>NC_141141.1:101258216-101621550 GCF_053477565.2 Lygodium microphyllum | reverse complement strand
CCTCTCACATAACACGGACCGCTTATTGTTTCAAGCATTCCAAGCCGAGCACTAATGGCTACCTCTCACATAACCGACGCGCCATCCATATCTATAGGTGTAGTGAGCTTACCTCCGAGCCGTTCGAGTTACCTCCTCTCCCGGCACTCCAGTAACTCCACGATCCAAGTGCAAGCTTCAAGCAAGCTCCACGCTCCAAGCTCCATTGCCGCGAGCAAGACAAGAGAAGAGAAGAGAAGAGAAGAAGAGAGGAGAAGATGGAGAGCTTCTCCCCCTCGGTCCCTCACCCTCACACACTCACTCCCTCACACTCTCACACTCCCTCTCTCAAGCACAAGCTCAAGCAAGCAAGAACAAGAAGAAGAAGAAGAAGAGGAGAGCTACTTTTGGCCACACACAAGAATGAGCTTCTCATTCACTTTTCAACTTTATATACAAAACCCTAAATCCCTTTTGGGCGGTCATCCCCTTTTTCCCTTTTTACATGGCCAGCCATAGCCTAGGCCCTTTTTTCCATTGTCCTTCTATCTTCCCAGCTTCCTTTCCACCGCCCGTCTACCTTTACAAATTGCACGGGTGAGAGCCCGACGCTCTTTTACAAGATTTCAGGGTGCGCCTTTTTATTTTAAAATGCGCCTTTCCCCTTTTGCCTTTGCCTTGGACTTTTAAGGTTGCCCTTGCGCTTTTGGCCTTTTCTCCTTTTCTTTCTTCAGTCGGTGAGTGCCATGGGACTTCTTTTTGCTTTCTTCGTGTTAGGGTTAACATTACCCCCTCCTAGACGAGTGCCAGTCCCATGGCACTCACCGTCGTAGGTAGCAGGCTGTAGCATGCACCGAAGACGTGGGTGACAAGGACGCCTGTGGTTTCCATGGAGGAGTGTTGGTGGTGGTGTGGTAGAAGGTCCTGGGGGCCTGTTGGTGGCCAAGGTGGCTGGTGGAAGGTTGTTGGAGTTGGTGGTAGGGTTATGCTATGTTGGGGATTGCATTGATGGCCAGCACAAGTGTTGGTTTGTTGGAGATTCTGCACATGACAATTCTTTGCGGGCTTGTTGGATGGTAAGGGACAAGTATCACAGTTGAGTGTTGATGAAGAGCAAACAACACCTTATACCTGCAATTGGAAAACCTCACCTGTGATCTCTCCTTAAGGGGTAGTGCTAGGCTTCTCATCGTGCACAAGACATATTTTGATTAGTTTGGGAGACAGGTCGAACTCGAAGCAAGCCTAGAGTATTGTCCTGCACTTGAGGACCCAAACTGTGGATATACTTCGGTGCAAATATTATGTGAGTGCTCGTGCATACTTAGATATTACATAGTTAGAAGGCCGTGGGCTAGTTTCTCATAACAATTCGTGGATGAAGCAAAGTTGTCCATGTGGAGAAGGAGTACGCATGAAGGCATATGAGACATCCTTTGCATTGTGACTGCACAATGTAGCATAATGGAATACAAGGACACCGCACTTTTTCAGTAGCTGGAAACTATGGGACTTGCTTGATGAGTACGGTGTACTTTTCATGGCCAATCGTGCGGTGCTTATCACCACTAATTGCAATGGTACTAAGGCAGAGTGCAAAAGAAAATTGTGCAAGTGGGTCAGGGTGAGAGGTCTAACCCTAGGCGAGACAAGCTCCCCAGGTATGTCCTGCCCTTGATGTGCCCTGAACAATTGTGGGTGATTGTAAGGGGCTAGGGGACTAGGGACGAAGCCGGTCGACCAAGGTCACCAGACGTACCTAGTTTGAGGACCCCTAGGTGTTGTGTTGTGATCGTGGATGCTTCTTATTTTTTCATTTTTTTATTTTCTTTTCTTTTCCTTTCTTTTCTTTTTCTTTTTTTTGCCTGAGTACAACCATTACAATATGTTGAGGCTCTCAGCCTTCCAATGGGTTGGAAAATGTCAAGCTTCGAAGGCTCAGAAAATGAATAGCATAATGATGACGGTGCCCTAGCCTCGTTGTTAGAGAAGCAGTTGGCGAAAGGGGGAGATACACTTGAGATATTGCAACCCTCCTTGCGGCACATGCGATGTGGGTACAGTTGAGGTAACGACTGCCGTGAGCCAACTATAGAGCTTGACCCAGGAAGGGGGCGTGGCCCAGGAATGTTTTGTGGGCCATGCAATGTGGGCAGTTGGCAAGGGTGCTTTCAGTAGTGTGGCTTTGCCGCAGCTCGTTGTGGGGTTGTGGGTGTTGCGGTGATCTGGGCATTGAACATTTTTGCACAAGGACCTGTATTATCCTGCATCCACTTGTCACTTCATGAGAGCATATGCATTGTGTATGCCGCAACTATAATAAACCAGTGCAATGCAAGGAGACATCACTTATTTGAATTCTATGGTGTTGACTAGACATTTATCACCTACGCTTGATTAGCTTTTTCTTTTGCTAAAGGCGTAGCATATATTAAACGCAGATATGATAAGTTTATACAAGTCAGGAACATGTCAACACTTAACAAGTCGGGAGCACTTAACCATTTAAAAACCAAAAGTCCTGGCCAGTTATCATTTGATAAGCCCTTTATGCATTATGGGCTACTCGATTTGTACGAGGCGGGGCGAGTCTGGGTGGCCGGGTGATTGGGGCTCTGCTAGTGTGGGACTCCCGTGGGGGTGAGCAGGGAACATGTCGGCCGGGACATGAATGGTGTAATCCCGGCCTGCTACCGTCTCCAGAATATCTTTAAATAGTTCATTAAATTCTTCTCTTTCCCGAGCTGCCCTTTCTGCCTTTGAGCATCTAGGGCCCGAGCGGGAGCTGGGAGTGCGCACCACTAGTGCTTCCACCTGTTGCGCGTTTCGAGTCTTGACTTTCTTGACTCGAGGATTCTTCGGCCTTCGCCCTGGGCAATGTCGCTTAGGCCCTCGCTTCTTGGCATACCTCTTGATGGTGGGCACATAGCGCTCCGGTGGAGGGGCACGTGCCACATGCTCCCACCTTGTGCGCAGAGCGTCTTTGCATGCTAGATCTCCATGATCCTCCATGCGTTCCGCCGCAAAAGGAAACCTGCAAGACGCACTTCAAGGGTTAAACCTTGATACAGGGTACAACTATTTGCATGGAAGGGATTTTAGTGTGGTTTATGAAGCGCATATGACAAGAAGGGGAGGGGTGAGGCATGCGGTGATTGTTGTAGAGGAATGGTCCCCATGCTGATGTTCGCGTTGCCTCTAGTCATTAGCGGATATTAGTTTATGCTAAGTCGCGTGGACTGGTTGTCGTGGAGTGGGACAGGGTACATCCTCGGAAGGATAGACCAAAAAGGGAAGAAGGTGTATAGGAAGGGACTACACCCTGTCTACACCATCAGAGTTGTTGGTCAAGGCCTCCTATGACAGCAATATGGGTTGCATGCCCTTCACTTGGAGGTGGAGCTGGTCACACGACTTCCAAAAGTGTGATGAGAGGAGGACCTGAGAGGCTTAGCCTGTCCAACCCGACTCTTCTCCCTGCGCTTGACTATCATTGCTTGTGTGTGTTGATATTGTTTATACATGGTGACACAAAAATCAGTGTTTATTTATATACATATCTATGAATCCATGTCACTTCACAAGGATAAGAACCAAGTGTAGAACTCGGCGGAGCGTGGCACATGCATCTAGTATTCGTGGCAGCTGACTTAATACTGATAGATATTTTGCCACGTCGAGTAGCATGGAACCTTGGCCGAGTCTACTGGCAATATGTAACTCCTCCTCAGTGAGAACCTTATCAATCAAAGGGCCCTGAAGCCTAGTCCCAGCTAAGCCCGTACCCCGAATGTCAGTGAGTACTCGAAGGGAAGTTGGTGCCACATAGGTTGGGTCCCTTTGGGATCGCCATTTGGCCAACCACTCCTCAGAGACTGTCATGATCTAAGCCCCTAGTTCGGCCATTACAACGCGGCTTTCACACCAACGCTGCTCAAATTGACTCTGGCCTGCTGACAGTCGCTTTAGTAGCTCTATGTCTACGAGATTTGATCGACAGAGCACTTCATTGAACGTGACGGTTAAGCGTAGTTCGTCAGCCTCCTCGTCAGGGATGAGTCGCATATGTTCATGCAGGAGCCTATCATAGTGCCCGTTAAGATGTTCTTGTTCTTCCCATGATAGAGGAAAGGTCAAGTAATCTCCAAGCTGCTCCTTGGGGATCGTGCCCATGTCCGCAAGGACGTAGATACGCGCGACCACTTTGAGCTTAGCCTCCAACTCAGTTAAGCATTCTACGACACTTCTATGTTCAACGAGGGCTTGCTCGGTTGCTATCTCGTGCAAAGTTCTAAGAGCTTCCTTAGGCTTTAGCATGGCTGGGGGCTCAGGCCTAGATGAGCAAGATTGGTCAACGCTAGGATTTCTTATGCTCTTGGGGTTCTCACGTTTCTCCTGAGGTTTTGCTGCTATTTCGTCATGGTTCTTCTCGGATGTGACTGGTATAGATTTGTCACCCTGTTGCGATAGCGTTATATCCACTCTTGATTGATCAATGCGAGTTCTATTGTTAGTGGATAGAGTGTTGCAAGCAACTGTTGATGGCAACTGTTGCTTTGGTTTGTCAGAGCACACAGGTGTGTCTGAGGTTTCACCGCTATTAGGAGAGGCATCAGTGGGTTCATTGGTGGGTGGACTCGATGCTTTATTCATCTGCTCTCCAGCGCCCTTCGTCTCAATGTTCTTGGGGTCCACAACCACCTGGATCTGTTGCTGTTTTCTCTGCTTTCTCCTCTTTTTCTTGGTCAATGAAGGTGCCTCTCTCAATGACTCAGGACCCTGGGCTATATCAAGGCTATCATGCCAATCCTAACTCGATCTAGACAAGTGCTAGAGGCTTCTGAAGTATAATCCTTTGTGAATCATAAGAAGGTTTGAGCTTTCATTCAACTTAGCACATCTTAGTATTATATTATTTTCGCTATAGATTTGGAAAGCCCTGAATCTCTAGAGGGCTTCCCGAACCTACCCCCTTTTCCCAACCTCCCTTTTTTAATCAAAACCCCCTCCCCTTCCCTTTTTCTCACGTGTAATCTCTCATTTTCTCCCCCTCCCTTTTTTTATTAAAGCCTTCCCCCGTACCTCCCTTTTTTAGATTAAAACCCCTCCTCTCTCTCTCACTTATAATCTCTCTCTTTCTTTTTCCCCTCCCCTTTTTAATTAAATTCCTTCTCTCTCCCCCTCTTTCTCTCTCATGTGTAGGGCCTAGGTTCTCTCTCTCTCTATCTTTGTCTCTGTCTCTCTTTGTTAGATTAAACTTTTTTATTTAAGTTTTTCTTTTAGTTAAATATTTTTAAAAGCTTTATTTATAATTTAAAGTTTTTCGAACATAGTTTTTCATACACTTTGAGAGAGAGAGAGAGAGAGAGAGAGAGAGAGAAGAAGAAGAAGAAGAAGAAGAAGAAGAAGAAGAAGAAGAAGAAGAAGGATAAAAAGAAGAAGACTGAGAGAGGAGGGGGAAAGAGGAAAGAGAATAGTTTTTTTTAATTAAACATTTTTCTTCGCCCCCTCTCCCCCTCTCTCTCATGTGTAGGGCCTAGGTTCTCTCTCTCTGTCTAAGTTAATTTAAACTTTGTTTAATTAAAATAAGGAGAGAGAGAGAGAGAGAGAGAGAGAGAGAGAAATATACAAAAAGCAAAAAAGAAATAAGAAGAGAGGGAAGGAGAAAGAGGGGAGACAAAGAGAAAGAGAATTATAGAGAGAGAAAATATAAAAGTTAAGAGAGAGAGAGAGACAAAAAGAAAAAGGGAAAAGAGAGGAGAGAGGGGGAGAGACAGAGAGAAGAAAAGGAGAGAGAAAATAAGAAAAAGAGAGAACTTGACACAGAGAGAGAATTATTACTACTATATTATTTTCGCTATAGGTTCAAATCTACCCCCTTTTTCAAACCTTCCTTTGTTAATCAAAACCCCCTCCCCTCCCCTCTTTCTCACGTGTAATCTTTCATTTTCTCTTCCCCCTCCCTTTTTTCATTAAAGCCTCCCCCTCCCTCCCCCCATCCCTTTTTTAAATAAAAACCCTCTCCCCTCTCTCTCACTTATAATCTCTCTCTTTCTTTTCCCCCTCCCCTTTTTAATTAAATTCCTCCCCTCTCCCCCCTCTCTCTCTCTCATGTGTAGGGCCTAGGTTCTCTCTCTCTCTCTCTCTCTCTCTCCCTCCCTCTCTCTCTCCCTCTCTCTCTCTCTCTCTCTCTCTCTCTCTCTCTATGTTAGATTAAACTTTTTAATTTAATTTTTTTACTTAAATAATTTTAAAAGCTTTTTTTAATTTAAAGTTTTTCGAACATAGCTTTTCACACACTTTGAGAGGGAGATAGAAGAAGAGAGTGAGAGAAGAAGAAAAAGGATAAAAAGAAGAAGACTATTTTGCTATAAGTTTGAACCTACCCCCTTTTCCAAACCTCCATTTTTCAATCAAAACCCCCTCCCCTCCCCTGTTTCTCACGTGTAATCTCTCATTTTCTCTTCCCCGTCCCTTTTTTCATTAAAGCCTCCCCCTTCCCCCCTCCCCTCCATTTTTAAAATTAAAACCCCCTCCCCTCTCTGTCACTTATAATCTCTCTCTTTTCTTTTCCCCCCTCCCCTTTTTAATTAAATTCCTCCCCCCTCCCCCCTCTCTCTCCCTCTCTCATATATAGGGCCTAGGTTCGCTCTCTCTCTCTCTCTCTCTCTCTCTCTCTCTCTCTCTCTTTGTGTGTTAGATTAAATTTTTAATTTAATTTTTTCTTTTACTTAAATATTTTTAAAATATTTATTTTAAATTAAAGTTTTTTGAACATAGTTTTTCACACACTTTGAGAAGAAGAAGAAGATTGAGAGAGAAGGGGGGAAAGAGGAAAGAGAATAGTCTTTTTTAAATTAAACATTTTTCTTCTCCCCCTCCCCTCTCTCTCTCATGTGTAGGGCCTAGGTTTTCTCTCTCTCTCTCTCTCTCTCTCTCTCTCTCTCTCTCTCTCTCTCTCTCTCTCTCTCTCTCTCTTATTTTAATTAAAAATTTTAATCTAACAAAGAGAGAGAGAGAGAGAGAGAGAGAGAGAGAGAGATACAATGAGCAAAAAAGAAAGAAGAGGAGAGGGAGGGAGGGAGAGAGAGGGGGAACAAAGAGAATGAGAATTATAGAGAGAGAAAATATAACATTTAAGAGAGAGAGAGAGAGAGGAAAAGAAAAAAGGAAAAGAGAGGAGAGAGGAGGAAGGGGGAGAGAGACAAAGAGAAAAAAATGAGAGAGAGAAAATAGGAAGAAGAAGAAGAAGAAGAAGAAGAAGAGAATTTGAATAGAGAGAGAATTATAGAGAGAGAAAATAAATGATTTAAAAGAAAGAGAAAAGAAAAAAATCAAAGAGAGAAGAAGAAAAAAAAGAAAAAAAGAGGAGAGAAAAGGAAGAGAGAGAGAGAGAGAGAAAGAAAAGAGAAAAGTCTTTTTTAAATTTAAATATGTTTGAGAGAGAGAGAAGGAGAGAGGGGGAAAAGAGAGAGAGAGAGAAGAAGAAGAAAAAGATAAAATTTAAAAGAGAGAGGGAAAGAAGAAAAAAAGAAAAAATAGCAGAAAGGGGAGGAGAAGAAAAGGGGGCACAGAGAGAGAGAGAGAGAGAGAGAGAGAGAGAGAGAGGGAACATGTAGAGAGAATTATGGAGAGAGGAAAGATAAAAGTGACAAAGAGAGAGAATAAAAAATAGAGGAGAAAGAGAGAAGGAAAAGAGAGGAGAGAGAGAAAAGAAAAGGAGAGAGAGAAAGAAAAGAAAAAATTTAAAAAGAGAATAAAGAGAGAGAGAGAGAGAAGAAGAAGAAAAAAAAGGAAAAAGAGGAGAGGAAGAGAGAAGGAAAAGAGAGGAGAGAGGGGGGAGGATAAAACGAGAGAGAGAGAGAGAGAGGAAAAGCGGGGAGAGAAAAAAAGGAGAGAGAGAGAACCAAGAGAGGAGAAAAAAAACTAAAATAGAAGGCAAAGAAAGAAAGAGAGAGAGAGAAAAAAATTAGACAGGGAATTTGGGGGAGAGATAGAGAGAGAAAAAGAGAGTAAATAAAAAAATTGGAAACGGAGAGGAAAAAGAAGAGAGAGAATATCACACGGCAACTTCGCTCACCAGTTCAAGGCCAGAAGCAACTTATGATGTAGCTTGTGATCTCACATGTCCAAATTGAGCTAGATTGAAGTGTCTCTTTTTTGTAATAACAAGTGAGACTATCAAGTGATATGAGCCAAGAGAGGAGAAATAAACTATGTTCCTCGGCCTCACTACAGACCAACTTGAAAAAATGCTAAAAGTGATAGCATGAGCTCACGATCTTATCGATTTATGGAACCTAATATGGCCACAGTTATCCATCCAAGAGCACTTGGTAATGGCGCCCTGTACATCCTTATCGAATGGCGTCTCTTCAACCGAACATTGCAAAGTGGGTTGATGCTCTACGTGTGCATCTCCATAGCCATGCCTAACCCGAGAAAGAGTTGTTCCCATATTCATGCAGATACCATCCAAGCCAGATGATTCATTGGAGAATCAGTAGCACAGTGAATCTAGCCGGAAGAGTGCCAACCTACCCACTAAAGGTGTGGAGAAGGTAGACGGGAGAAAGATTCACGTGCTTAGTTTGAAAATTAGCTATGGCCTCCTTACTTCCCTCATTGTGCCTTAGTGTTAAAACGAGGTAATTGCTAATCAAGTTTAGTTTAAGGCCTTGATTTAAGGGATATTTCGATGGCACAACATGAGACCCATGTCACACTTGCACTACCAAGGGCAATGGCATTTTGTCTTTGTTCTGCTAGCCTTGTGGTCACACCTAGGGTTCGTGCATTTATACAAGCAGAGAACGACAAACATGCGCCTGAGGATTCTAAGGGCTAGGATGGTAACAGAGCAAATTGAGCATTCAAGGAACCACTGAGAATCATATTTGTGCTTAACCCACAAACCCCCTACATTAGGAACACTCTTTCTCGCAAGTGTTTGTAGGGGTTGCTCAAGGGTAAGCAAACCCCGCTCCCCCCATTGCCACAAGGTGCAACTATGTGGTAGTGAGGGGAGTGTGGTTCCCCTCCCCCCACTACCGCCTATTGCGACCCAACTCTCACTAAGTGAGGAAGATGGCACAAGTTTGAGTAAGGGTTTTATTGGGCAACATGGATGTATGTGAGATTGAGATTGTTGTAATGAAGTGTAGAATTAAATGTTTGTATGTGCGCATGCATGCATCTCAAGTGAAGGCACACAAAAAAAAAATCACACCTTCCATTTACCAAAGTAAACTCTAAATCTTTCAAAAGTTTTGAGTATGTGACTCTAAATATAACGTTTACATGTATATTGTTGGATGTGGCTATGATCTATATAGCCAACCACAGGGAATAATTTAATGCATATTAACCTTACCCAAGTCTTGTGAACTATGACTTATACAAAACTAGAATATGGTATAAAGGATGTATAGCCAACCATAGGTAAGGATGTTGGGTAACCTTATTTTATAGTCATCCACAAGAATATGTTAACCTTACCCAACATCCTCAGTTTGTGGCATCATCGTGTATTAAGGGGGTAGCATCATGATCTTCAATCCCACACTATACTATTATCTAGAGAGTAGGAACAACCGATCTTATCTCCAAGCTCTAAAATAAAGCCAACCCTATATGAGCACATAAGGTGCACATGTAGTTTTTTTTTAAAAATTCCAAAACAAAAAGTTTGTCCAAAGGGAATTGATGTACCTACATCTATGTTGTGGATGACTATAAAATAAGGTAAAAGGTTAGCACTTGGTTTCTCAATCTCTTGGAAAAAGAACAATACACTTGGTGATATTATCAAATATAAATATTTAAAAGGATTTGGTGATGAGGTTAGTTGATAACAATAGCCCTTGTATTAGGCAAGTTCTTACTTTTTGTTATATTTCTCTCTTCTCTAGCTAATAACAATAGCCCTTGTATTAGGCAAAGGCAAGTTATTACTTTTTGTTATATTTCTCTCTTCTCTAAGTACCAAGGTGTGCTAATTCTCATGGGGATCACACACCTCTCTCTCTCTCTCTCTCTCTCTCTCTCTCTCTATATATATATATATATATGTGTGTGTGTGTGTGTGTGTGTGTGTGTGTGTGTGTGTGTGTGTGTGTGTGTGTGTGTGTGTGTGTGTGTGTGTGTGTGTGTGTGTGTGTGTGTGTGTGTGTGTGTGTGTGTGTGTGTGTGTGTGTGTGTGTGTGTGTGTGTGTGTGTGTGTGTGTGTGTGTGTGTGTGTGTGTGTGTGTGTGTGTGTGTGTGTGTGTGTGCGCACGCGCACGCATACGCGCGTGCGTGTGCAAGGGAGCATATGCTCTCTTGCAATCTTGATGTTTTTTTCTTATATCTAATCTTACTAACTATCATTTCTCCACAACTAGTAACATTGCATACTATGGTCCTCAACATGTCCAACACACCATCCATATCCATCCCTTCTCCACAACTAGTAACATTGCATTCTATGGTCCCCAACATGTCCAACACCCCATCTATATCCATCCCTTCTTCTTGATGGAAACATGAGATAGAGAGGGGGAGAGGGAGGAGCACAAGAATATTCAGTAAGAGAATAATTATATTGAGTTGTGCTAACAGTAGTCTACTCTATATATACAAGTATGCGGGAGTGGTAGGTGACATCGACAATCAATGGGGGTGGTAGGTATGAGTTGCTAGGTGTGGTAGATGACCACCACTAGTAGATGAGGTAGTTGAGCATATCAAAGCTTACATTGGTGGTAGTTAAACTATCATCCAACATCCCTCTTTAAAATCATCAAGGGAAAGTGGCTATTTTTCTACCAATACATCCCCCCTTAGAAAATAATAGGGACCATCTTGAATGTTGAAAATAGCCTTTGTACCAATGTTTTGGAACATCGAGTCCACATGTAATGGACCATAAGGATAGTAATAAGTTAAGATATTGATGTTGCTTGGAATTCCATGAGTAAATATCTTACTTGATTTTAATGTGTAGATATTAGGAGTGCCAATGGAAAAGTAACTTCATGACAAACTAGATACTTGGCTCTCATTCACTAAGAGGATAAATGTCATGATCAAGAAAGTCATATGATATTAATGACAAAGTTGTGACAAACAAGTAATAAACCAAAGATAGATATGGGATAAATCTAAAAGGTTTCTAAAATGCATGAGAGTATGAGCTAATTGATGAGTATGGAACTATGTAAATTGTGTATGAAACATTTGAAGGGTGTGACTCAAGAACAAGTGACAACTATACCAAATGATGTGATCCAAGGTTAATGGGAGGATGGGAGGATTATGATGAGGTTAGATAGCATAAGTTGGAGGTGATTGCATGTATCTCAATTATAAACTACATATGATCACAAAAGACATTCTACATTTTTCCCCTTTCATAGTATCAAAGCAAGTGATCCTTTAAGGCTTTGCCAAGGATAGAGTGTTGATAATGAGGTCTACTAAATATAATTCAAGTCTTGGTAGATGATTCATGAGATAAAGAAATGTAGAATGCAAAACTTCTTCAAAGGGAATTTTGTGGGATATCATGATGTAAAGGTAGCAAATCAAGAGCTCCAACAAGGTTAAACTTTTGAGGCTTGAGAGTAAACACAAGTGATGTGGCACTTTATGAAGGAATATCCACAATAAGAGTTAGAGATGTGGTGACTTCAATGTGATTAAGGGAAGGCCATGAAAAGAGAGGGGGAGAGATGCACAACGGAGAGTGGACGGCATGGGATATGGAGGCTCAACCATTTTTCATGTTCATCTTCTTCTATCTCTACATTCTTCCATTCCCACAGTCTACTCCAAGTGGTATCCTCAAAAGTGATAGATACCCTCAACTTAAGGACACTTTACATATGCTTCTACTTTAGATACATACAACCATAGGATATGACTTAGGATATGTCATATTTATCAACACTCCCCCTCAAGCTCAGAATGAGCTTGCACACATAAGACTCCAAATGGGTCAATGAACACATTAGCATGATGAGGTAGTAGGAGGAGAATTTGGGGGGGAAGAAACTCTATTATTGGAATGTGGAGAGGGTTGGGAGTGGTGCAGAAGGTGACTCTCCTGCATAGCTAGCCACATGGTTATGGTTACCCCCTAGTTGCTGCATGCCAACTTACCTGTTCCAAGGGTGAATTTGTGCCAAATTAATCTCTAATGATCAATTTGGAATCAACTTTTTTGCCTCTTGGTGGGCTAATAGCTACTCGTCTTAGAAGGTTGTTCACTCTCTTTATTGTCTTATAATCTTAGGTTCGTGCACTACCCTCTTCATATATGCCGCAATCTTCTTAGATAGCCTATAACTTTACAATGTGAAAGTATTTTTATCAATATGGAGATTATTTACAATCAATATAATTGATGGCACAAGGACTAAGATTTTAAAAAAAATCAATTACAAACCTTTGAGTAACTTATAACTGACCTTGTACCCACAACTCTTTTTTCTAGAATCTCCTTGACACAACACCCAAAAAACACATCATTCTTGGATGTACCATCTTTTTGCATAGACACACATATTCCTATTCTTCCATAGAGATATAAGGACTATGGCCTTGATAAAAGCCCACACTTTTAATGTTTCATAATTGAGCATTCCTTTGTCTTCAAACAATGCTATTTAGAGGCTTATATTGGCTTTTTGCTCTAATTTATGCACCCAATTTCTAATCCTAGACCACAACTTGTGTTGAAGAGCAATACCATAGAATATGAGGTATGTGTGCAAATGTCTTAGTGCACATGTGCAATGGCGCACTCACCTTGTACTATCCTTTCATATCCCTTATACCCACATAAGTAGCTTGTGGTCTTGAGCACATAACACTCACTTCATTATACCATAGTGCAAGTAGATTTTGCATTAGCATGTTACACTCTTGCTCAATGAACTAGCGCCCAGTGCACATGCACCCTAGCTGGTGCACAAATCAGATGTCGCATGCGTATGTAGTGAGCGTCGGAAGGTCCCCAAGAATAAATAACTCTACTTTTTGCTCAAAATCCAAGAGATCAGACTTGCACGACATGAAGCAAAAAGACCAATTAGGTAGAATCTCCCCCCATGCCTTGTGTGAGCGCTCCACAAAGCATGTATTTAAATTTTTATTCATCTCCAAGCTCAAAAATAGCCCAAATCCTAAAGTAATCAAACTTATCTTTACCTAATGCTTTGGTAAAGATATCAGCAACTTGGTCATTTGTTTTCACATGGACCAAGTCAATCTCTCCATCAATGAATTTTTCTCTAATGAAGTGATAGTGCACTTCTATGTGTTTTGTCCTTGCATGGTAGACTAGGTTCTTTGCCAACATAATGCTACTAACATTGTCACAATACATAATGACTCCACCATCAATCTCTATCCCCATGTCATATAAGATCAATCTCAGCCATGTCTACTCACACGCTACCAATGCAATGCCTCTATACTCTACTTTAGTGCTTGATAGAGCAATTGTAGGTTGCTTCTTACTGCTCCAACTTACCATGTCTGAACCAAATGAGAATGCATAGCCACTAGTAGATCTTCTATCCATAGAGTTGCATGTCCAATCTACATCTGAGTATCCAAAACAATGTAGACTTGTTTCCTTTTTCATAAAAGCCATAGCCAATTGTCTTCTTCACATACCTATTCACATACCTAAGAACTCTTCTCACTACATCCAAATGTGATTTGCATAGTTTTTACATAAATTGACTTATCAATCCAATAGCATAACTCAAGTCTGGTCTTGTAATGGTCAAGTAGATAAGACTACCAACCATCTTTTTGAATATAGTGGCATTCTCAACATAAGATCCATTATCCATCAACTTAACATTTTGATTTAATGGTGTAACAATCGGTTTGCATCCTGTCATGCCATATTTTTCCAACATCTCCAATGCATATTGCATTTGTATTAGCCATATACCATGAGGGGTGTCAATAACCTCAATACCCAAGAAGTATCTCAACAAACCAAGGTCCTTTATATCAAACTCTTTATGTAACCCATGCTTGACTTCAACAATCTCCTTTTCAAGTGTACATGTAATAATGAGATCATCAACATAGATAACAACAATAACCATACCATCTTCTGTATGCCTCACATAAAGTGAATAATCAGCTTTGCTTTGCTGAAATCCCATACTGCATAAGAATTTGCTAATTCTATCATACCATGCTCTTAGTGCTTGCTTCAATCCATATAAAGCCTTCTTCAACCTGCATACATAATGTGGGTATTTTGGATCTACATAGCCCTCTGGCTGATCCCTATACACTTCTTCTTCTAAGTTGCCATTCAAAAATGCATTTTTCACATCCATTTGATAAAGCTTCCAACCATAGATAAGAAACCATTTGATAAAGCTTCCAACTGAATGTTTCTATCTATGGTTGGAAGCTTTATCAAATAGATAAGAAACCATAGATAAAGCTCCACATGTTGTACATAAGAAACCATGTATGCATAATACATCTTCATGAACCCATTATAAGTCAATCTATCAACTGGATACCTTACTCTTTCTGACCTTCTCAATTGAGGTGCACTACCATGTGTCTCAACTGATCTAGCGTGTGGTGGAACATACTTTCCTGGACTTCTAGTGCCAGGTGTTTTAACATGCAGAATGCCATACTCATCATCTATAGATTCATCTTTTGAACTTTCAGCCATAGGTCTCTTTCCTTTCACAACTTCTGCACTCCTTTGTGCACTTCTCAATCTACCACTCCATGGACTATAACTACCATTGCTTTCCACATTCTCTTGAGGTCTTGAAGCATCTTCCACACATGCCGATTTTCAGCCTTGTTGTTTGCTGAAATTTTCCTTCCATAGCCATCATCATCACTACTTTCATAGGAACCAACATCCACTGCAATTTTGGGCTTGTACCATGATTCATATTCACTGAATCTAACATCCCTGCTTATGTATACTTCCTTACTCACTAGATCATAGCATTTGTATCCCTTCTTCTCATCAAGATATCCAAGGAAAATGCATTTTACAGCCTTTGGTTCCATCTTCTTTCTCAAATCATCCAGAACATGAACATAATAAACACATCCAAAGACTATAAGGTATGCAACAGTGGGTGTCCTACCATACATTCTCTCATATGGTGACATATTATGAGTCAAGGCTATAGGTGTTATATTCTTAATGTGAACTGCAGTATGCACTACTTCTGCCCAATATGACAATGGCATGTTCATTTGGTTCATCATTGCCCTTGCAACCTCTGCAATGATCCGATTCTTTCTTTCAGCCACACCATTTTGCTGAGGTGTGTACATGCATGTCAATTGTCTTTTGATACCATAATCTCTCAAGAAGTCACAAAACTCATATGACATGTACTGTCCACCATTATCTGACCTCAAACATTTTATGTAGCATCCAAATTGCTTTTCAATCATAGATTTAAATTCCAAAAACTTTTCACCTCTAGCTCTAGATGAGCTGCCACAACTTCTCTAGTGATAGAAAACATTGTCTCCACTTGCATTTTTGCCACTGCTAGATGCATTCAATCCCAGCTTGATTTCTCTTGTAAGTAGCAATCCAATAAGCTACTCAAAGTCACGCACAAAGCCTCCTCTAATTGAAATAGAGGTATCCAAAGATTTTAAAGCTAGTCCAAGTCCATTTAATGTCATTGACACTAAATCATCATCATCAACATGTGCATTAATGGATGCAAGGTCTTCTGCAATTTGCTTGATTTCTACCACATAGTCACTGATACTATGATTGCCTCTCCATGCACCATGTAATATCTGCTTAAGTTGTATCTTACGAGCTTCTGTACATGTTCCGTACATTTTTTCTATGATTTCCCATGCCTCCTTACAAGTACTTGCCTTTTTTATATGAGGAATCAAGGTTTCTGAATTACATATGGAGATCCAATGTAAAACCTTCTTGTTCTTCCCTGTCCAATCTTTGTATGCTTTCTTTTGCTCTTCAGTTGGATGTTCAGGAACTTCTAGACATTCATCATCATCTGTTATAAGGTCCCATAGACTTCTACCCATCAAAAAATTCTCCATCCTGTAAGACCAAACACTATAATTGTCTTTGGTCAATTTGTCTCCCACAATCTGAGTGATCTGTGCCGTGCTAGACATTATGGCTGCTGAAAATTCAAAAAAAACCAGCAATAAAATTTTTCCACAAATGGTATTCGGTAGCATGCCCCAATCCAGAACATCAATGGTCCAATTCGAGACCCAAAAAAACATAAAAAATAGTCCAAAAATGCATGTAAAAATAGCTTCCAGCAATATGACTACCATACATGTGTCCAAAAACTATCATATACATCCATCCATGATGCCAACATGTCATACATTCAGTTCCCAATAAGAAACATCCAAATCGGATCCCACACGATGTCTATATGACCCAAAATGCATCAAAACACGGGTCTAAAATTGACCACTTTTCCTACAATTTTTATGCAATTTTTGTGCCAAGTACATATCAAGCTGAAGCTACAAAAATTTTTCCAAAATTTTTTGAGCAAAAATCGGCCTCCAAATAGCCTCCCGTAAGTTGCATAGAAACTGCCCTTTTTCAGTCTTCAAATCAACTAGTTCTTCTTCTCTGCAGTATGAACTGATTGGCTATGAACCAGTTTGGGCAATAACCAGTTCATGAGCTTTGCAATGTGAACACAATTCCACCAAATAACCACTTCACCCCTTGACCAATATGAACATGGTTTAAGTTAAAAGTTCCTTTTTTTTAAAAAAAATTAACCTTAATGGATAAGGCTTTGAAGCCGGAGGTGCTCGCCACAATGATGTAGGGGGACGTGTTTGACGATGTTACTACAGCTACGAATGCTCTGAGACAGATGTAAGATTTTCATTTCTATGACAAGTCTATGATGGAGATCTAGAGAGGGCTGCAGCACTTAGCCTGCTGGTCCGGTGTTGCAAGAGTTAGCATTTTCTCCCAGTCTTATTGAACAAGTTGCCTGGAGCCAGTTGCATGCCAACTCCCTTCTCAAAGCTCCCTGCCCTCCAAAAATCAACACACCCTCTTCCAAGGGCTTCAAATCTTGGTGTCACATGCCAGAATCCTTTCTTATGGCCACTCAACCCCTTAGCACAATCGTGAGGCCACCCTCTCAGAACCATCCTAGCCTCCAACAACACTGCCGCTTGCCTCTGTTCCTTCATGTCCACCCGGATCCATCTCACACCATCTAAGAGTATGCCGACAAGGATGCCAATTGATCCATCAATATACTCGGATACTCAACGATGAGATATGGAGCTTAAAGCTCTTCCAAACAAGCATAAGCAATCTCCTCTAAGCCCCATAGCTTCCAGCATCAATCCATGAATCGATTTTGAACCAAAAACCCATTGATTCATTGTTGACATACATAATTTCCAACATGATGTATCCAAAATGAGCTCAATGGCTCACACTCTGAGCCTCAATGGCTCTCTCAAGCTAGGTACCTACTTTGGGTGGCTTAGATCGAGATTGTACCTGATTTCAATGGCGGACAGCAAGCTGGAACCTCGATGTAGACCTCGATTCGACGTGTTCCTCACTCCAATCTTGAGCTCCTGCACTCATGCTTTGATACCAACTAAAAAGAGAGTGGGAGAGATGCACAATGGAGAGTGGACGACATAGGATATGGAGGCTCAACCATTTTTCATGTTCATCTTCTTCTATCTCTACATTCTTCCATTCTCATAGTCTACTCCAAGTGGTATCCTCAAAAGTGATAGATACCCTCAACTTAAGGACACTTTACATATGCTTCTACTTTAGATACATACAACTGTTAACCCCAACACGAAGAAAGCAAAAAGAAGTGGAAAAGACGCAGGGCAAAGGTGGAAAAAAGGTAGCCCGACTGAAGAAAGAAAAGGAGAAAAGGCCAAAAGCGCAAGGGCAACCTTAAAAGTCCAAGGCAAAGGCAAAAAGGGAAAGGCGCATTTTAAAATAAAAAGGCGCACCTTGAAATCTTGTAAAAGAGCGCCGGGCTCTCACCCGTGCAATTTGTAAAGGTAGACGGGCGGTGGAAAGGAAGCTGGGAAGATAGGACAATGGGAAAAAGGGCCTAGGCTATGGCCGGCCATGTAAAAAGGGAAAAAGGGAATGACCGCCCAAAAGGGATTTAGGGTTTTGTATATAAAGTTGAAAAGTGAATGAGAAGCTCATTCTTGTGTGTGGCCAAAAGTAGCTCTCCTCTTCTTCTTCTTCTTCTTCTTCTTGCTTGCTTGAGCTTGTGCTTGAGAGAGGGAGTGTGAGAGTGTGAGGGAGTGAGTGTGTGAGGGTGAGGGACCGAGGAGGAGAAGCTCTCCATCTTCTCCTCTCTTCTTCTCTTCTCTTCTCTTCTCTTCTCTTCTCTTGCTCGTGGCAATGGAGCTTGGAGCGTGGAGCTTGAGGATGGAGCTTGCTTGAAGCTTGCACTTGGATTGTGGAGCTACCGGAGTGCACAGGAGAGGAGGTAACTCAAACGGCTCAAAGGTAAGCTCACTACACCCGTAGATATGGATGGCGCGTCGGTTATGTGAGAGGTAGCCATTAGTGCTCGGCTTGGAACGCTTGAAACAATAAGCGGTCCGTGGATCTTGGCGGTTGAGTGAAAGCTTCCACATTTTGGTTCCATTACCGGGACCAATGGATTCAAGCCTTGAGCGCTTGCGCGCTTCGAATCGAGCATTGGAGTAGGGTTTTCCCCGAACCGGTGCTTGAGGTAGATAAGTAGGAAGCGAGGGGGTTGAAGAGGGTATTCGATCTCCTTGGCAAGTAGGTTTTTTGCTTTCTGAGATTTATGTTGTGCAATGGAGTAGTATAGGTAATTATTTTGTGATTTGGATGCATTTAGGGTAGGGAAAAACAAGGAAAAAGAAGAAAAAAACAGGCAAACAGTAGGGTTTTTTGTTGCTGTATAACAGGCTAAAACAGGGAAACAAAGGACCAGATCCAAGTTTCTGGGTAAGATAGGGACAGGAAACTAGCCGTGAGGTTCTACAGTGCTGGGAAAGGACCTTAAGAGGCCTGGGAGGCCAGGACAGACCTCATTTCCTTGGGTTGCCTTGTGAGAGAGAGAGAGAGAGAGAACTTCTGGTTCACAAGACGAGGAAGCGCTGCCCCGATTCCTAGGCATCGGTGATTCGTGCTGCTCCAGGTGAGTCTGGTGTTTTCCAACAAGTGCCCTAATCAGATCTAGAAAGTCTGTGGTGATTGTGTGCACCAGACAGTGAGGAGGGGTCAAACGCGCGGGAATCGCGCCTGCCGCGCCGACGCACTCGGACCAACTGCAGTGGTCCGATTCCCAAAATCGGACCACCCGAGTTCGGGAGTCGGACCGTCCGATTCCCAGAATTGGACCAGCCTGATCGGATGTGCCACGTGGCACTCGGACCAACCCGTCCGATTTTGAGAATCGGACGCTCGGACCAATCCGTCCGACTCGGACACTCGGACGAGTCCATAATCGGACCACTCACAATCGGACCAGACTGGTCCGATTCCAAGAATCGGACCACCCTGGCCGATCCGATTCCCAGAATCAGACCACTTTTTGATCCGACTCCTAGAATCGGACGTGACCAAAATCGGACCACTGGTCCGATCGGACCCACCCAAAATTGGACGTCCGATTCTGATAATCGGACTCCTGAAAATCAGACATCTTAGAATCGGACCAAAAACTGTCAAAATCGGATAGGCACCCAGAACACAGATTTTGACACATCTAAACCCCGAGATTGACCCCTAAGGCTACGTAGAGCTGAAGGCACATCACAGATCCATAACCAGGCTAAAATTTAGAGCACATAGTTCAAAATTTGGCTATAACCGGTCCTCCAAATTACATATGGCGTTTACCGTAACGGCCCTGCGGGCCGGGGGGGGATTGCC
The DNA here is from genome assembly GCF_053477565.2 of Lygodium microphyllum. Lineage (NCBI taxonomy): Eukaryota > Viridiplantae > Streptophyta > Polypodiopsida > Schizaeales > Lygodiaceae > Lygodium > Lygodium microphyllum. Next base: position 101,601,638 of record NC_141141.1, on the reverse strand, counting down.
CCCCCCCCCCCCCGGACCCCCACAGAGGGGGCTCTGCCCCCTCCGCACCTCCCCAGAGTAGGTTGGAGAGAAAACACGTGCCGTGACAGGTCTTCCAAATTGGACCCTAGTGAAGCAATGGCTCTACACCAGCATGGAGTCTCACTTGCAATAGAGCAGCCAAAAGCCCATACCCGAACAGAGAGAAACAGAGACCCTAGAACATCAATGGGCCAATCTAGCCATCAAGGGCAAAAAGGCCACATCACTAGAACACAAAGACATTGTGTTCATACCATGTCTAGTCAGGGCGAAATGCAACATCAGCAAGCTGCAAATGTCGAGATGACTAGACCTGACACTCTTGACGAGAGATGTACCTTGAATAACACTGCACTGACGATCCAAGACAGTAGTGGAGAATCCACATCTGGTCGTGCAGTCAAGAACTCTAGGGCATCTGTCAGAAGGCTTAAATTTACAAGAAGCCAGGACCCGGAAGATGAAGACATAGTACCACCTGCTATTCTTAGGGTCAAACTCACCGCGAAAAGAGAGCATACTATCAATGCTCTGATTGATGAAGAAGCAGATTTTAACATCTTGACCTATGAATCATGGACCCTACTAGGCCAACCAGAGCTCACACCGACTAGTGCAACTCTTAGCCCTATGGGGAACACCCACAAGCACTCATAGGGAAGTGCAAAATCCTTGCGACAATTGAAACGGAAAGCTTGCCTATCCTATTTCATGTTCCTCCAAAAAGTGCTAGCTGCAGGAAAGAAACCCTCCTAGGAAGACCCTTCAAAAGGGCGACCAAATGTGAGGCTGACTATGTGGCACAGAGGATACACTTGACACTACCGGGGGTGAGGATAGTCACCATCTTTAGCAAGGGTGACCTCACCGAACCTCAAGGGAAAGGCAAGGAAGGTGATGACATAACAGTCAAGCCTACAAACAAGGACAAGGGCTTGTTGGAAGAGTTGATACAAGCACAGGTCGAACAATGAGAACCAGTGAGTGAGGCCATGCCGAAAACAAGAAGGTCAAGAGACAAGGCCAAGGACAGGGTTTGGACTCACAAAAACCGTAGAAAACCACGAAAGAAGCCCAAGCCTTACAGGCGAATGCATCGATGGAGAGCTAGCACAATGCCGCGATGGATATCCAAAGCGTTGCTTCGTGCTCAAGGGTATTGTGCAGGCAACCAATGGATTTGGGTACCAAAACCCCCTGCTAAACCGCCTCTATCAGCTGAAGGCCAGAGTGCATCAAAAGCATGGCACATGAGGAAATCTAAGAGAAACTCTAGGTCTCAAGGCAAGAAACCAGACATGATTGTTCGAAGGAAAGAGTCCCAGCCTAGCATGCTAAATAGACAGATGTCATACGTAGCCATTGAGCAGGCACAAAAATCATTAGTGCCCAAGGAGCCTTTGCTTTCCCAAGGGGAGAGCAAGTATCATAGACACAACATTGCTCAAGGCAAGGTTGATCACTCAACAAAGCAAATGGCACAATCGTCTAAAAGCCTCGAGCAAATCGTTCAGCCAGTGCCAAGTCCACCTAAGAGTCCTGGATCTCCTACATCATCTTTTTCCAAAAGGACACAGGAAGCACAACAGCGGTTGTCAAGGGAAACGGCTCAATTCCAATCTCTATCTCCATCTAAGTTTCCAAATGTCCAAGAGGTGGGACATGACGCCATCTATAGCTCTCGACTCAAGGATATGCATGAGCAACGTAATGTGATTAAATCAACTCGTGCTATGTAGTTTTGGATCCCATCTTTGATCCAATAGATACTCCATATTATGATCCATCAGAGGAATATAAGCCCCATCAAAGTATTATTAGCATGCATAAAAAGTGCATTTGTTTCTAACCTATTGTTAGCAATATATATGGGATCATTATTCCCTTGATCACATCGAAAAATGTGTTGCTTGCACATATCAATCAATCAATTGATGATTATATCCTCAATTAGTCTCCATTCACTTATATATGGTGTTTCAAGTAGTCTACAAATGCTCACAAAGGAACGTAATGGTGCAATAAGTTTGTCATTTATAGTACCTTGTTGCATAGTACATGTGTATTGGACATAAAGTAGGGGTATATGTATTTTTGGGAGCCTTAGTATAAGGCTTCATAAGGGTATTGGACACATGAAGTCGATATATATATATATATATATATGGGAGCCTTAGTATAAAGCTTTGTAAGGGTACTAAACACATAAAGTATCCCACACACTATCACTTGTAATCATAGTACATGATCAACTATAGGATTATGAGAAGGCCTTTTATTTATATGTCATGGTGATTGCATGAGTAAAGTTTCCACTTATCTTATGTTATAACTTTAGGCTATGCCAAATATGAAAACATCTTGTGTGGGCACCCATGCACATGCATGTGCACACACATATTCCACCTTAGGAATCTTAGAGTGATGGTAGCGTGAATAGACATTTTGAAAATTTTCAACTTCTAAATAAATAGTTTAGAATCCTACATTAGTGGGATGATTAATCAAACCTATGAAAGATTGGCTCCTTCATTATATTGATACACCTTGGCATTGTCCCTAGATGCACAAGAATCATCCTTGTACTTGGGAAGTTATCTACTATCACATACACTTAGAAGGCCCAATGAAGTTTGCCATGATCAGTGATTTGGAATAAGTCTAAAGTTGAGAAAGTATTGTTTATTTAGCATTGATTATAGTCCTTATGACATTATCATGGATACGAGAGATGTTTTATTATCTACTTAGCATGAATATTTCTCTCTTAAGGTAAGGTCAATTGTTGGTGGTCATTAATGTGGATATAGCATACATGCATTTCTTGAAAGGTTTATAAAACACTACTTGATTTGAAGGAACACTCCTTGAAGTGAAGGGTTAATGACCTTTGTAAAGGTTTTTAGGTTAGATCTTTATGTATACCATGGTTTGTAAATGAACACTCCTTGATGTGAAGGGTTAATGACCTTTGTAAAGGTTTTTAGGTTAGACATTTATGTATACCATGGTTTGGTAATATTCTTTGAGTAATAAAAACATAAGACACTTTCATATATGCATTAAAGAGTTCTCTTTTAAGCTAACATCACCTAGATGCTTAGTTGATTAGGGGTGGATCTCAGTGTTGGCAAATTTAACATTCCTTGTATCTTCTTGCTAAATTGGAGTATTTTAATTCTCATTCTAACATGTTCAATCCTTGTTTTCGTTGTTTCCTTAATTATTGAGATTGAATCAGTTACTAAGTAAACCCAAAATGTCTTTTAATCTCTTACTATTAATGTAGCCAATGTTTTCTTGAAATATATTTTTTAGGAATGGTTTTTCTACATTATTCATCCCATGTGGGGTATTATTGAACATTGTTATAGTTAAGTTTTTTAGCATGGTATAATACTTATTTCTTTCTTAGTAGAAAACCCATACCTACTTATACATTTAGTTGGAGTATGCTTATATAATTGTATTAAGATTGATTTTTCAGTATCCTTTATAAATAAGTTATAATAGATGCTATTGAAGTTTGAATATATTAATTATTCACCTTAAGATTTATATATGAAAAAGATGGTTGACTCGTACAAAATTGAGCAATGATTGCATTGTCTTTGGCCCATAAATGATTCCAATCAAATAATAATTGTGATGTTTATATGGATATGACTAGGACCTCACATTCACTATTTTACTTTTGAATTAACTATTGGTTTTTTTTTTACATAGGTACCTTAGGTAGGTCTTAGTTTACATTGTCATTCTCTAATCCCCTTCTCTTTGTGTCTTGATATGTCTTTATGTATGAAAAATCCAATGTGAATTTATGAAATTACTCTACTCCTTATGTATCATGTTGGATGCTAAATATGTTCATTTTCAATTTTATATAATAGGAATATGGTTTATATATGTCCTTTGGGTTGGATTTTTTCTTGCATCTTGGTTGATGAGACTGGGATAACAATTGGGTCCCATGATGACACTTGGAATATGCATTAGCATGGATAGTACTGACCATATGCTTTTGTATGGATTCAAATAATAGCTAGACCCTTTACCCACTCATGCCTAGAAATACTATTCCCAAGGACTCCCTTTTCGACACACTTCAATATTCTTTATGTATGTACTTTGTGACAATTTATTTTAGTAAATTCTCTAAGGACATATTATATAAAAAATCTAGTTTTATTGAAATTACATTTTTAATATTGTAAAATATATATACTTTTAATTTTATCTCATTGGATAACTTTGAATTAGTTATTGAAATAGTTATAATTTATTAATTTGTAATAATCCTACATTATTTATTTTTATATGAGAGAAAATTTAAATTCAATACATACATTCTTAGGAGATAGGCTCAAAAAACATCAAGGGATATGCAAGCTTGGCATTAAGCATGACAATAAGCTAACTTGTAAAAGTGTTTATCTATATAACATATAATTGACCAATCCCCCGAGTCTCCTACCAAGCCTCTACAATGCTCTCTAAACCTTCTTTTTTTCTTTCCAAAACAAAAATTTGAAGCATAAATATAAACTCAATTTGGACCATATGCACCTAGTCAAGTCAATGTAGCCAAGTCCATGTCCTCGAGGAGATCAGTCATCAATATATATATTTATCATGTAGGCTCAATAGAGAGGATTTTTAAAATACAAAATTTACACATTTTTTACATATACAAGGGTCCCATATAAAGGGGTTACTTATATATTAAATAGAAAAGGGTTATGTTTTATTAAGGAAAATTTTACAAAAAAGGTTATTTATAAATAGGCCTTGAATGCACATGATATAAAGGGTATATATATAGTGAATTCCTCGGGTCTGTGTCTTGCTCTCTTCTCTCTCTCTCTCTCTCTCTCTCTCTCTCTCTCTCTCTCTCTCTCTCTCTCTCTCTCTCTCTCTCTCTCTCTCTCTCTCTCTCTCTCTCTCTCTCTCTCTCTCTCTCTCTCTCTCTCTCTCTCTCTCTCTCTCTCTCTCTCTCTCTCGCCTATGCATTGAAGACCATCCACCAAGGTGCACGATGTCATGCCACTATGCGAACACAGTGTGAAAAACTCTAGAGTGCATCATCATTCGACTTTCTTATTGATCTAGAGAGTCAATGCCATATTAGTCATTAGTGGCAATGTGTCCGTAGTGTGGATGGCTAAAAAATACTAGATTTTTGGACAAATTTAGCCTATTTTTTATATTTAGGATATTATTTCTTGTAAATATCCAAAAGCTGTAGACAACTTCTAGAATAGGATGACATGTAAAAAAAACAAGTGGCTTTCAATCATTTTTGGGGGATTTTACGCAAAAATAAAGATTAGCAAAATCGCACGCACGATCACAGTTTACAAGTAACAAATAACACTCCGAACTGGGAGAAGAAGAAGAAGCGATCTGGGAGAATTTTGGTCACATGTCCTAGTATTTTACCCCCCTTTGAGAGCTAGCAAAAGCATTAGATTGGCGGCCTGAGTAGCAGAGAAGAACCTACTGTTTGATGCACTTTTTTGGCCCAGAAGGGATTTATCTTCTCAGGATGTAAATTAATAGGCTTCACCTCTATGAGTATTTTTCTACATCTTTTATTTCTTCGAACCCCTTCTCTTTCATTAATTGCTCTCCTTGAATCTCCCTTCACCCTACTGTTTCTTACCCCCATGGTAGACTTTCGACCCTGAAGGGGATGCAATGGCAGTGGAGAAGGAGAAGAGGAAGATGCAGGAGAGAAGAGTACACACAATGTAGGTGCTGTCAAGAATGACATGATAGCCTTATTGCACTATCTCATATTATATATGAATAAAGAATGGGCAGCCTATGTACATGGGTAGGCCCAATGGCCTTTTACCCCAACAACCTCCCACTAGAAGGCCAACGAGTCAAGGAGTGAAAAAACAAAGAAAAAGGAAAAGAGACAAGGTGAGGAATTGATGGGACCTAAAATGGGCCGGCACTGGCTATAGCACTAGGCTATAACAATAGCCGAACCTCTAACATGCACTAACATGCACAAGACAACCCCACGGCCTCACAGTCAAGAGCGTCTATAGGACACATTGCCTTGCCATCATACGTACATTTTGCGTTTGTATCATGCTTTGTAGTCCAACCCTTAGACTCCTCAGAGGGAGACCCTACACATTTTGGTGTAATTCACCACGTAGAACAACATAGGACCACCTCTCGGTTGATTGCAGCGGCCCCACTGCGACCCTCCTACACCTTGGGGATTGGCCCCTCAATGCGTCGCTAACATATATAACACATACGAAACAAACTCCCCTCTTGGTACCAATATTATGTCGTCTAGGAATGTACTAGTCCTCACTTACTTGTCCCCTTGGACCCACCGTCTAGACCTACAGCTTGGGTGCCTTACTCTCTCCACAACGTGGGTCATTTATGCTTCAACCAAGTGCTATGCTTGCTAGGAATAGATACCATGTGTATATGATTCATGCAATGGTGTATGATTTATTGTGAACAAACAATTATGGTTTAAAATTAGCCTATGTGTCGTGCAAAAACAACCCTTTTAATGAATTTCTGCTAATACGCAATGCTGCGTTGTAGGAACCTAGCACCAAAGCTAACCTTGTGTTACTAGATCCATTATTTTCAAAATAGCATCCTAAATGTTATGCATAAAGAGAACAATCAGACTTTTTATTATTTCAAGGCTTAAACTATTGTATAACATCATCCTCCCCCTCATCGTTTAGATTTTGCTACGGTGCAAAGATGTAGAGGATTTTTAATGTCATTTTTTATATGTAAAAGCAATAAATACGCACTTTAACACGAAGGACAAGGCCAAACTGAGGCTTAACCTCATGCTTCGGCCCCGTCAGACATTCACATACATAGATCTTATTTTTCCATTTTTTTTTAACGCAAGAAACCCTTTTTTTATTTTTCTCTATTTTTTATTTTTAATATAAAATAGTTATTTTCTAGTTTTTTTCCTGATGACTAATCATTGGAACTGAAACTTAGCATTTTCCCTCATTTTATCCCATGTCCACTCATTTTTTCCCACTCAAAATGAAAAAACTATCAATTTCCATCAAAATTAGTGGTTTTTCAGATTTTGAGAATTTATAATTGCTGTAAAAGGAAATATTTTATAATTTTTCTCTGAAAGTGACTATCTCTATTTTATTTAAATAATGATAAATAGATGCATATGAATTTATAATCATTTATGAAAAATCATTAAGATAATATCATGAAATAATCGATGCATTAAATCAATGAAAAATTGTATAGAAAAATATATACTAGATATGCATAAATTAGGTGCATGGAAATATAATTCAATGTCTAAAAGATGAAAAAAAAATTGCGCTTATGATTTTTGCATTGCCTAGAACATAATTTTTAGAAAAATAATCAACATTGCACTTAGGACATAACTAAATGAAAATTGATCTTTCGCAATAACGATGAAAGTTTGGCAAATGGTTAGACATTGTCAATTAAGCCATAGAATATGAGTAGAATAAAATACAAATTATTTTCCTACAAAAAACACGCGTAATGTTAATATTAATTATTATATTAGCGAGAATGTCAATATCATGAGTTGACCCACGTATGAATCAACAAGAAAACCTAACCTAAAATATCGAGAATGTTGAAGTGAAATCAACTATGAAATTCTCGACAACCCTAAAACTATCAGTATCAGGAAATTAAATAAATATTAAAAGTTTGTAGGACTTGTTGGACATTGATAAGAATTTGTCGATACAAACTCTAAAGTCTAAACAGACTTGGAAAAGCATTTAAAATCCTACTAAGCGCGGGTTAGGGCAGGGCAACACATGAATTGCCTACCATAAGCATAAATACCCATATTATCTTTTAGAGAAGAAATACTAAATTTTTCATAAGGATAAAATAGACTTCTCATAATTAATCAGATTCGTGAAATAACTTGCGGATCCCAAAAAGAGTTACAAGTAGGATGCAAAACCCTAAGAATAAGGCAAGACCTTAAAAGAGAAACCCTAGAATTGGGTGGGATTGCTTCCTATGCTAAACACTTGATGCTATTTCTTTTTTTATTTGTGCACACATTGATGGTTGCACAGGAAAGATTGATTGTGCTTGCAGCACTTAGATCTGATTGTAAATATATAATCAAGATAATAAGGGGAAAGATTGCGCTATACCTCCCCCAAAAATAGACATGGAGCCCTGCTCTAAGGGGGAATTTTTTGTACCACCGGGAGGAGCTTTGGACCAGCCTCGACGGTGAGAGGTCGCTTGGTGAGGAATCCCTTAGGTAGGAGGAGGTGGGAGTGCCAAGGAGGCTCTGGCCGTAAACCTCTTGATCGCTCTTAGGAACTGTTTGACCCTCACATAAATCACGATAGGATCCTAGAGTCCCCTGTACTAGTGAAGGGATAAAAATCTTGGAGGGTTTCTTTTCTTCTACGCACACAAAAGGGATTTTCGTGTGAACGGAGGTTTATCTTTTACATAGGCAGAAGGGGAAAATTATTGTAAATAACTTTGCAAAATATTTATTTATTTTGTCAAAAGACAGTTTTCTTTGTCTTTGTGTTGTGCCATAAATTTACGCGAAGGAACCTATGATAATGAGTTAATTAACGAAGCTGCTTTTATATGCCATAACTTAATGTGATAGACTGATGGATTCGTCCTATAGATGGGTGGTCTTGGTAAGCTAGGAGCTTCTTTCAAGAGATTGAACACAACGTTAATTAGGAAAAATTAGGCAGAGCTGAGTGTTAACTTACTTAGGGTCGGGTCTTAAAACCCTGATCGGAAATTATCTTAGGGGAAAGGTGCGGCGGCTATGCCAGAACTCTGTTAGGGTTCCCTAAATCCTAACGTGTTTTTACTGGAAAGAAGCATGGCACTCTAGGTACCAAGGGTAACTACAATCGCTCCAGTCGGATGGGAAGCCCTTATGGGACACCTCTGATGCAGCTAGCTGATGTATCGAGACCTCAATTGTCAAATCAAGACCATAAGCTTGCATGTTGATCCTCGTGGGGATAGCTATTACTGCCGGTACCTTCCGTTACTAGGTGGACTCTGGGAAACCTAGACGGTAGACCCCATGCATTCTCGCGAGTACCGAGTGAAGTCGTCTAGGATAGTTCCCTAATGAACCACTAAAAAATGCTACCAGGGAATTGTTAAGCATGCACATGATATAATTATAGTTATGTTATTAGTTATTGAAATAATATTTGAAAATATAGTATTAATTACAATAACATTTTATTGTCATAACCAATACATTCACTTGCCACTTCACCTCTAAGACCTGTCGCCCCACCATTTCAATGAGATCATGTGTCAGCTGCCTCCCATTGGCCCACAACTACATCTTTGTGTCTACCTATATCCTTTGCTTCCTACCTCGCAGCATATCTCACTTGCCACTTCCATCCCTCCTGCTAACTACTGATGTCTACTATTATTTAGAGAGACTGAGAGAGAGTTCCTTTCACTCCATTGATGTGTTTTGTTAGAGAGAGAGGGAAAGGTTCTCTCTCGCTTGCCTGTGTCCAGTATTTGATCCTCTTTCCCTATAAGTGTGCTTTAAGAGAGAGAGAGAGAGAGAGAGAGAGAGAGAGAGAGAGAGAGAGAGACATCTCCACTCCAGCACATGAGAGTATCTAAAAACTATGGCAAAAGTGAGAAAGAAAAGGAACCATAGCCGACCGACGAAGAAGCACCTCAGTACCAAACGGGACGTGAAAATAGGATTTGACTATTCCAAAGTGCCATTTTTCAACAGGTCAGGTTCTGATTGCCTGCAACACATGGAACATTGTCAATCGGCACCATTGTTTCACAATTCTAGTGGCAACCATATGAGCTGCAAGGTAGGCCATGTCATCAGATGCCCCTGCCTACATACCGCAACAACTCTACTAGTGAGGCTCATGTGCTAAGGCACAGAGAGAGAGAGAGAGAGAGAGAGAGAGAGAGAGAGAGAGAGAGAGAGAGAGAGAGAGAGAGAGAGAGAGAGAGAGAGAGAACCACTCATGCATGCTGCCCCACTGGATTAATCACTGGTGTACGAACACAGGGGGAGAGAGAGAGGGGTGTGCCTCCACACTTGGGAGAGAGAAATAGAGAGAGAGGGGGGGGTGTGCCTCCACTCTTCTTTATCCACTTTACTACTTACTACAAACTAGAGAAAAGAACAAAGAAATCTACAAACACAAGGAAGAGAGAGAGAGAGACCCACTCATGCCTGCTGCCTAATGGATTGTTCGTTGGTCTACGAACACGGGGGGAGAGAGAGAGGGGTGTGCCTCCACACTTGGGAGAGAGAAATAGAGAGAGAGGGGGGGGTGCCTCCACTCTTGTTTATCCACTTTGCTACTTGCTACAAACTAGAGAAAAGAACAAAGAAATCTACAAACACAAGGAAGAGAGAGAGGGAGAGAGAGGGAGGGAGAGAGGGAGGGAGGGAGGGAGAGGTGCCTCCACACTTGGGAGAGAGAAATAGAGAGAGAGAGGGGGTGTGCATCCACTCTTGTTTATCTACTTTGCTACTTGCTACAAATTGGAGAAAAGAGAGAGAGTGTGTAGTAGAGGTGCCTCCACACTTGGGAGAGAGAAAGAGAGAGGGGGGTTTGCCTCCACTCTTGTTTATCAGCTTTTCTACTTGCTACAAACTAGAGAAAATAAGAAAGAAATCTATAAACATGAGAGAGAGAGAGAGAGAGAGGGGGGAGATGCCCAATTACCAACCTCCCCTTGAGTTTTGTGTTTCTTTTGATGCTCTCTCTAGTGGACTTCTTTAAAAGATCATTTTATTTCATTCTTTTTGCACCATACATGGATAAGCACTTTAAAATAAAAATAAAAAGTAAAAAAAGATGAGAGTCTTCTTAGGTTTGGAAAGGCCTTTGGTGCTTTGGGAAAAGGTTTAGTAAACTTCTCCTTAATAGATAGAACTAGCTAGTGTTATCATCCATGGTTTGCACAGTGTGAATTATTACAAAGTTCATGAGGCTATGCCTCACTCTCTTTGCATTTGAGTTTACCACCTATCTCATCTCTTTTAAAATAGGTTCTTAAAAACTTGCTCCCGCACTTCACGCAATGTGAATCATTGCGAAGCTCGTGAGACTATGCCTCGCTTGCTTCATATTTAAGTTTACCACCTATCTCATCTCTTTTGAAGTAGGTGCTTTAAAAGATCATCTTTAATTGAAAAGGGTTTTGTAAATCAAAAGGTCAATATGGGTACCTAGTTAACATCCAATTAGTTCATGGAAAGAGAAAGGTAGGAGGGTCTTTACAAATAGGTGAGAAGGTTGACCCATCCCCAATGAGTGGGTCTGATGAGTCATGACATCCTCTTTCTCCTATTATGGTCTTTAAGCAACGAAATTATCCTCTTTTATCTCTCATCACTTCACTCATCAAGTACTATTGTGGAACAATATATATGATGTGTATGACCACAAGAGATAGATGGCATGTTCATCAACTCACAACCACTTATACTTAGCCCATACATGCAATTGCATGCATTCACAACAACCTCCTTTACCGCACATGGGCCACACTTAGTCTTTTGAGTAATATTTTACATGTCTTGACCCTATCAACAAAATCACATAAGTAACACATTTGTATGCATTTAGACTTGCACACATTGACATGCATCATGGTGCTCTCATACCATATAGATTTTTAATGCTAAATTGGTACATTGGCACTCATGCATTGGCAAGTGTTAACAATTCAAGAATTTTATATGTTTTAAAGATTTGTATCAAAGTAATCTCACATACTTGTGCAAGTTGATATGAATAAAGACTTTGTGTTCCCTCACTTAGCATGCTCACTAAAGCCTCTTGAAATATATCCATGATGAGGAGATATACATGTTCAAGCTAAATAGAAACAAACAACTCAATATCCTCAAAGAAGCCGACAGACTTCAATTTTTCATCAATATCATTCCAAATCTTTAGTGGGTATGTTATTAAAAAACCATTAGAGCCCTTAAAAATGGTTTATCTTAAAAGATAGGTTAATTTCTCATAGATGAGTTTACAATGTATTCCAACACAAAATATTTTGATGAGCTATATTTCTAAATATGTATATAATCTTAGAGAGATTTTTTTATACAACTAAATACCATGGGCAATGAGTGATAGGTTGAATTTTTCATCATATTCAAGCCCTCTACCCTTCAAGATTGGATGCTAAGGCCAAAACTCCAATTAGAGGATGAGAAGGTGATCACAAGAGAATTGATGTAGCCCCATGGCACCTTGACCTTCTAGTTCCTATTGATTTAGACAAGCTTCCTCTTATTATTATTCACTACAAGTCTCCATGTGTATGTTCCTTGTTCACTTAAGCAATTTTTTAACAAACAATCCTAACACCACACATATCTTCCTCCTATATAGCTTGCATGCAAGTGATAGTCAACCAAGAATAAGCATTTAAAAACTTAATGTAAATCAAAAGTATAAAGCATTAAGAAGATTATGTATCAAAGAAACTAAAAAAGAACAAATTACGTGATATAAGAATAACTCAAATACAAATATCAAACAACTCTTATGAGCATGATAATAATGGCTCATTTTCATTGTTTCCTTATTTCTTATTGCATTAGTGGACTATATTGCTTATCATTGCATCCATATATTGCTCATTGCTTCCTAAGGATATATACATTGCCCATCACTACATCTATATATTGCATATTGCTTCCTAAGGACATCTATTGCTCATCAATCCATTTATATATTTACTACCATTGGAGGGTTGTATGCATAAGAATAATTTTCTAGCTGTACTTATAATGCATATACTTACTACAATTGTATAGTTCTTTTCGAATGACAATAACTCTCCAAGTGTATACTTACTACAATTGTATAATTCTTTTCGAATGACAATATGTGTAACAATAACTCTCCAAGTGTACTTGTATACAAACATTAAAAATAGTTCACTCTTAAGAGCACATATCAAAATTAGAGTGCTCTGTTAGATATATAATAGCAACATTTATGTTTGCATGTTTTACATTAATAAAAACATTAGTATTAAGATAAACTCAAGGGGACTCATCTAGTGAGTCTATACAAATCTACCTACACAATACAAAAGAAAAAATCTTTATTGGAGAGATGGAAAATTGCATTGTATTTATACAAAGAACAAAAGAGATTATGCAACTTAATCATGCTTGAGAATGCAAAGAAATCACACCCTCAATTTCTTCTTCTAAACATAGCTAAGCTCCTTAGTAGCAATTTTCCCTAAGCATCCTTTATTTTTTACTATTTAGTCTCCTTTCTATAGCAATCCCCCTCTTTAAATTTGACTGAGCTTCTTGGTTTTTGTATTTTCCTCCCCCAACATCCTCTTAATCTTACACCAAAATAGCTTTGAGATAATGTAATTTTTTGTAAGTTTTCCAATCTCTCTAAAATATTGAGTTTTAATCCTTCCACTCAATTATGCATATGGATTACAACTTGTTGCAAGTTCTTGTAATGTCCCCATTACTTAGTTTATTTTAATGTGCATATATATTCCAAAGAAAATAGATTCATGTTGCACATTTATTATTATTTTTAAAATAATAGCTCTAATTATGAAACTGACTCTCATTATGAATACAATTAATGAGGTATTATATGCCACTTCATGGAAGAAAGACTTGGGAGACCCTCCCAAGACTAGCTTATTAAAACTATGTTTGTGGTATAGAACAACAAAAAAAGAACTAAGCTAGTGGATAGTCAGTTGGCAATTAAGAACACTTGGGTGATGACACTGCCAGGGTGGGTGACCTCCTAGGAAGATTTTTCTACAAGCTAGTGGGAGCTTCTCACACATAGCCAATGGCGCCAACGAAGACTTTGTAGCCCGTTGCCAAGTATGCCAAGGTCTATGCCTTGGTTGCCACCTTGCAATGACAGCCACTCGATGACGCACCACACAGTGCTCACTGATAGATTTGTAAATTTTTATCTTCACGCTACAAAAACGGATCTCCCTCTATGACGTCATCAATGATGTCATTAGAAGCACTAAAAGAAAACATTATCTCTTTGTCATCGAAAACTCTAAAAAGCAAGTGTTATCTCTTCTAGGCTCCCCCCCCTTTGCAAAACTATAAATTGAGGGCTTGGGGATGACCAGAAAGGGCAACAAGAGCAATCTTGACAGGACAACAAGAAGGAGGAGACTCTATTCCACGAGATGAAGAGACATCATTCCGTTCAACCCAAGGAAGGGGATATGCTGAAGGTCTCTCATCCTCTTCTACTCTAATCCGAGAAGAGAAGACACTAAAGAACTCTATCCTATTCTATCATACCTCTACTCTCATCTCTATTCCTTCTACTAGAGAGTGAAGTATTGCTCTCCACGAGGCAAGAAGAGTCATCCAGGAAACCTATATCATTGAATCCTGCAATATACATCATCATCATCAAGAGTCTTACACCCTTGCCTATGAATCATATTTTTGTCATGGCCTCGAAGAAAAATAATTAAAAAGTAGAAAATTGTGAATGGCCATACTATCATGGAAGCAACAGTTGGAGTTGCAAGCACAGGAGTCACTAACAGATTCACGGGCAACACAAATAACAACCCTTTACCAATCGCGATACCACATGTTTTTCTAAAAAAATTCTATCCAAATAAGATAGGTCTCTTGAGAAATACTAACTTAAGGCTAAGAAACTTGGTTATAAGAACTGGGAAGTTAGAGACCCCAAAATCTAAATACCCCTGGTTAAAATCCAAGGGGAAGATTTCATTATGTGAAACTCAAGTGTCGATTACTACTAGAATTAAGCATCACTTAAAAGTTGCATGATTGATTGAAGTCATAACTGCTTGAAGACATCAATCTTGTTTGTGATCTTCTAGATTACATCATGATTGAATTAAGTATTGGAATAGATAAAAATTGAGGAGCCCTATACCTCCCCCAAGGATAGGTGTTGAATCCCCATACCGAGAGGGGATGTTTTTACCACCACAGAAGCATGGACCGGCTCCGATGGCAAGATGTCTCCCAACAGGGATCATATTAAGTAGGAGGTGGATAGGGTGCCAAGGGGGCTCTTGCTAGTAAATCCCTTTTTGTACCTAGGAACTACTTGGTTCCCTGTATGGCCCGAGTTCTACTTGGGACTTTGATCTTTGTACATGCAAATGCACCGGATGGGGCAGCACATGAAATTGTAATCTTTCTCCTATATGAGCAAGAGAACACACATTGTGGAGTGTAATCAATGAAATTGTTTTTTTCTGATTGTATGTCCATGAGTAAATTACGTAAACGAACAAATATGCATAAAAGGATTTTAATTAATGAATATGTTTTTATATGTTTCACATAATGTGGTAGGCAATTAGATAACTAAGAACTTCCATAGAGGGAAGCGGGTGTTCCCGACGAATGCAGTCCTATGGCAAGGTGGTCTCGACTAGTAGAGAGGTTTCTCCAACAACAAACACTAGGAAGAAACTCTAAGAAGGGCCGATTCGCTGACTTACTTAGGGTTTGGTGTTAGAATCCAAACTGTAAATTATCTTAGGGGAAAGGTATGGCGGCTATGCCAGTGCACTGTGAGGGATTTCATAAATCCTTAGTCTACTACTAGAAAAAAGTGTTGTAATCCATGAACCAAGGGTAATGGCAGTCGCTCCTTCTGGACAAAAATGCCTCTCAAAGGACACCTTGGATGTGAGTTAGTTGTTGATAGGTGACTATTAGGTCAATTAGGAACCTTTAGGTCATGGGAAACGATAGGACACTTTCCTTGCAGGGTAGACCTAGGGTTAACTAGCCAGACAAAATTTGATCATTTTGATTAGAGTATGGATAGCAATGGCTAGAAGCTAAACTTTGGGCAACTACTAAAGTGTTATTCGTCAAGAAATCAAGGCAGGTACGTTACAAGTAGTATCAAAGCGAAAAAAAATAAAAAAACCTTGGTAAATTTAGCATGAGATGTGAGATGTTTTCCCTTTCTCTTGCTGATATGCGTTTTTTTTTAAATTATACCACAGAGAGACGAAGATTGGAAGCAATTCCTAGTCTTTCGAGCAATTTTTACATCAAAAATGAATTCTACGGATTATGGATAGAGAATGCAAGTAATGCGGATTCTGGATTGCATCTACGATCCTTCTCCTTTTCTCTTCTTAGTTGTGTAAGCCAAAAGGACTCTAGTACATAGAAATAGAAGAACCCTATATATGGGTCTCAAACCAAACTCAACTAACTAAGGTGGCATACTAACTGAGCCATGAACTAGAGTAGATAAGGATAGCTGTCATCTAGCTATTATTCATGGGTAGTGTACCAACCGCATCTGCAAGTCGGTGACATAAATGCACAACAGTCACCCTGGCATATCACGAGTGGAGCTCGATATCTCAACACTCCCCCTCGAGCTCAATCCCAATTCCTACATACCAAGCAGGTCTCTGAACTTGTGCAGCTTCTCTGCGCCCAATGCCTTTGTAAATATGTCAGCTACCTGATCCTCTGTGCTGACATAAACTAGATCAATAAGACCTAGTAAAATCCTCTCCCGCACATAGTGATAATGCACCTCAATGTGCTTTGTTCTAGCATGATAGACTGGGTTATTTGCCAAGTGTATACTACTCATGTTGTCACAATAAATGACAACTGGCCCATCTGTAGACTGATGCATATCATAAAGTAGCTTATGCAACCAAGCTACCTCACATGCAGCCTTTGCTGCACCCCTATACTCAGCCTCTGTGCTCGACAAGGCAACTATAGGTTGTTTCTTACTGCTCTAAGCGACTGTAGCACTCCCAAAAAAGAACACATATCCACTGGTAGATCGTCTATCAGAAATACTACCAGCCCAATCAGCATCAGTGTATCCATGCAACTGTATCTAAACCCCAATCTCATAAAATAGTCCATACTGCAATGTGGACTTCACATACCTGAGTATGCGTCTAGCTGCATCCAAATGTGGTTTCCTTGGAGCCTGCATAAACTGACTTACCAATCCAACAGCATAGCTCAAATCTGGCCTGGTAATAGTCATATAAATCAAACTTCCTACTATGCATCTATACATAGTAGGGTCTTCGAGAAGCTCACCTGCATCTGCGCTCAACTTCACATTCTGCTCCAAAGGAACTAAAATAGGCTTACAGCTTGTCATTCCATATTTGGACAGCATGTCCAATCCATGCTGCCTCTGCAAGAGCCATATCCCACGTGGTGATCTAATCACTTCAATGCCTAAGAAATAACGCAGCTCTCCCAAATCCTTCATCTCAAACTTCTTTCTCTGTTTTTCTCACATAAAGTGAGAAATATGCCTTGGAAATCTGAAAGCCAATAGTGACAAGATACTATCCTATCTTGTCAGATCATGCTCTAGGTGCTTGCTTCAAGCCATACAAGGCTTTCTTCAACCTGCAAACAAACTCAGGATGAACAACATGCACATAACCTGGTGGCTGCTCCATATAGACCTCTTCTTGCAAATCACCATGCAAGAAGACATTCTTTACATCCATCTGATGTAAAGACCATTCCTTTGATGTAGCCATATCAATGACTGCTTTTACGGTTTCCATCCTTGCAACTGGACTGAATGTTTCTTCATAATCAATGCCATATGTTTGTGCATACCCCTTGACTACTAATCTTGCCTTGTATCTGTTCACAGAACCATCTGCATTGTGCTTCACCTTATAAACCCACTTACAACCAATTGCATTCTTATCTTTAGGCAAAGGTACCAATTCCCATGTAGCATTTGCTTCCAAAGCATCCATTTCTTCATCCATGGCTTTCTCCCATTTTTCTTTTCCCATGGCTTGCTCAAAAGAAGTGGGTTCTGGTTCCTATATCACTTTGACCATATATGCATAGTGAATGGCTGTAAATCCATCATATTTCAGCCTATTCACAGGATACCTAGCTCTAGTAGACCTGCGCAAAGTAGGTTCACTCCCAGGTGCTCTCAAAACATCCCTGAGTCTTCCTTACTCCAGGTGTAACAATAGAAGGAATACCCAACTCATCATCAATGCTCTGTTCTAAGCCACTGGATTCACCATCCACATAAGAGTGACCTGCATTCACATCAAACATGGGCTGATCTACCTTCTCTTTTCCTTTTCGTGATACCTGCATACCATTATCTGCATTGCTTTGAGAAGATTCTCCTTATCTCAATCTGCCTATCCATGGCAAAGAATGTGAACCACTGCTAGAGGACGCTCTAAGTCCACTAATATCTTGTGACTAATGTTGTGAATTCTGTGCAGCATTACCATTTTGTGCATCTACATTATCAATCACATTTACTGGTTTATACCAGCTACTCATCTCATCAAAAACAACATCTCTGCTCACTGTAAACTTACGAGTAGAAGGGTTATAGCATCTATACCCTTTTTGCTTCTGCAGAGAATAACCAATAAAGATGCACTTCTCAGCTTTTGGATCCAACTTGGATCTCAACTCATCTGGCACATGAACATAGGCAATGCATCCAAAAATCTTCAAATGAGAAATATCTGGTTTCCTACCAGTATACCTCTCCTCTGGAGTCATCCCATGTATTGCTGCAGTGGGAGTCCTGTTCATTATGTAGAATGCTGTAGCAACTGCTTCAGCCCAGTAAAAATATGGCAAGTCTTTTTCGTTGAGCATGGCATGAGATACCTCTCCAATATGCCTATTTTTCCTTTCTGCAATTCCATTTTGTTGTGGGATATGACTACATGAATATTGCTGCTTTATGCCATGCTCCTGCAGGAACCTTGCAAACTCATTTGAGAGGTCCTCTCCCCCTCCATCTGACCTTAGGCATTTTATTTGCAGGCCTGTTTCTTTTAAGAGTTTTGAAATGCCCAAAAACTTCACTTTTGTTTTTCATAAAATACACCCAAACTTTTCTGCTATAGTCATCAATAAAAGTGACAAAATAATGACAGCCTCCAAGAGATGAACCTTTAGTAGTCCACACATCAGAATGGATTAGTTCCAATGGCTTCTTACTCTCTTGAACATGTCTAGGAAATGGTTTCCTTGCCTGTTTTCCAAACTGACAGGCTTCACATACCTTATGCATTTCTGCAACCTTGAATTTAGGCAACCCTGCAACAATGTTTTGGGCTTGCATTGATTTAAGTTGCTGTACATTAACATGACCAATGCGTTTATGCCAGATATCAATATCTGCAACTACACCAGTCCCATGTGCAAACATTGCTGCACTCAATTCAGGCATGTCTGCATCCAACGTAAACATTCTACCCTTCTTCTTTCCTTTTGCTATCAAGCGACCTTTATTTTTCATATCCTCAACAAAGCATCCATGAGAATTAAATCTGACCTACAAGCCCTTGACCGACAAAAACCAGGTTCTTGGTGATATTCGGGACATGAAATACATCCGACAGGTATTTCTTTTTCCCATCCTACATAGACAAAGGAATTTTTCCAATCTGCACAATAGGATGTGCAGTATCATCACCAGTCTCCACAAATCCTGGTTTTTCCATTTTCCTTGTATCCTACATCCATTCTGCATGACCTGTCATGTGGTTTGATGCACCTGAGTCAACATACCACACATCGTTGCTTTCTTCTGCACTTGTCACAGAATTGGTCATGTGCTGCACCATAAACAAATGCTCATTTCTATCATCACCCTGTCTACTAGAAGATGTATAATTCCCTTGTTGCAATTTTTCATTCATGATGTCATTCTGCTTTTTATAGCAGTCTTTAGCCATATGACCCATTTTACCACAACAGTAGCATTCAACATTACTGTTTGCATTTTGGCCTCTTTGCCATCCACCACGACCTCTTTGGCTCCCCCTGCCTCTAGAGTTACCATGTCCTCCTCCATAGGACTGGTTTTCTTGAGTTTGCTGCATATTCTGATTTCTACCACGGCCTCTACCTCTGCCTCTACCTCTTCCAGCATTTGAGTAGAAGACAACTTCTTTTGAAGTTCCTCCTAAAGAAGATGCACCACCATTTCTCTGCTCCTCAGAAATTAGAAGAGCAATCAACTCCTCAAAATCAGGAAATCTTTCACGAACGGAAATGGATGTTCGGAACTGTGCATAATCCTTTCCTAGACCATTCAAGGTCACAGAAACTAAATCATCATCTTCCACTGCCGACCCAATGGAAGCAAGTGCATCTACAATCTTCTTCACCTTCATGTGGTAGTCATTGATGCTCATACTTTCTCTTTGTACATTGTGCAACTCTTGCTTGAGTTGCATTTTCTTGGCTTGCGTATTTGTGCTATACATTTTTGACAAAGTATCCCATGCCTCCTTTGGCATACTTGCATCTTGAATATGCACAATCATAGAGTCTGAAATGTTGATAGACAGCCAGTACATAACTTTCCTGGCTCTCTCATGCCATGCTTTAAATGCCTGCATTTGTTGTTGATTGGGAACATCATGAAGAACTGGTTCTTCTTCATTTCCTGCAACGAATTCCCAATATCCTTTTCCCATAAGGAAATTCATCATTCTGAACTTCCATGCTTGGAAGTTGTTCTTGTCAAGCTTTTCAGTGACAATTTGTGAAAGAGAATCAGACGCCATTACAGAACACTGCAAAAAATTATGTCATTGCAAAGAACACAGCTTCGGCCTCACAAGGGCAAATCTGCAAAACTGACGAAAGTGGTATTTGATCACAAAGTCACTTCCTAGTGACAATTTTGCATCAACATGCAACAAGGATGATTCTGTAACTCCCAATGTCTCTGCGCACATGCATACGATGCAATTTCTACAGTAACTTTTCACCGACTTGTAGAACAGTGGTCGCACAGCATAAAACAGGGCCTTTTCCTGAGTGCGTGCAGAAAACTTCCATCTCCAAAACAGGCCCCGAAATGGCCTCAAATCGAAAAAACATAGCAATCAAGGGCTAAAGCCCTTGCCCGCAGCATATACTGCCCTCTTGCTACACCGCAAAGGACGTCTCAATCTGAGACAATGCACTCTTGCACTTTCCGGCTGTGCTACCTGTAGAGACTTGCTCCCAAAACAAAAAAATGAAAGCAACATTGGTCCTCTTACCAGAACACCACGAACTTGGTTTGCCTTCTTGAGCTTCTTACCACGAACAAGGCTCTGATACCATGTCAAGATTGTGGGAGAGAAGGAAAGAGTCTCACTTGTAGCTTTCTTGCTTGCACAATGGGGGAATACACACACAGGTGGAGGCTGAAAACAGTTTTCCTCTTCTTAGTTGTGTAAGCCAAAAGGATTCTAGTACATAGAAATAGAAGAACCCTATATATGGGTCTCAAACCAAACTCAACTAACTAAGGTGGCATACTAACTGAGCCACGAACTAGAGTAGATAAGGATAGCTATCATCTAGCTATTATTCATGGGCAGTGTACCAACCGCATCTGCAATTGATAAGTCGGTGACATAAATGCACAACGGTCACCTTGGCATATCACGAGTGGAGCTCGATATCTCAACAAACAATGCTAGGTCCAAAGCCGGCATAAAGAAGACAAAGCAAACCAAATGACAGTGAAAATACATGAGCATAACACTGAGAGATGTCAAACAGCATCTGCCAGTAAGAGGCACACCCCCAGACAATCCAGGCAAAATGTACCTGCAACTGCCAAAACCTGACATACATGAAGCAACTGATGGAAGCATCCAAGTAAATGATCAAACTGAGTCGGAAATGCTCAAATACATCCAAGGCAAAGCTCTCAATATCGGTAAAGCATAGATGAACCAAGCGGCATATATCACGAACCAAAGCATGTAATGTATGAAGCCTAACTGTCAAGCATAGACATGAGGCATAAGCGGTCCAAGAGCATGCCAAGTCGGTCCAAATGCTAGTGAATACCAACCAAGACGGAGCTTATGCATAGCTCAAATACATTCCATAGATTCAAACATGAACTCAAAGTCGTCCCCAAATGTCAGATACATGATGGCAAATCCCAAAGCATACATCCAGTACCAATAGGTAAGTGACAAAGCATCCAAAGTACCTTCAGCCCACTATTATTACAGCCAAGTTTGACTGTCAAAACTGAGAAATTTCAGCCAATATTTCAGGCCAAAATCATGGCATAATCATGTGCATACATTCCCAAGGCACTAGGCATCATGTAGGCTCCATATGGGCATCAAACAAGGTAATCGGAGTAGAGTATAAGCATCAAATGCCAATGTCAAGTGTGGCTACCCTGTTTCCAGCACTGTATAACAGTAAATGACAGTCCCAAATCTGAAGAAATCAGCCCCGAATGATCAAGACCAATGCCCAAAGCTTGAATGACATCAAACATGAAGTCTAATAGCCCTCTTGATCAAGGTAGAGAGCAAGAAGCAATGGCCAAGTGTGGAGCTGAAGTAGACGAGTGCTAACAGCCTGGAAAAAATGGCATAATCTGCCCTGTTGGTGCTGAACTTGCTACTGCTCCACATGGGCTGAAAGGGGGTAATGGGAGGCTCAAGAAGGACCTATCAAAGGCCTATGGCAAGCCTCTTTGAGCCTTGATAAGTGTAAGGCACAATATGAGGGGAATAAGCTTCAAGGGTTTGAAGCCATGGCTGCCCTTGCTATTTGCAACCTGTAGACTGAAATAAAACCCTAAAAGAATGATCAAATACCTCAGTACCAATGCCTTGAAGGTGCCTCAATAGGCCGGGAAGGTGCTCGGGAAGCCGGGGAGTGATGGGAGCTCGGGGAGATCGGATATGGCTGCCGGGATGGAGATCCAATGCGTGAAGGGAGTCGATGCGAAGGTATAGAAGCACGAGTCGAGCTCGAGCAAGAGGAAGCCAAGCTCTAATACCAGTTGAAAGGTGAGAAAGATCGAAGCTTGCATGCGAGCTATGGCAGGAGAGCAAGAGCAAGAAAGAGAGAGACAAGAAATGGGAACTCCAACAGTCACAATGTGTGACCGGGCCTTCCTTTATTTACTAGTCACTAAAATGAATGTAAAGAATAAAGTGACATGATGGGCTCCCACCACCTGCAGTGTGCAGTGGCGGGTACTGTTAGTGTAGTAATACACAAGGCGGCACGGCGGAGGTGCCTTTACCCCAATACAATAGTCATGGGTACCTTCGAACAAAGCCACATAAACATCCCCTCATGATGAATTGTTTGCTGCCTGCATGCGCCATCCTAGATCTACATCAATTGACCAACCTCCATTCTCATACAAGCTGCATGCCATAACATTGATTTCGAAATCATGATCGAAGAGAGCTATGCAATGCGTCTCTCTTTCTCCCACTTTAACAATTTTCTCTGTTGTAGCATGAGCCCAATGCATTCGTGAATAATGACTACTTGGAAAAAAATGAGCATCTTCTTCTTCATGTACTTGTTGATGGGCATCCCCATTATACATAGCCTTTTCTCTATGCTTATCGTCGCCCATAAGACCAATTTCAGCCACAAGCTTGCTGCCTACTCCAAATCAGCATTACATGCATCATCATGTTCCCTTTGAAGTTGTTTCTCTATGTCTTGGTCAACCTGCATCAATGCTTGCAAAACTTCACCATCAAACTATCTTTTTTATTTTAGCATATCAATGATTGCATCATGAAATTCACGCTTCGCTGTTCTAAGAACTTCACCAAGTGTGAATTTCACTCTAGTACCAAGTATGCAATCTTCCAATACTTTTTTAAGGTTTGTGGAGGTCCTTAAGATTCGATTGTAACCTGTAACTAGGCTACTTGCCCCTTTTCTTCCCTTCTTGTTTCTTCTCTTCAGATCCATCCTCCATAACATGCTCAGGTATGGCTTTTTCAACCTCTTTCTGCTACTCCATTTTACTTCGTGTTATGTGTTTAGATGGGCCTGAAGAGGAAGGACCAACAGTGTTCTCATCTCTTCTTCTCTTTTATTCCACAAGAGCTTCTTGATTATGAACCTAAGCCAAATGAGCATAGGCTGAAAATGAATCCACTGGTGCACTCCATCATGTTCTCCCTCCTATACTCTGACTTGCATCAGCCAATTCAGACTTTGTTTTTTTTCCTTTTTCCATGCAATCTAAGTCTGCATCCAAACATGACATTTTGCTTTAGCCATGCCTCCTTTATGAGATTCTTTAGTCATTTCAATTCTCAACCCATATGTGGATGCATCTATGGCAACAAATGATGTCCTTGCTGCCATCTCTTCCAACCTCTTTTGCATGCCATCATTTTCAAAATTTGGCTCTATTGGAAGACCAGTTTCTGTTGCGTGTATTTTGCCATCTTTCCAAAAGACTAAAATTTTTGCTTCCGCTTCATAGTAGGTCATACAATCTCGCTTTTCATGCTGTAAACTGTCACACCAAATGCATCTCCTCTTGTATCCTTATTTATACAGTGTTTGGGCTATTGCCCGATCCTTCTCTTCTACCTTAACATCCAACTTTTCAAGTCATGATGTATTAGTACTTCAATTGTGCGCACATGAGTAAAACCAGATACAGTTACACTTATGCATTCTCTCTCTCTCTCTCTCTCTCTCTCTCTCTCTCTCTCTCTCTCTCTCTCTCTCTCTCTCTCACTCTCATATGTTGGGGATGCACGACATGCTTCTCCCTCTCTTCATTCTCAATAACAATCTCCTCCTCTCCTCTCTCTCTCTCTCTCTCTCTCTCTCTCTCTCTCTCTCTCTCTCTCTCTCTCTCTCTCTCTCTCTCTCTCTCTCTCTCTCTCTCTCTCTCTCTCTCTCTCTCTCTCTCTCTCTCTCTCTCTCTCATATGTTGGGGATGCACGACATGCTTCTCCCTCTCTTCATTCTCAATAACAATCTCCTCCTCTCCTCCTCTCTCTCTCTCTCTCTCTCTCTCTCTCTCTCTCTCTCTCTCTCTCTCTCTCTCTCTCTCTCTCTCTCTCTTTAACTTTTTCACCCCCAACTCTGTCATTTATCATCTCTCTCTCTCTCTCTCTCTCTCTCTCTCTCTCTCTCTCTCTCTCTCTCTCTCTCTCTCTCTCTCTCTCTCTCTCTCTCTCTCTCTCTCTCTCTCTCTCTCTCTCTCTCACATATGTTGGGGATGCACGACATGCTTCTCCCTCTCCTCCTTCTCAATAACAATCTCCTCATCCTCCTCCTCCTCTCTCTCTCTCTCTCTTTAACTTTTTCACCCCCAACTCTGTCATTTATCATCATCATCTCTCTCTCTCTCTCTCTCTCTCTCTCTCTCTCTCTCTCTCTCTCTCTCTCTCTCTCTCTCTCTCTCTCTCTCTCTCTCTCTCTCTCTCTCTCTCTCTCTCTCTCTCTCTCTTCATAGTCTACATTGCACTTAGTTGTGCATTTGAAAGGTCTATCAAGTAGGATTTCCTTCCTAACATCATCTCTATTAGGAAGCATATAAAACATGGTTGGTAAGCTTTTAGTTTCTAAGGCCATTAAGATCTTGCATTTGCCCAGAAGATTATGGTGATCCTCCATAAAGATTGAATGTTGTATCGGTAGGCATGAGTTCAAGTTATCCTATGCAAGTCCAAGCATTACAGGTGAGGATATTATAATCAGCTCCTTCGTCAATGAGAGCTTCAATGATGTGCTCTCTCTTTGCAAATTAATTTGACCCTAAGGTAGGCAAGTGGAATTAGCTCATTGTCTTTAGGGTCAATGGTGATAACCTTTGCCATGCAAGTATAAATCTTAGGGCCAATGGGCATAGGGATACTGTGTGCTCCAGACATTTGTGACACATGGAGGTGAATCCAATGTGTTTGAGGATCCTTACTATTGATTCATGGCTTTGGATAGTAGCATGACACATGGCCTAATTGATACCAATTCCAACAAGCATTAGGCTTCCAAGGTTGTGTAGTAGATGGTGGATGAGGTGAGTCATGAAATGATTGTATGGCAGGACACTCAGCCTTATGACTTCCTCGCATGTCTACTTGATCATTCAATCTTATAGCTTTTGTGATCATTGTGGAGAATTCTGATATCAAGGTGAGTTTAGAAGAATCCAATGTATCCATAAAGTAATTCAAGAGTTTTTGTTGGCACTAGGGTTTTTGGGTTGTGATGATGAAAGCAAAGAGTTGAATAGAAGAAAGTTGTAAGTCCAAGGTTATGTTTTCAATATTTAAGTGTTCTATTCTAATTTTGTTCTCATTTTGTGCATCCCTAGACTTTGTTTTTCTATTGGTTCTAATTTCCACATTCACTTGTTGGCTATCATGAGCAAAGATTGTACTTTTCCATGATTTTAGTTGTGTGCAAGTCTGTAGTGCATAAGATGCTTTCCTCTTTCAAGCACTTGTGGATCATGATAGCCAACAAATGAATGTACTTTCCAGATTCATTTGTTGGCTATCATGAGTAGAGATTGTACTTTTTCGTGATTTTAGTCAAGTGCATAGTGCACAAGCATGCTTTCCTCTTTCAAACACTTGTGGATGTTGCAACACTTTTAATTAGGCTAATCATAATTCAATAATGATTATAAGGATTGTGGTAAATTTTTCTTTCATTGGCTCATTGTGATTCAATTTTCGGGTCCTTTCACTCCTTGTATCTTAGGTCTTGCTTTGCTCAACTTATTGTGGTTCTACTTTAAGTTTAGTATCGACGCCTCAGTTTCACTACACAACAAAAATTCACACGTGCAGTGGTGCAATCCAACCTATGTGCCTTGGTCCTAGGTGCATGTTGACACGTGCAATGGTGCAATCTAACCTACGTGCCTTGGTCCTAGGTGCATATTGACAGGTGGTGCAATCCAACCTACATGTCTTGGTCCTAGGTGCATGTCGACGGGTGATGCAATCCAACCTACATGCCTTGGTCCTAGGTCCATGTTGACACATGCAATGGGGCAATCCAACCTACATGCCTTAGTCCTAAGTGCATGTTGATAGATGGTGCAATCCAACCTATGTGTCTTGATCCTAGGTACATGTTGACGGGTGATGCAATCCAACCTACATGCCTTGGTCCTAGGTCCATGTTGACATGTGCAATGGTGCAATCCAACCTACGTGCCTTGGTCATGGGTGCATGTTGACAGGTGATGCAATGTGAATGCATAGGTGTGTGGGTCCTAGGGTGGGATGCGTGGGTTAGTATGTATGTGTGTGATTCTCGTGTATCCTAGTGTTTGTGTATTCTAGGGTGTTTATGGTGAGGGTTGCACTCAAGGCGACGTACGTGCCTAGGTGTAGATCCTAAGATGCATGGTGGTACATGCAAGTGATTTATGATGATTTTTAATGTACAGTGGGCAGATGATAGTGCATACTTCCAGGTATATGCATGTAGTGTTGGGGGTAAAGGCGCCTCCGCCTAGCCGCCCGTGTATTACTACACTGACAGTCACCGCCACTGCACACTACAGGTGGCAAGCGCCCGTCACCATCACTTTATTCTTTATCCTTTTAGTGACAGTTTGAATAAAGGAAGGCCCTGTCACACATTGTGATTGTTGGAGTTCCCATTTCTTGTCTCTCTCTTTCTTGCTCTTGCTCTCCCGCCATAGCTCTTGAGTCCAAGCTTCGATCCTTCTCACCTTTCAATTGGTATCAGAGCTCGGCTTCCCGAATCTTGAGCTTGGTTCGTGGCACTCTCAGCTTCCCATTGACTCCCTACTCGCATTGGGTCTCCTTCCCGACAGCCATATCTGACTCCTTTGAGCTCTCGTCACTCCCCGGCTTCCCGAGCTTCTTCTCGGCATTGTTGGGCACCTTCACGGCATTACATCAAAGGTATTGCTTCATTCTCCACAAGGTTTTGTATTGTTTTCAGGTCACACATGCTATGAACAGTTTGGGGCAGCCACCATTGAAGCTCCCTTGCTTCATATCTACATTGCCCTTGATCAAGACCTCTTGAGGCTTGTTGTGTGCCCCCTTAGGCACCTACTTGAGCCCCTCCTCTGCCCCATTTATGCCACGTGGGCTATAGGCCACCTAGGACAGCAACACACTATTTGCACCTGATTTCTAGGTTGGTCTCCATCTGCATCACAGGGTACTCCTCAAGCTCCAGGCCATTGGGCCCTTAAACAGGCTTCATCTGAGGTATTTGCACATGCTTTGATGCCTGGTATCGAAGGTTTGAGCATTGACATTGCTTATGGTCTAATTTGGCACTATTTTGGGACTATCATAATAGTCCACGGGCAGTTTATAACAGTGCTACAGTAACATTTGATGTTTATGCTTGCTTGGCATTCTCATTTGATGCCCGGTTGGTCCTGTATGATGCCTACATGTTAGGGGAATGTATGCCTATTTGGAGCTGATTTTGGTGCCAAAATTTCTTAGTTTTGACAGTCATTCTTGGCTGCAATAAAAGCGGCTGAAGCTATTACACATGCCTTGGGTTATGCCTCTTAGTTCATGCCTATGTCTTGGATATATGCCATGAAGTATTGATCTTCAAGGTACGACTTCGAGCTTGGATTTCATTCCGGATGCTTTTGGAAGAGCTTTGACATTACACACTCATTGATATGGTTCATGCTTGACAGTGGTATATGCTTTGATAGTGATGCTCCTTGCGTTTATGCATACACGTTGCCTACGGCTTGATGCTCATGTCCCGGTTGATTACCCTATGCATATGTTGAGCTTGAGTGCTCATTGAAGCTCTACCTTGAATGCATTTTGGATTATCTGGAGTTTTCTTGGATGTTACTTGGCTTGTCAGAGTTTGGATCGGGATGTACTTGATGTCTTACATGCTTATGGATGCTACATACAGATGCTCTACCGCCTATATGTTCGGGATGTACTATTGATGTATTGTCTTGGACTTATGTCACTGGCACTGTGTCTTGCCTTGGTTTGAGCTCTTGAGCTCGTACATACGGCTTTTGTGCCAGTGGGAGCATTCTTGAATGCTTATCAGACATTGAGCAGGCGGTGCTTTTATGCAATGAGTAGTTACATGCTATTGAGCAGTTACAGACACTTGAGACTTTGGGATTTCTTACCTTGCATGGTTTATATGTCTTGTTTCACTATATGCTTATGAGTTGAGTCTCAGATTTGGATCTGTATCTTTGTGAGCTGACACCTACTTGTGTCAAGTTTTTGGTAGTGGTAGGAACACTTTGCCCCGTTGACTAGGGGTGTGCCTACTCACTGGAAAATGTTTGTATGACATGTTTGGGTGTTGGATTCATGCTTATTGGCTGTCACATGCTTATGTTATGCCCACATGATGCCGACTTTGGTCTTGGCAGTATCTGATTGACTTGGGATCCGAGTTTGGCACTGTTAGCTCTCATTTATTACTGAAATCTGTAATTTATTACAGCAAGCATATATGTATGGATTGACATGGATTTTTCATGCTGAAATACTCTAAAATGATGTACTTTCACTAGTACTTGGTGGGCAACAGCTTTGGTTACACTTTTCTCATCATTTTCTCTCGATTTTGGTGATTTTTTTGTCATTTTCTGCAGTAAACAGTAAACAATTTTGAACTGTCTACAGTCTTCCAACCTACATTATGGCGAGTTCGTCCACTGATCATGCTATTTTCAGCATCACTAAGCTTGATTATATGAATTACTCTTATTGGAAGAGCCAGATTTGGCAGGTGTTGGTGCAAAAATCACAGATCAAACCTTTGAGGTTGAGCGAGCATCCGCCTGTAACTATGCCAGATGAGGAATGGCTTGAGCTTGATGAGTTATGCAAGTCCACTATTGTATTATCTCTCACAGAACAGGTTCACTACAATGTATTTGAGGAAGAACAGAGTGCATGGCAGTTGTGGGATAAAATCAAGAATCTCTATGACAAGAAAAGTCTAGCGAGTCAGATGTATTGGTTGAAGCAGCTTATGGATCTGCGCATGAAGGAGAATGTGACTATGTCTGCTCACTTGAGCTAGTTCCATGCTATACTCAAGAAGTTGACTTCACAGGACATCACTTTTGTAGAGGATGTCACTCCTCTTTTCTTGCTTGGTACTCTTAATGAGTCATGGGATGTATTCCGCACTGCATTATGTGCATCTACTGCTACCTTGAAATTATCTGATGTTGAGAGTGCTCTTCTGCAGGAAGAGGTTAACCGTAAGAATTTGGATGTCTCTCGTGTGTCACATGCTATGATAGTTAGAGGCAAGAATGATGGATATGGAAAGCATGGCAGTGGCAGTGGTCGTGGACGGGATTCTCAAACATCTCGGTCCAAGTATGGTGGAAAGTCACGTAGCAAATCCCGTGGCAAGAATGCAGATGTTACTTGTCACCATTGTGGGAAAAAGGGCCATATTAGACCACAATGCCATGAACTGCGCAATGAAAGGCACAAAGATAAGGGGAAAGACAAAGTGCAGGATAAGTCTTCTGATCGCAGCATAGTGCCTGCAAAGTCAAGTGTTAAAATTGAAGAGATCAATGTTACGTAGCTTGAGGATGTTGATGATGATGATTATATCCTTGCAGCTTCTTCTAGTGCTTCACAGATGACAGAGATACACTCTATGTATGCACAGTGTTGGCTCTTGGACTCAGGTGCATCCTTTCATGTGACACCTTGCTAAGAGTGGTTTCATTCATACCGTACTGTTTCGGGTTCTGTGCGCTTGGGTGATGACAGCTCTCTTGATATTGTGGGCATTGGTGATGTTAGGCTGCAGTTTCCTTCTGGCAGCAGTTTTGTTATGCAGGACGTACATCATGTACATGCTTTGACATGCAGTCTCATGTCAGCTGGACAGCTTGATGATGCAAGTTATCATGTATCTTTTGGAGACTTTGCATGGAAGATCACTCGTGGTGGCAGACTTGTGATTGCGAGAGGTACCAAGGCTGGCAGCCTCTATCCCTTGATTGTATCAGCTTCTTCCCTTGATCATGCTCTCTTTGGCATGCCCGTTTGGGCCATATGTCTTTGAAGGGAATGAAAATGATTTTTGGTTTGCAGTATTTACCGCCCCTTGATTATGCATGTTTTGATTCATGTGAGCATTGTCTTTATGGCTGGCAGACTAGGTCTATGCATAAGAAGTCTGGTAGGCCATGCATGAGTGAGCTCTTGGCATTGGTAAGTTCGGATGTCTGTGGGCCCATGCCTTGTCAGTCTATGGGTGGTGCAAAGTATTTTGTTACATTCATAGATGATTTTTCACGGAAAGTTTGGGATTATCCCATTAAGCTGAAATCCGATGTCTTGGCTGTGTTTTAGAGATGGCTTGCATTGGTTGAGAACCAGTCTGCGTTGTATAGCCTAAAATGCCTAAGGACATACAATGGGGGTGAGTATGTCTCACGTGCTTTTGAGCAGTTATGTGATGAGAGGGGTATTAAGTGTTAGCTAACCGCCCCCTACACCCCCCAGAATGGTTTGGCTGAGTGGATGAATAGAACCATCCAGGAGCGTGTACGCAATATGCTTAGCCATGCATGCCTACCACAGAGCTTTTGGGCTGAGGCAGTTAGTACAGCTGTGCATGTCATAAACAGATCACCTTCTAGTGGTTTGGATTTCCAGGTTGCAGAGGAGGTATGGACTAGAAAACCTCCCTCTTATGCGCATCTCCATGTCTTTGGATGTGAGACATTTTGCCATGTGCCCAGGGACAAGAGAAGTAAGCTGGATCCTAAAAGTGTCAAATACATTTTCCTTGGTTATGGGGATGCAGGCGAGATGGGTTACCGCTTCTGGGATCCGCAGGCGTGGAAAGTCATTCGCAGTCATGATGTAGTCTTCCATGAAGACAAGATGCATCGGCAGCCTGAGAGAGTTGTTGAGATCCGCAGGGTTATATTTCAAGAGGAGCCGAGAGCTCCCGCACGGGCAGTTGGACAGCCTACAGCTGCAGCAGATGCTCATGGTCAAGGTGTTGGACAGGCAACTGGGCAGGCAGCAAAGCCTGCTGTGAGACGGTCTACTAGAGACAGACGTCCACCTGATAGATTTCGGCCCTCGATACATTATGTCTTGGTTACAGATGCAGGAGAGCCTTTCACTTATGATGATGCTATGCGCAGGGGTGACAGTCACTCCTCGGAGAGGGCTATGCAGTCTGAGATAGACTCCTTGCATAAGAATGAGACTTGGGATTTGGTTTCCTTGTCTACGAGCAAGAAGGCTTTGCCATGCAAATGGGTGTACAAGCTGAAAAGTACCCCTGGACACCCCAAGCCGGCATACAAGGCTAGATTGGTAGCAAAGGGTTTTAAGCAGGAGCATGGTGTGGACTTTGATGAGGTCTTTTCTCTTGTGGTTAAGATGACCACCTTCCGCTTAGTCTTGGCTTTAGTTGCTCAGCTTGACTTAGATTTATACCAGATGGATGTCAAGACGACTTTCTCACATGGGGACCTGCATGATGAGATTTATATGGAGTAGCCTAAGGGCTTTGTAGAACCTGGCAGGGAGCACCTAGTGTGCAAATTGAAGAAAAGTCTTTATGGCTTGAAACAGGCACCTAGGGAGTGGTATCATAAGTTTGATGCCTTTATGCAGTCACAAGGCTACAGCAGGAGTGCTATGGATTCATGTCTTTACACGAAGAAAGCTCGTGATGGTTCTTTATTGATTTTGGTCCTCTACGTGGATGATATGTTGACAGTAGCAGGGAAAGCTCATGATGAGCTAGATGCTCTTAAGGCTCAGCTCAAGAAGAGCTTTGAGATGAAAGATCTAGGACAGGCCGCTCACATACTTAGTATGCGCATTAGATGCGACAGGCATCAAGGACTCCTCTACTTGTCATAGAGGGAGTACATTCATAAAGTCCTTGAGCGCTTCCGCATGCAGGACGTAAAGCCTATTGGCTATCCATTGCCTTCTTATGTGAAGGTATCACAGGCTGATTGCCTGCAGACAGATGAGCAGAGGGCTGAGATGGCTAAGATTCCCTATGCATCCGCAATGGGCAGTCTTATGTATGCCATGATAGCCACTCGTCCAGATATTGCCTTTGCAGTTGGTGTTGTGGCATGCTATATGGCTACACCTGGCAAGAAGCATTGGGATGCCGTGAAGGGTATTATGAGGTACTTGAAGGGCACTGCAAATATGTGCACATGCTATGGCAGCCAGGATACAGGAGTCGTGGGTACACTAACTCTGATTATGCAAGACATGCAGATAGTAGGAAGTCCACTTCCGGCTATGTATTCACATATGCTTGAGGTGCCGTTTCTTGGATGTCCAGGGTGCAAAAATGCACGGCCTTTTCTACTACAGAGGCCGAGTATGTTGCAGCCACCACTGAGGCTTGCAAGGAGGCCATTTAGTTGGGTCGTTTGGTTGCTGACCTTGGTATTGATGCTATCCCTACACTGCATTCGAATTTTATGAGTGCTATTCAATTAGCCAAGAATCCAGTCTTCCATGTGAAGACAAAACACATTGAGGTGAGGTATCACTTCATATGTGCGGTCGTTGAGGACAAGTCTGTTGATCTTGTCAAGATCTCGATTGACCAGAATTCTGAAGATCTGCTCATGAAAAGCCTCTCTACAGAGTGCTTTGCCTTCCTCAGGAGGTTGATGGGTGTGGGATGAGATGATGTCTTTCCTCATCCTGTTGTACATGTGTACATGTTGTATTGTCTTTTTTCTTTTTCTTTTCACTCCTCACTAGGGCAGATTCGCCTTTAAGTGGGAGGTTGTTGGGAGTAAAGTCGCCTCCGCCTAGCCGCCCATATATTACAACACTGACAGTCACCGCCACTGCACACTGCAGATGGTGGGTGCCTGTCACAGTCACTTTATTCTTTATTCTTTTAGTGACAATTTGAATAAAGGAAGGCCCGGTCACACATTGTGACTGTTGGAGTTCCCATTTATTGTCTCTCTCTTTCTTGCTCTTGCTCTCCCGCCATAGCTCTTGAGTCCAAGCTTCGATCCTTCTCACCTTTTATGTAGATAGTGCAAAAGTGCACTATGTGCACTAAAAATACACTAATGTCCTTATGTGCATGTGCAAACATGCACTTACATGTGGGTATCCTAAATGTTATGCAAACTATGTGTGACTACATGCAATTGTACTCTATGTATACTAATGTATGGTGCATTTAAGTGTGTGTGTATGGTGGAGATACGAGGTGCTTAAGCACAACATGTTCCTAGGTGAAGGTATCCAATGCAATAACACACTAGATATGGTTGGTACACAAGCACACTATGTGTGCATGAACGGGTTTTTTGTGCAAGGAGATATGCTAGTGCATTGAACACACACACATGTCTAGCATACGTATGAGTGTGCCTAAGGATAGAGTGGGTACATTAGATGTAAATTGTGTGACTAGAGGTTTAGGTGCATGCATGACAATGGTGTAATGAAGTTGTAAGTGTGACTAGGATGCGTGGATGCATGTAGGGGTGTATTGAATGTACGTACATACACAATGCTCAGTGGGGTGCTTTACAAATATAACATGCATATGTGAATGGATGCTTAATGTCTACTATGTGCACCTAAGGTGCTACTAGTGTATGAAAAATGAAGTGTTACGGATGTACACATGTGAATGTGTAGATGCAGGTGTGTGGTTGCACACTATGGATGTACGAATGCACATGTGGATACACGATGCACGAATGTACTATGGGTGAGGTGGATGCAATATGTGCAGTCAGGTGCACACGAATGCACACAAGTGCAAGGATGTACTATGGTGAACGGATGCACATGGGTGACTTATAATGCAGGTGGGATGCACACTATGGATGTATGGATCCACACATGGATGCATGGTGCACGAATGCACTATGTGCAATCGGATGCATTGTGTGTGGTCAAATGCACATAGATGCATTGTGTGTGGTCAAATGCACACAAATAGACTATGTGCAATCAGATGCACATGAATGTGATGCAAACTATGGATATACATGGATGCACATATGCACACGTAGATATATGGATGTAAAAGCGGATGTATGACTATTGAAGTATGCTGTGTACATGTTAATGGGTATGCATGTATGTGTTTAGTATGTGTTATTTTAAATGGGCATAAGGGATGCATGTGTGTTGATGCAAGTGGCAACAATGGTGGTGGTGATGGTGTTGGGAGATATTGGAGGCGAGGTCAACGACGAGAGCATGAGGTTATCTAGTAGCCCACGGTGGCAGGAGCTAGGGTGAGTAGAGAGTACATATAGGAAAAGAATATTCTTAGAATATTTTGATTCAATTGTGAGGTAAAGTGTTGTAGCTCATCTTGAAGAGCTAATTACTGTCTTTGTTTTGAATCAAAGAGTTCTTGATTGCGATATCATGGTGAAAAGCTTGGTGAAAAGCTATAGTCATTTTTGTGACGGGGGGCCTACTTGGATTACATTGTGACAGTGAGCACAAATGGTTGGAAATAAGGGACCGAACAAAGCTAATGATGATGTCTAGCAAAAAATTAAGGAACCATGAGAAGCAATACCTAGGCCACATTATGATAAGAAGAATCCCAAGAATATAGCACATATAGCACTCTAAATTCCACACTTTGTAACTATGAACTAGACAATCCATCATGCACATGGAGTTAGTTTCTAAGTTGGATCAAGTGGTAGAACAAATAGTTTAGTTGAGCATCCAAACTAAGGAAGTTGTGGAGTATATGGCCCACTTTGCTAAGGTTTCCATGAAGAAATTTGCCTCTTCCACTAAATAATATTTGGACAAATCTAGAGCTCAAATTTCGATGATAGAGACAAGCAATTATTTCAACGCTTGAATAATAATCCACAACCTAGCATCATTGAAAAGAATACTATACTACATACCACTTATGAAATTAGGGAGACATCTTATATGACTCATGAGCCAATTTTGAGCATTTATGCATCAACCCTTCTCCTCCAGGAGCTAGAAGTTAGCCACTTATTCCTTCAAGCAAGTTCCAAACCAATTATCATAGGAGTGATTCTAATCTTTCAGCTCCCATTAGTAGCTATATGGATATGCGTCCTTAAGCATTAAATGGGTAGCAAATCTTTTTAGAGAGGGAGCTCCGTGATAAAATAGTGTTAATAAACTATAGTGCCCATTCATTATCACTAGCTAATTTGGAGAAGTGGACCTCAAAGTTAAAGCATTACTTTGATATCTTCCATAGATCTGATGATCAAAATATTCACTTTGTTATAGTTCATCTTGATGGATTTGCTCACATATGGTGGAGATACATAAAAAGAAAAAACCAACAGTTGACAGTTGGGAGGATTTCAAAGCAAAGATGGCTCAAGTATTTGTCTCTCCCATTAAAGAAAAATTGTCTAGGAGAAGGTATCAATTGGATCAAAGAAGCCTAGTAGTTAGAGAGTATACCAACTAGTTCTTGAACTTTACCATGTATATAGAGCATGTGAGCAATGATGCGAAATTGCATAAGTACATCTATGGTCTAGAGCCTAATTTGTTAGTTGATGTTATGGCAAAAAACCCACCACACTATTCCAGGATATTAAGCTAATATAAAGGAAGGAGATCCTTATGTAATCTTCTTTTGGACAACAAAGAGCTATTAGTAAATAGGGCAACTTTGGTGGTAATTATGCTGGGTCTAATACTTCATTTGGCAGCCCAAAAGTCCCCACATGTCCTACTTTTAATGCTTCAAGGCAATAAAGTGCTTCAAAGCCAACAAACAACCATAAAGTGAAGCCTAAACAAGGTGATACTAGACTGAAAAATAATTCAACAAACAATGGCAAATTTATACCCATGGATCTTTTTAGAGAGTGAAAGAAAAGGGTCTATTTTTCAAGTGTGGTAAAAAATATATGGCTGATCATGCATCGAAGTGCACTTACAAGAATGCCAAAGCCAAAAACTATAATATGATAGTAGTTGAGAATATTGACGAGAGAGTAATTAAGGAGCTAACTGTGGGTGTACAAGCTAAAAATTTGAAGATCATGATGAGGATCTTGAGTAAGATCAACCTTATAAGCTAGTAGATGGATTTCCATTTGACCATTCTAGGCATATTCTCTTTGATCTAGGTGGGACAAATTTGCATACTAGTACCACTATCCTTTGTTCTATTTCCATGGATAGTTGGACAGGTTCTAGAAGCCCTAATACACCGTATGAAGGGTACCATTCATGGAAAGAATGTATTTATCCTAATAAATAGTGGCAATGTACATAGTTTTGTAAATAAGTCAGTTATGGATAGGTGGCATTGTTTTTCCATTGATTTATAATAGCCCATAAAAGTTAAGGTAGCCAATGGTAAAGAGGAAATTAACATCTAATGTCTCCATAGGTTTCCATACAATTGCTTGAAAATTATGAAGCAAAGATGAACCTATATAGATACCTTGAAAATGGGGCCCATAGATGTACTTGGGTGTGATTGATTGATAATCTTAGGGAGGATTGCTATGGATTTCTCATAGTTATACATGAAGTTTGCTATTGATGGGAAACCTATCCATTTATAAGGAATCCCTAGTAAGTCAAATTTTCAACTTGTCACCATTACACAACTCAATAATTAAGCGTATAAGAAGCACTCTCAAATTTTTATTTTACACATAAATAAAGAGGTTAAGGATCAATCCAAGGATTCAATTGAAAATCCAATATTAAAAGCTCTACTTGAGGAGTACATGGACTTTTTTGAGGTGCTTATATCATTACTATCCAAGAGGGTAGTAGACTCATCCTATAGACTTAGAGTCACATTCCAAGCTATTCATTAAGCCAACCTACAAATTGACTCAATGTGAGCATGAAGAAGTGGCTAAGCAAATCAAGGAGATTCTAGAGATGGGGTTCATTGAGCCTAGTTTTTCATCGTATGCTTCATTGATCTTATTAATGAAGAAGAATGATGGATCCTTTCAGATGTGTATAGACTATAGGGATCTAAATAAGATAACAGTGAATAACATGTATCCAATACCTAGAGTGGACAATTTGCTTGATGAGCTCAAGGGAGACTAAGTTCTTTACCAAGATAGACTTGAGATCAAGATATCATCAAATCTGTATGTAAGAGGGTGATAAGGTTAAAACATCCTTTAAGAATGATTGTGGGTTATACCATTTCTTGGTGATACCATTTGGGCTTAACAATACTACATTTCAAAGTCTAATAACACAAGGTTTTACATCCTTTCCTCTTTAAGTTTGTCTTTATGTTCTTCGATGACATACCAATTTACAACAAGACATTGGAGAACCATTTATCACATATGAGGAAGGTCTTTGATATGTTGAGGCACCGCTAACTCTTTGTTAAGAAGAAAAAGTATTCATTCATATAGAAAGAGGGCGGAGTACATAGGCCACATTGTTAGTAAGAAAGGGATACAAGTTGATCCTAGGAAGGTGTAGTGCGTAAGAGATTTGCCAACACTTACCACTACTACTTTTCTAAGAGGATTTATTGGTCTATCATTATTCTACCGTAGGTTTATAAAGCATTATGTGACCATAGTAGCTCCTTTGATTGATATGTTGAAAAAGGAAGCTTTCTTTTGGGATATTCTCGCAAATAGTAGCTTCAACCAATCAAAGGAACTTCTCAAAATTTCTCCTATTTTGGTATGCCCAAATTTCTCTAGAGAGTTTATCATACAGTGTGATATAAGTGGCCATAGCATAGGGGCCGTATTGTTATAGGAGCATGGAGTCATTGCCTTTGAGAGTTGTAAGCTTACAGATAAGGAGATGGCTATGAATGTCTATGACCAAGAGATGTTGGCTATTCTTTATGAGATAAAGAAGTGGTACTATTATTTTTATGGCAGTCGGCTAAAGTACTTTCTTTCCCAAGTCCAATCTCACTCTTAAGCAGTATAGGTGGGTGGCTACCCTACAAAATTATAATTTTGGCATTACTTATGCATGGGGCAAGGATAATACAGTAGCTAATTTTCTTTCAAGGATGTAGGCATGCAAGGTTTCAGCTATGATTGAGCTACACAATGATTAGATTGAAGAGCTACATGAGGCCTATCTTTTGGATGGTGAGCTTAGCCGTACATTTAAGAAATTACAATAGGGCTTATTGGAGGAAAACTCACATTTTCAACTTAAGAATGGCCTTATCTGGCTTAATGGTAGAATTGTTATTCCCTCTACTTACTTCTCTATTTAGGCTGAAAATTATAGAGGAGTTACATTCTTCGTCACCTGTAGCTCGACATTTTGGAGTGTTTAAGATCTGTGATAAAAGCAACAAAAGCTTTCACTAGAAGGATTATGGAAAGATATGAAGGATTATGTCATAAGCATGCCATGCCAACAAAATAAGGACAATAATCATAATCTAGGTGGTTTATTGTAACCATTGCCTATCCCTAAAGGAAAATAGGTACGTATAACCATGGATTTCATTATTGGCTTACCTATAACCAAAAAGGGATGGAATAGCATATATGTGATGGTGGATAGACTCATCAAGGTAGCCCATTTTATTTTCACAAAAACACAATTCACTGCCTCACAAGTGGCTAGTCAGTTCATAGAGCATGTCTTTAAACTACATGGATTACTTGAAGGTAATTGTGTATGTTAGGGATACAAAGTTCATGAGTAAGTTTTGATAGGTGGTATTTAGCTCCACGAGTACTAAGTTGGCTCCTTTTGTAGCCTATCATTTACAAACTAATGGCCAAACAAAAGTGGTGAATAAGTGGTTGGAGACCTATCTTTTCCATTTCTGTCATGATGTACATGTGTGGGATTTCTAGTTGCATTTAGCTGAGTTTGCTTATAACAACTCTACCCATGCTAGTATTGGGGTTTCACCCTTTGTGACTTTGTATGGTTATACAGTGTTCTTACCCACAACCATTTTTAGTGAGAACATAAACCTTCATGGGAAAGGAATTGGAAAGGATGTAGACCCTTCTTTTAGTAGTGCAAGCTAAATCTTATGAAAGCCCGAGACCAAATGAAGATATATGCTCCTGAGAAGAGGTGCCCTTTGGAGTTACATGAATGAGAGTTAGTTTTAATGAAAATACCCAAGTTTTGTTACTCTACATTGAAAGATGGTTCCAGTAACATCCGATAATTGCTCACATTTTCTCAATTGTTTTAGTGTTGACTAGGTGATATTTTGAAAAGTGCTTGATTAAAGATTGTTTGAGAAGAGCCCAATTTTCTTTCACATGATTTGGTTATTGGATGTATCAAGTTGCTGCCAACAAACCTTCCAATAACGTTCTAATTTATTTTGTTTTTTGGTCTTCATTCCAATTGTGATATCCCGTGACATTATCAAAACGATCAAGCTAGGATAACAATCTTCTGTTGGAAGTGCGGTAAAGATTGCAGACGGACTTGTGGATTGGATTTTTTTGGTTCTTGGCTGTTTGTTGATGTTGTAGGAATGCCAATAGGATATGATTCATAGCATTCATTTGATGAAGCATGTAACTGGCCTACATCATTGGCTCAACATAGTCGAGTGGTTCTGGTTACTGGTATATCGTATTGTCTGGTTGGGCAACATGCAGAATTGAGTGAGCTTAATGGAGATCTTGGCGACATCTCCACCAAATGTGAAACGATGTTGAGGTTTGACTCTATATATATATATATAGAGAGAGAGAGAGAGAGAGAGAGAGAGAGAGAGAGAGAGCAAAACCTAAATCCGAACTGATTGTTCCTTCTCTCACTATGTCCAACTACATTGTGGGGCAAGGGGCATGTTCAGTTGCGTGTAACTTGGGTTGCGTTAACTCAACCGAGACCCTCACAACATCAAACCTTGGTTTTTTTGAACACTCGACTTGGTTTGGATAATAACCGTAAGATAGGGGAATTATTTATAAAATATTATTTTTTGAACCTCTCGCTGCAAGCTTGTCTTGGCGATGGTCTTCTTTGTCTGTCTTCTGTCTGTTGCACCCTTCCATCGTCATTATCGTCGTCGTCGTCGTCGTCGTCTGGCTCTCTCTGTGTGCAAGCCCGAACCCTAACCCTAGGGTTTTGGCGCATGCTCTGCGCCCTGGAATACGCCATTGCATGAACTTCGCGCTTCCGGCAGCTCCATCTTCGGCGAGAAGATGGTCTTCGATGAGGACCTTACCTCGCGGCTCATCGAGATTCTGAACGGCGCGGACCTCACCGTCACTACCACCGCCGCTATCCGCAGACAGCTCGAGGCGGACCTCGGCGTCGACCTCACCGAGAAGAAGGTCTTCATCAGACAGCAGATAGATATCTACCTTCAGTCCAATCAGCATCAGCAGGAAGAGCAGGAGGTGAAGCCCGAGCAAGAAAATGATGGAGGAGAGGAGGTTGTGCAGGAGGCATCTGAAGAAGCTGAGGGTGAGGAGGAAGAAGAAGAAGTGGAGCAGCCGGAGCCTGATTCACGGCGTCTTCAAGCGAAGATTGACAGGGTCAAGAGAGAGAGGTAAATGCTTTCATATTCCTTTTAATCTAGAAATCATAACAGAGGTGTGGGCGAGGAAGGGTGCCTGTTTTCGTTACCTTCTACAGTCAGTATTTCGATTCTATTTGCGATTGTGTGATTTGAAGTCCACAAGAAGGACGAGGAAGATGGTTAGACTCGCATTGTGATAGTTCGGTTTGAAGTTCATGAGAAGGACAAGGAGGGGTCAAGAGAGAGAGGTAAATGCTTTCATATTCCTTTTAATCTAGAAATCATAACAGAGGTGTGTGCGAGGAAGGGTGCCTGCTTTCGTTACCTTCTACAGTCAGTATTTCGTTTCTATTTGCGATTGCGTGATTTGAAGTCCACAAGAAGGACGAGGAAGATGGTTAGACTCGCATTGTGATAGTTCGGTTTGACCTTCACAAGAAGGACAAGGAGGATTGTTAGACTACATTCTGGTAGTTCACTGCCACCGGTCTACGTTAACATAGCAACTGCAGACAGCTCTCATACTGGACGTTCCATCATGCAAGGAGCATGACAATTATGCATGAGTACTACTTACAGGCTGTGGCTGTGTGGATAAATGACGTGATTCATCTGATCAGGCATGGGATCACTGAAGGTTATACTGTGTTGTCAGGACGGGACTTCCCATAGAAACTTTCTGACATTTTGAGGGGTGGTCTGAAATACTTCTACTTAGCTCCCCCTGAAATGTGAAATGATGTCATGCTCCTAGGTTTCCTTGCCTGCTTATCGTTTTATAAGCAATCTTTGTTGCCCATGGTCGACCTCCAGCTGTTATTAGTATTTCACCTTGGAGGCTTGGGCTTATATATCAACATTTGATGCGGCAGTATACTGTAAAAAGCTACATTTGTGATTTAATAACTTATTCTTACAATGTATTACATTGGTGTATTTTGTGCGATTGTGTTTTAGTAGTTGTAAGATCTAAATGTAGTGGTTGTTATCCGCCGCCCCTTTTCTGAAGCTGTTTTGGTACTTGATTTATGAAAAACTTCAGATTGGCTGAAGCTAGGACCATGTTTTTTTTTTTGGCTTAACTATTGTAGCACTTATATTACTGAACACATCCGTGCTGCAGTCTGCAGAAAGAGAGGAAAAAGAGGACTGGTGGAGGTGGATTGAACAAATCTTGTGCACTTTCTCCTGAGCTGCAAGCCATTATTGGCGAGAAGGAAATGCCCAGGACTCAGGTAATAGGGCAATTTTGTTGAAGGGATTCCGTTCATTATTTTGACAATAATTCTGTGACTTTGCTATCCTTTGCTCCTTCCTGGAGAGCTGAATATCGAAAGGGCACTTAGATACTTGTGTGGAATTCACACCGAGCAGGTTGTCAAGGCACTCTGGGTTTATATTCGAGAAAAAAAGCTGCAAGATCCAGATAATAGACGAAAGATTATCTGTGATAAGGCTCTGCGGGCAGTTATTGGTAGTGACTCGACTGATATGTTCAAAATGAATAAGTTGCTGTCTAAACATATATGGCCGCTTGACAGTCTGGCAGGTAGGGAGTACACTCATCCTTAACAAAGAATTGTTTGGTACCTAAATACTAGACATTTGCAGTATGCTCCATTACTAAACCTCAAAGTAGATGTGTTTCACAAGCAGATAGTGAGCCTAAACCAAAGAGGCCAAAGACAGAGAAGAAGGAAAGCTCAGAGAAAGGAGGAAAGGCAAGAGGTGGTGGTTTTACATCTCCTCTTCCTCTTTCTCAGGAGCTGATAAACTTCTTTGGTACGGGAGAAAGTGAGCTTTCAAGAGCAGAGGTTGTC
Source organism: Lygodium microphyllum (assembly GCF_053477565.2). Taxonomy (NCBI): domain Eukaryota; kingdom Viridiplantae; phylum Streptophyta; class Polypodiopsida; order Schizaeales; family Lygodiaceae; genus Lygodium; species Lygodium microphyllum. Next base: position 101,558,447 of record NC_141141.1, on the reverse strand, counting down.
AAGCGCATGTGGGATTACATCAAAGGAAACCAGTTGCAGGTTTATTTCTACAATGAGAATGTCGATAACTGTTCATTTGTGCTCTATTTAAGAAGTTTCACAACTGAGCTTCTTTTGTCAAGTCTGTTTCAATGGTTTAAACAAGTGACTCTTCTGTGAAAATAACAGGTGAAGCTAGATGAAATTGTCTCTTGTGAAATTTTGTTTATCTGCATGGACATTGTTCAGGTCAATGACCGCAGGTTGTTTTTTAAGTTCATCCTCGAAAGTTCCATGCAAAATTCTATGCTGATGCTTATTGTACTGTTGTATTGGTAGATGAGTAGCTGAACTTACAAAAGTTAACGATTCTGCATTGCAGCTCATCTTCTTTCTCTCCACCTTTTATACCTCAATATTGAGTCTGCATTTTAGCGCACATTTGAGAGGGTGACCTTCTTAGAAGTGCTGTTTTGACCTTTTTAATATCTTATGTTGATTTTTATCGCATTGGTTCTTCTACTTGGAACAAAGCTGAGACTAAGTATAAAAAATACAGCAACATGGGGAGCTAGTGTGTCCGAAGCTGTTTGATCTTGGTCTTTGTTATGGTACAGGATCCTGCTGACAAGAGGCGTATAGTGTGTGATAGAAAGCTTCAAGAGCTGTTCGGATGTGATACTTTCATTGGGTTCAGTATAGCCAAGCATTTGGCCCCTCATTTTATAAAGAGCTGACAATCTATCTTCCTTTTTTGGGGGAGATTGCTTGAGCTCCGTTTCAAGTCTGACTTCCTGTATAGATGGTTTTGTTCCTCTCGAAGACTCCCTTGCCCTTCATCATCCCCATTATCAGAGAAAATTGGGAGACTAGATAGTTTAGGAAGGGAAGTGAATGCCAGCTCAAAGGCTTCTGGGCAATTGGAGCACGACTTTCGATAGTATTTTGTTGGAAATCAACTCTTCCTTTTCTTGTTTGGAACCATCAAAAAGGTTAAACGGGAGAGTGCTTTTGACACAGGAACGGCTTGTCTGACAGCTTTGGAGCTGCAACATGCAAGCAATTGATAGCAGAGTTCATGTAGCTACTGTGTTTTTTGAGAACAAATGACATTTTATGTTCTTTGGAGAATGGCCTAGCTTTCAACTGCATTGCTAAAACAAGCAGATTGGCAGATGATGCATTTTAAACTGACAAGGGCAAGCCTGGTTGCCATGGGAAGTTGACAATCAGCACACAGCAGATACTCTTTGCCACTTCAAACCACCAGTGAATTGTGTACCCTGGATGGATTGCTCCAACACTGGTCCCTTCTGGTTGTTCAGGGTGGTGGCAACATTGTAAACTGGTGGACATGCATCTATATTGTCCAGGGCTGTATCTTAGACCCATCCAGTTTGGATTACGGTGGATGAGCTGCTCATGTGTGACCAGATATGTTTTAATGTAATTGAGAAGCTGCAGACATTCGACATTGTGATTAATTTGAATCAAGGTGGCTGTATAGTACTTTATGACACTTTATACTGGTGTGTTGTGTGTTTTAATTGGTGTGAAAGGTCAGTCTTGAATAAGTGCATGGGACTACTGAATTTTGTGCGTTCAATTGTCAGGGTTTTCCTGATTTTAGAAGTTAATTCATGGAGCCTATTGAAAGCATAAGTATAACCTCACGCATAATCAATAGGTTTAACCTTACTCTAATATAAATATTGTAATGTTAGAACCTTTTCCCAAATACTGATATATGGGGTCCAACTCAGATTTGAGTTAAAGCAGATTGTTGGAAAATAGTTACTGTGAAGATTAGATACCTAACTATGAGAGTACAGGTGCTTTTTAAGGGTCATTTCTTCTCTCTGCATGTCAGCAAGTGCTGTGTAGCAGCAATCCAATATCCATGTATGCACATGCCCTAAAGTGGTTTTATAGATCGCAGCTTTTCTTTTCGTGTGCCATGGTTTGTGAACTTGCAGCTTGGCGCCCTCCGGTTTAGAAGAGAAAGGTGGTTAAGCATGCAGTACATGGAAGGCTTAGTTTAGGAGTTTGTTGCTTGTTAGGACGTATTCATTGATAATGGTTAGAGTGGCAAGGTGAACTGTGTTTTAAAATAGTTCTAGATAACTGGACTCAAGGAAAGATAAAATTTAAAAGAGAATTAAAAAAGGAAAAAAGGGGAGGGAGAATAATAGAGAGGAAGTATAATATTTAAGAGAAAATTTAAAGAGTGAATGAAGAGAGAAGAAGAAAAGAGAGAGAGAGAGAGAGAGAGAGAGAGAGAGAGGTGTATTTTTCTCCCCTTTTTAAAAATAAGTCTCTCTTTTAGTTAGATTAAAATTTTTAATTTAAACTTTCTTTCCTTTTTTTAGCTTTTTGTTAATTGAATTTTTTAAACGTAATTTGAGAGAGATTATATACTTTGATCTTTACTAATAAAGAATCACCTATATTTTTACATGGATGATGAAAAAATGTCATTTGATTATCGAGGTCTTGTAGTTTTGTCAAGTTGAGTTTTAAAGTAGTACTTGAGTTATTTCTCAAGTTGGTGTGCTCGAGTTCTGTGGTTAGACATGAGGAAAGAGCTTTGCTTTAGTGCCAAGTTCGGCTAAGAAAGACGAGAGTAGTTGCTTAGAGTAGATTCTCTATTCATTGAGGAAGGGGGAATGTGTGATTTCTCAAGTTGCTGTGCTCGAGTTTTGTGGCTGGACATGAGGAAAGAGCTTTGCTTTAGTGCCAAGTTGGGCTAAGAAAGATGAGAGTAGTTGCTTCAAGTAGATTCTCTATTCATTGAGGAAGGGGGAATGTGTGATTGCATGTGATTTTGTGAAGCAGCTTATTTATTATTTAATTTGGTTTTTGGTAGAAGGTTTGGTGCTTTCATTGCTTGCTTGTAAGGTAGGTGAGCTTGTATCATGTGCACGTGACAAATGAGAGAGAGAGAGAGAGAGAGAGAGAGAGAGAGAGAGAGAGAGAGAGGTATTAGCGTTCTTTTAGATGCCTTATGCATATAGGATAAATAGACTTTCATCAAAGTTTTCAATGTAAAGAAAGAGAAATGAAAATGAAGTGAAATGAAAATTAATATTTGCAATAGGCTGAAATGACTTTATGAGACCATAAGTTACAACTATTTGTAAAATGATAGAAGAATTTGGAGAATGTTTGTAAGAGGCCAAAGTGACCTATGAGATTGTAAGTTTACAACTATTTGTAAAATGATACAAGCGTTAGGAGATAACCAGCACAATAAAAGAAATATCTAAATCTAAATGTTGACAAGAAACTAGTTGGTACTATTGGAGCATAGCTGCAATTTCCTCCCATGTACAGAAGATCTTGGGTGGCTTGCCTTTGGCTCATACTTTTGGCTCAAGCAATGATTTGCTCCCATTGCTTTGACCATAAACTATAGGAAGAGGTGGGACCTCTTGCCATGAGTCTTATTACATGAATGATATTCTAATCCAATGAATGAAAAAAAGGGTTTGGAAAGAACAAGACATGATTATGTCAAATTAGCATGTTTTAGGCTTGAGGATGGGAGGAAGAAGAGCTTGATTGAGAATTCAAAGAAGTGGATTCTCCATTGGAAAGTTGTAGGATTGTTATCATTTTTCATTCTCTCCACATTAATAACACACTTTTATTCACAGATGGAACACACCAAACCAAAGTGTATGCTCATTACAATAACGACAAAAACGTTGTTGCCTTTGATGCCACATAGCAATATTTTTTATTACAATAGCTTGGTCAATAGGGTGAAGACAAATAAGAAGGAAATGCCAAGACTAGAGGGAGGCTCAAAGGATGAGTTTTGATTATGAGAGCTACATAAATTCAACAAACATAAAAAGAGAGCAAGATCAATAAAGTCAAGGATTGATTTTGAAAGGGGGTGTGTGTGTGTGTGTGTGTAATATTTCAGAACCCATAAAAGACAAAGTGCAAAATATCATCATTGCTTTATTTCAAATGTTTAAGCAATAAGTTCTTTCCATCGGTTCTCATTCCAAAGGTGACTTATGCACCCCCATTTTTCAAATGCTGAGGTCTTTCCATGAACAAGCCAAAAACGGCAAGGAACACACACACACACTCTCTCTCTCTCCCAACAAGCCTTGTTGACCATCACATGGCCACTCTATGAGGTAGGTCGCGCGTGGAAGGGTCTAACTTTCGTGCCTTTTATAATCAATGGTCGGGGCAATGTGCAGGTTAATCACGTGGACGATTTTTTATTCATAATTGGAGGGTTGTGAGATTTATGGATCGTATTGTTAATTAACAATAAAAAATGAGCAGTTTTGTTTTCATCAGCGGTCGTTGTAGTATAGTGGTGAGTATTCCCGCCTGTCACGCGGGTGACCCGGGTTCGATCCCCGGCAACGGCGCCTTTTGGTAAACAAGTTTCATTTTTAGGGAACTTTCGTTTCACTTCTCTCCCTTGATCTCATTGATTACTTTACTCTTTTATTCCTGTCCACTTGTATTCCATGCTGATTGTACGTGTGTATTATTTGTTATGCAATACAATGTAGTTATGTCATATAGTGGGTTGGCTATCTTCAAAAACTTCAAGTTTTCGATGGCCATCATGTTCCCTTTTGATATGCTTTGTGATTACTCCTTGAACCAAGAAACAATAAGGAATGTATGCCAAAGAGACAATGAAACCATTAGGAATGAGTCTCACATGTGTCTATTTGTGGGTTTTCCTTATGAATCAACAAATATGGGTATCGAGGGATGACAAATGATAGAATAACTTCCTTTGTGTAGGTAGAGGCACCAATAAAAGAACACCTTGCTTTTCCTCCTTCATGTGTGGTCCAAAAGACATCAAATTTGATTTTTAATAGTTGAGCAAAGACACATGGTGGTCAAGCATCTAATTAACATGCCAACAGTTTTCATAATGCCAAATACAGAGTGGAGAGAATGCTTTGTAATTGTTTAGTTAGAGGATTCTAGGCTTGCAAATCATCATTCATGAGGGCCAAATAAGTTTGTGTTATAGGATGAGTAAAAACACAAAATTGATCGACACTTGAAGGCCTTGGCCTTAAGACACCTAACTCAAATCAATACAACATAGACCATTTCAAGGTCCTAGTTGTTTGTAAAGAAGAAAAGCCTCATCAATGCTTGAAATGTGTTACTCTTTTGGACCCCATTTTAAAACTAAATCCTCTACTATAGCTTTTCATTCATTGATTATGTTACCCTTCTATTCCTTGAATAATGAGGAAACAATGTTTTCCTTTATGATATATTAAATTAACGATTATTGTGGAGCATGTAGATAGGTTAAGGTTCAAGGTTCTTTTTTCTTTTCAAAAAGACTAATAATGATGAAGAGACACATCAATGGAAGGTCAAGAATCATGAGACCGAAGGATATGAAATTGAAAGGTTAAGGATTTTGAAATCAAGGGTCAAGATAATGAATGTTGAATGGTCATGACAAAGAAAGGTCAAGGTTCATGGTATAAAAAGGTCACAACAAGGAACCTTGTAAAGACATGATTATTAGAAGATTAACAAATGTACACTAGATCTACACAAACTATCTAGATGCAAATCTTATGATTATTTATTGAAATGATAGTTATAATGAGGGTATTCTAATGAAAGATTTTTCTTCATAAATATGATTTTTTTTTGGTAAGTCGATTATGAAACAAATACCATGATAGAGACAACTAAGATATGTTTAATAAATGAAAGGAAGACCCATGATATAAACCCTTAGCCTAAACCCTAATTTGACCCTATAAACAACCATAACAATAATCAAAAGAGTGATGGGACCAAGTAGAGTAGGGTAATGGATGACATACCTGCCTTGCCTAGAGGTTACACTACTCTCAATTCGATGACCAACTCCATTACAAACATGACAACATTTCTATAGTTTAATGCTTACAAAAGCACAAAAGACTCATCTTCGTTTAGATAGAGAGAGAATTTAGGTGCTATGAGGAAATAGTAGAAGCTTAATAATATGTATGAGGTGATAATAGAAGTCTAGCAATGGCTATAGTAAAAATCTAATGATATGTATGAGGTTATCTTGGAAGTAATAGTAGAAGTCTAATAATAATATGTATGAGATGATAATAGAAGTTTAGTAATAATGCAAGTTTAGTAGTACATGTTAGTGGAAGTCTAATGATATGTATAAGGTTACCTTGGAAGTTTAATATTTGCCACAAAAAATAGACAAGAACCTTTATGTGGTATGCATGTGTCTAATAATTCTCTTACTCAGGTAAGTAATGGTAGAAGTCTAATAATAATATGTATGAGATGATAATAGAAGTTTAGTAATAATACAAGTTTACTAATACATGTTAGTGGAAGTCTAATGATATGTATAAGGTTACCTTGGAAGTGTAATATTCGCCACAAAAAATAGACAAAAAGTGTTATGTGGTATACATGTGTTATTTTTGAATTATCGCATATTCCTAGCACTTAAAATCCTCAAGGAATTTTTACATTTTTTCTAATTTGACGGGCTTATTCCCTTTGAGCATTGGTCATCATTCATCTTGAAGTTCTCTTCCCTATTGTGCCTTTTCTTTTTAAAAATTTTGGATGTGCACCTACTTCTTTTTTCAATTTCTAGCTTTGGGGCAATTTGCGTACCTTGAATAGGGTTAACAATCCCTTTCTTATATCTTTTTTTCTCTTGTGTGCCATAATAATTTGTGAATATCAGTTTGATCATGCCTCTCCTAAATATCCTTGGATATGCTTCAATGGAAGATTGAGCTTAGTGTGTTGGGTTAGTGCATGGTGCATGTGCACAAATGCGGTATGGTTTACATATGAGGTGATGTTATGGTCTAGGCGTAATGTACTATGGTGGGGCTATATTCAAGCATAAGTGCACATGCACTTAGGTGCACACAAAAACTCACAAGCTCACATGAGTGCACACAAGTGTACACTTGCATGCACGTGCACGTGTAGTGCAACTACACCTAAGTGAACTCGTGCCCGCAAGTAGACTCATGTGAAATAGGTGAGGCTAGAGTGTAAGGTTTATGTATAGCTTCCTAGAGTGGTTAAAGGGTGTGGGCATAGGTGCACACAAGTGTACAAAAGTGCCACTGTGCTCAAGTGTATACATGTGTGTGTGTCAATGTCAATGCTAGTGCTAATGCATACAAGTGCACATTAGTGCATTGCAAGGTGCCGCCTTCCACCCTCCTCCTTCCCTTTGACCTTCCCTTGTGAATAGGGTGGGTATTGGGGTTGGAAATGAGAGGAAAAAGAGACTCTTTCAAGTGCACATGGGCTTAGCACATTGATGTGCACTTATGTGTGCACTAGGAGGTAGTAATGCATAGTGGGTGCATTGCGTGACCTAGTGGAATTAATCTAGCAGTGAGTGCCCAACGGCATGTATGTATGGCAGAAGTGGTTATGCAAGGTTTTGTGTAGGGTGTATTGTACTAGGTGGGTAGTGCACAAGTGTGTGCACTAGTACACAAGGTTGTGCACAGTGCACGTATGTGTACTACACTAGGGATAATACACTACATGATACTATAGTGCAAGTGTGCCAAAGTGTAGTGCACTAGTGTGGTGTGTAGTGCACTATGGTGTGTTTTAAGATGCCACGTGAGTGTAAGGGTCATGTAGTGGCTACTGTGCAAGTGCAAGAGATGCTTGTGGACACATCTTGTGGATGGGAACTAGGGTGCAAGGTGCATGTGCACAAGGGTACGAAGTGTGCACAATGCAAGGTGCAAGCCCAAACACACAAGAATGCAAACAAGTGCATGTGGGAGTGTTAGTGCAAGTGTATGTGCACTAGAGTGCACGCAAGCACATGCGATTGCAAGAATTTGTAATGAATGATGGGGTGGCACACAAACATTGTGAGGTGCCTCATTCCTTCCTCCTTTGGCCCAACAAACCTCCTTTGCGAACAAGGTGGATGCTTGGCCAAAGAGAAAAAAGGAAAGGGGGACCAATCAAGAGCCCAAGTCCGTTGTGAGTGCCTATGATTGTATCTATGCACAATGGTATGTGGTGGGAATGTGCAAGATTCAAGTGCACAAAAGCGCACTACAAGTACATATGCACACAAAAACACACTATGCATGTGTAAGTGTGAGTGCCAATGCATGTGTCAATGTATGTGCTAGTGCACAAGGGCAATATCACAAACAAAGGCTAAGATGCAAAAGTCGAGAGAAATGGAAGCATTCAAATCTTTGACCTTATCAAATGTACGACAACATGTAGATGCCGTAAAGGTCACCTCCCCTCAGCACTATCTCCCACGGGGTCTTTATGACCTCGGGGAGTTGGGATCAACGGCTCCTCTTGACCCTGAAAAAGGCACGCATCCGAGCCGCTACTTTATGCAAAAGTAAACCCAACCGGATTTACAAAACCCAACCAGCAAACAGAAACCCAACCAGCCGGAAACTTGGATTTGAAGGAGGAACGACGTCTCGAAATTTGGGGATGTTTGCTGCCACATGCAAAAGTAAACCCATCCAGGATTATAAATGCACCGCTAGTCGTTGAAATTGATTGCATGGGCTGGCAGTAAGAAGATAGTAGATTCTACGGGGCCCACTATCTCTAATATAAGTTTTTGAATCGTGGACTACAAGTAAACGTAGACATAATAGTAAACCCAGCCATTAAAGTAAACTGTGTCGACCTGGTACCGAAAACCGAAAAGCTCTCGGTATTACCCACAGGAAAATCCTGCACGCAGGGCGCATTCGTGTGCTGTTGTGAATGGAGGTTGGAGGCCCATATTCCAAGCGCATACAAGCTCACGAGATCATTGGAACAAAGGTTTGAGGTTCATATTTCGATTTCTTGCTCATGGCTTCCACTACAAGGTGCATATCTCTCTCTCTTTCTTCCTCTCATATTTGCATTGGATGCATTGTGACATTGGAATGATGTTTTGATGATATATACGTATGTAGTCAACACGCATGGATTATGGAAAGTGACATTGAGATCGATGATCTTGACACGGATGAAGAGACATTAGATGGATCATCAAGCGAGGAGGTTGAGATGCTTGATTTCTTAAGTGGAGACAATGATTCGGCACCACAAGAAATCACTATCAATGCACCAAGCCCAACTACCTATTCCTCATCGAAGTACTCTTTTAATAGAGAGACTTACAGCTTGATGGTCAGTGATTTGACCGGGCAGAAGGCCATCACATTGGAGGTGCTCAAGCAACTCCATAGGAGGGAGTTGCTCGACTTGAAGAAGTGGAGAAGAATCAGAGAAGGTCTTTGCATTGGTAGAAATGGTGATGGACACATTACATTGGCCTTGAAATCGGAGCCATCATTGCGCATTGCATGTATAGAGGAGTGGGAGAGCATATTCCTTGAAAATCACATAAACAAGGTTACAGGTGCTCACGAGGGTATCAATGTCACAATTGATTCCATTAAATCCACGTGGTGTACTGACTTGAGAAGGCATGGCATTCCTCTTGCGTATGTGAGAGATCTCATCAGTGGGTGTACTTGCAAGGTGTTCACAAGGCCCTATGGTTATAAAGGCCCATTTTTAGTTCATGGGAAGGTTCTAGAAAGAAGAGCACCCATCTTGGAGCTTACTGTAGATAGATCTCTTGTTGAGCGGAGGCTTCAAGAAATCATGCTTGAACACAATGTTAGGTTGGGCTAGGTCCGCTCGACCAAAAAGCATGGTTTAGGGAAGACAATAGTGAAATATGCATGTCATCGCAGTGGTAGAGCAACTCGAAAGGGCTCCCAAATCCGCAGGTTGCGAACCTCGAAGAAATGTGGTTGCCCTTTCAAGGTGCAGATCGAGTACAAATACGATCTCAATGATGTCACTATACGAGTCCATGGACCACACGAGGGTCATGTACCTGGATCTCGTGCCGACTTGTATCACTTGCCGGTGCATCCAACTGTGATTGATTGCTGCAAGGATGACCTGTTTGACATTGGGACATGTCGCCACGTCGCAAAGATGAGCCTTAGCAAGGAGTGGTTTCATTTGAAAAATGCATCTCCATTGGATCGTGTCATTTATAGGTTCTTCATGATACCAAGGGAGGTACAGACACTATCATATCAAATTCGAACTGAAGGTATGTTACCTTCTAAGCCATTGCTCTATGATATTAGGTTACTTTTGAGCGTCAATGTTCTACATGTCGTCCTGCTGCAGGCAAACTTTCGAAGGATGATTGGACGGCAATGTATTTGGAGGCTCTCCGTCTACGAGATCAAAACAAGGTATTTGTCATATTCTCATAAATGTTTATAAGCTACGAAAATTAGTACATCTATTTGATAGTATCATCTACATGGTCTTTTAGGTACTCTATTGCCAACCATACAATCCTCATGCCATAGAGGACAAGGACAAACCATTCGTACTGATAGTCCAGGACGAATGGATGTTGCAAATGAGTAAGAGGTTCTCAAAGAACAATGCTTGGGCAATCGATAGCACATTCAAGACCAATGTGTTTGGTCTTCCGCTTTATGCGGCGGTTTTACCAAACCAACATGGGGTGGGTATCCCTATTTGGTTTATGCTATGCACTAGTGACAATGGGTCAAACCAAGAGATTATGGCTTTGCAAATCACCATGAAACTAGTCCTCTCTAGGATGGGAGATATTCGCCCTGCTGCCCTGGTGATTGATAAGTCCCAGCCAGAGCTGGAGGCGCTCTCGAAGGTTGTTCTAGAAGACCCTCATTGTTGGACCACTGACTACCTTGGTGGCAACAAACGTTAATGTGCATGCCATATTATTCTATGCTGGTTCCACACAAAGAAAGCATGGGTTGAAAATCTCTTGCCACAGGTACACCTTTTCAATATCATTTTACTTTTAAGCATTGCCTTTTTGTGAATTCCATGAGCTTGACCGTGAGTACTTCACATGTTCTTGCGTGATTCAAGGTCCCTACAGATGAGCGCGATCATGTGTATGCCTCTTTGTCCAATCTTATGCATTGCCCTACAAAGTCACAGTTTGATGATATGTTTGAGCAATTGCTTCATCATTATTCCGCTCATCCAAACGTGGTCTGATACGTTACCAATGGATGGTGTGGGAAAGATTGTATTTGGCGTGCAAGATGGCCCAAGTTTGGTCGCATATTTCCACATGGCAATGTCGACACAACCAACCTCATTGAGAGACTTTGGCAATATATCAAGTACACTCTACTTGATGCTAGGATCAACAGGTCCATTTTGGATCTGCTGCATGCCCTTGTTGGTGACTCGTCGTCAAGGTCTAGAATGGGTGGATCAGCTTTGGAGTTTTTCAAGAAAAAGCAAGATATAGGTAATGTGGTTGATTTCCTTTCTATTTGCACATTTGACCTTTCCTTGAAACTCATTGTTGTCTTATACATGTTTTTTATGCCAGCTGATTCTGAGCGCTTCAAAGTCTATGGGTCAAGCAAGAGTCATACGGCTAGATTGGCAGCAGGGGAGAAGATTCTTCAGCGGTATGAGCAAGATCCCTCCTCTCTTCAAGTCATTAACGAGGGGACCATGTTGTTTAAAATAGCGAGCACAACCCAACATGCAAAATGGTATCATGTAAGTGTACAATCAAACTACTGTGATTGCCCTGATTGGTTGACTGACTGTAAACATCTTCATGGTTTGAGGCTCATCTTGAAGAGCTATTTTCCTCACCTTCATGAGGTTCTCCCCATCATCGATAGTGCACATGCCTTTGATGACATAAAGGAAAGACCAGGTGGCAATGAAATCACAGGATTGGAGAGACCAGGTTCCGATGGTGGTGTGCAGGAAGGGGATCTCGTGTCCTCCATCGCAGACTTTAGAGGCCTCCTTCAAAAGATCGAGGATGGGATTCCATCCTACACAGCGGCACAGATGGATGCTTGTATGCACCAATTGGAAAGTGCTAAAGAGTCTCTTGTTCACATGTTCACACCACAGGAGATTGACATGCCTAAAAAGGGCGGGATCTATCAGATCTAGGAAAATGTCACACAGACATGCCTAGGGCATGGCAAGGATCATCATCATTGTCCAAATGAGAGGGGGGAGTCCTCATCATAACCCAAGCGTCCATCTATCATAGGCATGTTAAGGCGCAAGCATCAACGAGGGAGGGGTCGTGTAAGGTTTAGCCCAAAACCGCGGATATATTGTCCTCATTGCTGCACCAAAACATTTTTGGTGGACCCTCTCGCAGTGTATTCATGCAATACTTGCCATGCACTTCTCCTCTATCCTTGCGGTATGCTCGTCGTCCAGTGGATTCTATCTTGATCGGCAGGGCGGTGTGATTGTATGGTGAGTCTTACATTGGCACTTGTCATATTTTGTATTGCACTACAACAGTGAGAATGAGGAGCGTCAATTTTCTCTCTCGTTCCCTGATGGGTCCACGATCACAGAAGTCTTGGCATCTAGGTTCAGAATGTTTGTATTATACACATGATTGTCCATCTAATGGATAACGTTCTCCTGGATTTTATCTTACTCTATTTGCAGGAATTAGCTAGTTTTTATGGTGGTGTCTTGGATTTTGTTAAAGAACATCCATGTCAGCCTCAACCTATGGAGTTGGATTGAGATTGGATAATTATCTAATTTTATTATTTAGAAATTAGTGTGTGTATTTGGCAACACATCCAACAGGTTATTTCCTATCACTACATGTTCATGTAATCCAAATGTGACATGCTTTCATGTTTAAAGAGTTGCACAAAAATTGATTGCTTAAGTTAGTAATGATGGGTGCATTGTTGGGAAGCATAATTGACACATGTGATAAAGCAAGTTGAAGCTATGTTATATTTTATTATTCAAAGAAAAGACAAGGGTCTATGAACAATGGATGTATAAGTACAATTCATGTGTGTAGCACCAACTAAGAGAGAGGGGTGTGTGTGTGTGTGTGTAGTAACTCTATTGAAAGGGCTACTATGAACTAATGAGATGAAACACTTAATGGATATATGTATATGTGTTTTCTAGTCATATATGTCAAAAAGATGCACTCCAAAATGATAACTAACTAGATGGAACACACTTTAACAAATTGACTCATGTGATAAAGCAAGAAGAAGCTACATCCAATTTTCTTATAATGCAAATGCATGGGTCCATTCCAAAAGATGCATGAGTTCAATTCATGTTCCGAAGGTCAATTTGAGAGAGAGAGAGAGAGAGAGAGAGAGAGAGAGAGTGTGTGTGTGTGTGTATGTGTGTGTGTGTGTCTGTTATCAGATTACGTAATATAGACAACTTATCAACTTGAACATTTACTTTGAACTTGGAAAAAGATAAGATCAAATAATGATTTCTAACCACACATCCTATGGAATAATGTAACAAAGTACTATGGTGCAATGAAATCTTTGAACCACATGAGGATTCAATAATGATAAGCTTTGATTTAGAGAGAGAGAGAATCATGAGATTAGTGACTTCATCGTGAGATTAGTAACATTAAATCATGAGATTAGTAACATTAAATCATGAGATTAGTGACTTCATCATTCTACAAGCGAGTTTTAAACTACCAAATACAATGGAGGGTTGAACCTGCTACTTAGAAAACCATTGGATAACAATGTGTCAATAAACACATTCACAAAACAAAAAATTGATCTTCACAATCAAAGAAGCAAATGTTTATGATCCATTCACAAAACCCCTTTACTCCCTAGTTTTTTTTGTGACCTATAAAACATGCACTAAATGCCTCTCTTTTCTACCATGTAGCATATGCACTATCAAAGTTAGTAAAACATAGCATAAAAGCATTACCTCAACATACAAAACCTTGCATAAACCATGACATAATAAAAGCATTACCTTGACATAAAAAAACAATATGTAATAAATCCCAAACCATAGCATGAAAGCATTACCTTGGCATAAAAATGCTTGAAATAAAAGAAACCTTTACATAAAAAAATAATACAATTGAAACCTTGTATATGTATCATTACATCAATATCCAAAAGACATTGACAAGTGAGTACATGTTTGCCGCAAACCAAGTATATGACCATAAGTGAGACCATAAGTCCATGATTGCCATAAACCAAGTAAATGTCACAAACCAAGTAAATCCACACAAGATCACCTCTCCAACACTCCAAGTGCCCACTGGTAAAGGTCCTCCTTCAGAGTTGTAACGTAGGTGGCATTGAACCATTTTCTTATTAACTGCAATACAATAAGTTGATTATGGATTGAGGTATGCACACTAGACCATTCAAAGTTGCATAGCAAAAGCAATTATACCAGTATAGGCTTACCCAGTTTTTGGTCGGTTTCCCAACCACGCCACCCTCGATGAGTAGTCTTATGAAAGCCATCACATAGAATCCACAGTCTACTGCATTTGTCTATTGAGGGGCCTGTGAAAAGGGATTATAGTCATCTTTATGTGAACTTCCCTATGTTACATTTCTAAGTGATAGCATTACTTTAACACTATAGTGACACACCTTAATGTGGACGAGCTTCGTTTTCTCCACGTGCGATAGAAAGTTAGCGCACACTGGGTCAGTACAAAGCCTCGATAATGCAAACACGGCCCTGAAACATAGACACAAAAGAGATGAACATAATACATATGTGACACAACATAAAGCATGGATGCATATAGAACGTTAAGATACCTGTGTACATAAGGTAGACATGCTGTGAAATCAGTGCATTCCAATGAGTCAAGGCATAGGATGGCTCCCTGATCACTAGGTAAAATTTCAACCTTTTTTAGCATAGGGTTGAAGACCACAAAAAGACACCAATGTGACCTATATATCAAAGAATGCTATTAAAACTAGTGCATCAAAGGGCTATGATTTGCCATTTCCAATAAGTATGCATAAAGGGACTACAAACCTCACAAGCACAGGAAGAAATATAAATGTGGCCCTCGTGGGATCGCAACTATCAAAGTAATTCCTCAACGAAACACTATCGTCTTGTGGCTCAACTATATTGATGTATGGAAACCACAGACTATCCACGAAACATACATCATGGACGTGCTCTCTTGGAATCACATACTCCATCCAACTATGAATAAAAGCCCAAATTAGTTTAGTAAAATAACAAAACCCCTAGCCCTAATCATCAGGCAATAACCAAGAGAGCTATAACTAGTTTAGCAAACTTACATGGCGAACAAATTCATAGTATGGGTGGATGCCTCCTCTACGCACCGCAATGCATCCAACAAAGCATGGTCGACATCCACACGGAGTTTTGAACATAGAGCCACGAACTCGATATGTGCGGAACTCTCTAACCTAAAATAATACCAGAAAGCAACCACACACAATGCAACCAATCACAAGTACAAGAAATACAATACAATGAAAGCATTACAATTAATAAGAACACACCTTGAGGTGGCACTTTTTTGCCCCTTCATCTTGACAGGAGAGCCATTCTTAATGGTGTCAACCGAACTACATCCAATTGTGAATATGCAATGGGGAGCGTCGCTTGGATACTCAAGAGGGGAGGAGATGGTGATAGGGGTGGGTCGAGGTGATAGGAGGAGCGACGTGAAGTGCTTACTCTCCTCGCCCTACAATGCCATAACCATAAACATAACCATAACTATAATCCTTAAGTGTTAACCTAACATGACATAACATAACCATAAACAATAACCTAACATAACCATCGTAATCCTAGTATAACCATAACCATAATACTAAGTACACAATGCCCATAAACTACACAAACAATGCCATAACCACAAACATAACCATAAGCCACAAACTTGCCCATAAACTACACATAACCATAAACAATGCCATAACCATAACCATAAACAATAACCATAACCATAATCCTAACTACACAATGCCCATAAACTACACAACAAACAATGCCATAGCCATAACCATAAACAATGCCATAACCATAACCATAAACAATAACCATAACCATAATCCTAACTACACAATGCCCATAAACTACACAACAAACAATGCCATAACCATAACCATAAACAATGCCATAACTATAACCATAAACAATAACCATAACCATAATCCTAACTACACAATGCCCATAAACTACACAACAAACAATGCCATAACCATAACCATAACCATAAGCCACAAACTTGCCCATAAACTACACAATAACCATAAACAATAACCATAACCATAATCCTAACTACACAATGCCCATAAACTACACAACAAATAATGCCATAACCAGAACCATAACAAACTACACAAAATCATAACCATAACCATAAACAATAACTATAACCATAACTAACAATGCCATAATCATAACCATCAACAATGCCATAACCATAACCATAAACAATAACCATAACCATAATCCTAACTACACAATGCCCATAAACTACACAACAAACAATGCCATAACCATAAACATAACCATAACCATAATCCTAACTACACAATGCCCATAAACTAACCTGAACCATAACCATTGTCAAGATTGTGGGAGAGAAGGAAGGAGTCTCACTTGTAGCTTTCTTGCTTGCACAATGGGGGAATACACACAAGGGTGGAGGCTGAAAACAGTTTTCCTCTTCTTGTTGTGTAAGCCAAAAGAACTCTGGTACAAAGAAATAGAAGAACCCTATATATGGGTCTCAAACCAAACTCAACTAACTAAGGTGGCATACTAACTGAGCCACGAACTAGAGTAGATAAGGATAGCTATCATGTAGCTATTATTCATGGGCGGTGTACCAACCGCATCTACAACTGACAAGTCGGTGACATAAATGCACAACGGTCACCCTGGCATATCACGAGTGGAGCTCGATATCTCAACACTCCCCCTCGAGCTCAATCCCAATTCCTGCACACCAAGCAGGTCTCTGAACTTGCGCAGCTTCTCTGCGCCCAATGCCTTCGTGAATATGTCAGCTACCTGATCCTCTGTGCTGACATAAACTAGATCAATAAGACCTAGTAAAACCCTCTCTCGCACATAGTGATAATGCACCTCAATGTGCTTTGTTCTAGCATGATAGACTGGGTTATTTGCCAAGTGTATACTACTCATGTTGTCACAGTAAATGACAACTGGCCCATCTGTAGACTGATGCATATCATAAAGTAGCTTATGCAACCAAGCTACCTCACATGCAGCCATTGCTGCGCCCCTGTACTCAGCCTCTGTGCTCGACAAGGCAACTGTAGGCTGTTTCTTGTTGCTCCAAGTGACTACAACACTCCCAAAAGAGAACACATATCCACTGGTAGATCGTCTATTAGAAATACTACCAGCCCAATCAGCATCAGTGTATCCATGCAACTGTATCTGAACCCCAGTCTCATAAAATAGTCCATACTGCAATGTGGACTTCACATACCTGAGTATGCGTCTAGCCGTATCCAAATGCGGTTTTCTTGGAGCCTGCATAAACTGACTTACCAATCCAACAACATAGCTCAAATCTGGCCTGGTAATAGTCATATAAATCAAGCTTCCTACTATGCGTCTGTACATAGTAGGGTCTTCCAGAAGCTCACCTGCATCTGCGCTCAGCTTCACATTCTGCTCCAAAGGAACTGAAATAGGCTTACAGCCTATCATCCTATATTTGGACAACATGTCCAATCCATACTGCCTCTGCAAGAGCTGCATCCCACTTGGTGATCTAATCACCTCAATGCCCAAGAAATAATGCAGCTCTCCCAAATCCTTCATCTCAAACTTCTGCTTCAATAGCATTTTCACATGAAGGATATCTTCATCACTGTCACCTGTCATAATCAAATCATCAACATAAATGACAAGTAGCATAATACCTTTCTCTGTTTTTCTCACATAAAGTGAGAAATCTGTCTTGGAAATCTGAAAGCCAATAGTGACAAGATACTGTCCTATCTTGTCAGACCATGCTCTAGGTGCTTGCTTCAAGCCATACAAGGCTTTCTTCAACCTGCAGACAAACTCAGGATGAACAACATGCACATAACCTGGTGGCTGCTCCATATATACATCTTCTTGCAAATCACCATGCAAGAAGGAATTCTTTACATCCATCTGATGTAAAGACCACCCCTTTGATGCAGCCATAGCAATGACTGCTCTTACGGTTGCCATCCTTGCAACCGGACTGAATGTTTCTTCATAGTCAATGCCATATGTTTGTGCATACCCCTTGACTACTAATCTTGCCTTGTATCTGTTCACAAAACCATCTGCATTGTGCTTCACCTTATAAACCCACTTACAGCCAATTGCATTCTTACCTTTAGGCAAAGGTACCAATTTCCATGTAGCATTTACTTCCAAGGCATCCATTTCTTCATCCATGGCTTTCTCCCATTTTTCTTTTCCCATGGCTTGCTCAAAAGAAGTGGGTTTTGGTTCCTGTATCACTTTGACCATATATGCATAGTGAATAGCTGTAAATCCATCATATTTCAGCCTATCCACAGGATACCTAGCTCTCGTAGACCTGCGCAAAATAGGTTCACTCCCAGGTACTCTCAAAACATCCTTGGTCTTCCTTACTCCAGGTGTAACAATAGAAGGAATACCCAACTCATCATCAATGCTCTGTTCTGAGCCACTGGATTCACCATCCACATAAGAGTGACCTGCATTCACATCAAACATCGGCTGATCAACCTTCTCTTTTCCTTTTGGTGATACCTGCATACCACTATCTGCATTGCTTTGAGAAGATTCTCCTGATCTCAATTTGCATGTCCATGGCGAAGAATGTGAACCACTGCTAGAGGACGCTCCAGGTTTTTGTGACTGCTGTTGTGAATTCTGTGCAGCATTACCATTTTGTGTATCTACATCATCAATCACATTTACTGGTTTATACCAGCTACTCATCTCATCAAAAACATCTCTGCTCACTGTAAACTTACGAGTAGAAGGATTATATCATCTATACCCTTTTTGCTGTAGAGAGTAACCAATAAAGATGCACTTCTCAGCTTTTGGATCCAACTTGGATCTCAACTCATCTGGCACATGTACATAGACAATGTAACAAAAAATTTTCAAATGAGAAATATCTGGTTTCCTACCAGTATACCTCTCCTCTGGAGTCATCCCATGTATTGCTGCAGTGGGAGTCCTGTTCATTATGTAGACTGCTGTAGCAACTGCTTCAGCCCAATAAAAATCTGGCAGGTCTTTTTCATTGAGCATGGCACGAAATACCTCTCCAATATGCCTATTTTTCATTTGTGCAATTTCATTTTGTTGTGGGGTATGACTACATGAATATTGCTGCTTTATGCCATGCTCCTGCAGGAACCTTGCAAACTCATTTGAGAGGTACTCTCCCCCTCCATCTGACCTTAGGCATTTTATTTGCAGGCCTGTTTCTTTTTCAACCATAGCTTTAAGAGTTTTGAAATGCCCAAAAACTTCACTTTTCTTTTTCATAAAATACACCCAAATTTTTCTGCTATAGTCATCAATAAAAGTGACAAAGTAATGACAGCCTCCAAGAGGTGCAGCTTTAGTAGTCCACACATCAGAGTGGATTAATTCCAATGGCTTCTTACTCTCTTGAACATGTCTAGGAAATGGTTTCCTTGCCTGTTTTCCAAATTGGCAGGCTTCACATACCTTATGCATTTCTGCAACCTTGAATTTAGGCAATTCTGCAACAATGTTTTGGGCCTGCATTGATTTAAGTCGTACATTAACATGACCAATGCGTTTATGCCAGATATCAATATCTGCAACTACACCGGTCCCATGTGCAAACATTGCTGCACTCAATTCAGGCATGTCTGCATCCAACGTAAACATTCTGCCCTTCTTCTTTCCTTTTACTATCAAGCGACCTTTATTTTTCATATCCTCAACAAAGCATCCATGATGATTAAATCCG
This sequence comes from Lygodium microphyllum, assembly GCF_053477565.2. Lineage (NCBI taxonomy): Eukaryota > Viridiplantae > Streptophyta > Polypodiopsida > Schizaeales > Lygodiaceae > Lygodium > Lygodium microphyllum. Next base: position 101,538,586 of record NC_141141.1, on the reverse strand, counting down.
ACCTGCAAGCCCTGTTCAACCATCTGACCAATAGAAACCAGATTCTTGGTGATATTCGGGACATGAAATACATTTGACAAGTATTTCTTTTTCCCATCCTACATAGACAAATGAATTTTTACAATCTGCACAATAGAATGCGCAGTATCATCACCAGTCTCCACAAATCCTGGTTTTTCCATTTTCCTTGCATCCTCCATCCATTCTGCATGACCTGTCATATGGTTTGATGCACCTGAGTCAGCATACCACACTTCGTTGCTTTCTTCTGCTCTTGTCACAGAATTGTTCATATGCTGCACCATAAACAAATGCTCATTTCTGTCATCACCCTGTCTACTAGAAGATGCATAATTTCCTTGTTGCAATTTTTCATTCATGATGTCATTCTGCTTTTTATAGCAGTCTTTAGCCATATGACCCATTTTACCACAGTAGTAGCATTCAACATTGCTGTTTGCATTTTGGCCTCTTTGCCATCCACCACGACCTCTTTTGCTCCCCCTGCCTCTAGAGTTACCACGTCCTCCTCCATAGGACTGGTTTTCTTGAGTTTGCTGCATATTCTGATTTCTACCACGGCCTCCAAATCGGCCTCCTCTACCTCTGCCTCTACCTCTTCCAGCATTTGAGTAGAAGACAGTTTCTTTTGAAGTTACTCCTGAAGAAGATGCACCACCATTTCTCTGTTCCTTAGAAATTAGAAGAGCAATCAACTCCTCAAAATCAGGAAATCTTTCACGAACTGAAATGGATGTTCGAAACTGTGCATAATCCTTTGCTAGACCATTCAAGGGCACTGAAACTAAATCATCATCTTCCACTGGCGACCCAATGGAAGCAAGTGCATCTGCAATCTTCTTCACCTTCATGTGGTAGTCGTTGATGCTCATATTTTCTCTTTGCACATTGTGCAACTCTTGCTTAAGCTGCATTTTCCTGGCTTGTGTATTTGTGCTATACATTTTTGAAAAGTATCCCATGCCTCCTTTGGCGTACTTGCATCTTGAATATGCACAATCATAGAGTCTGAAATGCTGATAGACAGCCAGTACATAACTTTCCTTGCTCTCTCATGCCATGCTTTAAATGCCTGCATTTGCTATTGATTGGGAACATCAGAAAGAACTAGTTTTTCTTCATTTCATGCAACAAATTTCCAATATCCTTTTCCCATAAGGAAATTCGTCATTCTAAACTTCCATGCTTGGAAGTTGTTCTTGTCAAGCTTTTCAGTTACAATCTGTGAAAGAGAATCAGACGCCATTACAGAACACTGCAAAAAATTCTGTCACTGCAAAAAACACAGCTTCACCCTCACAAGGAAAAATCTGCAAAACTGGCGAAAGTGGTATTTGACCACACAGTCACTTCCTAGTGACGATTTTGCATAAATAGGAACCAATGATGATTCTATAACTCCCAATGTCTCTGCGCACAAGTATACGATGCAATTTCTACAGTAACTTTTCACCGACCTGTAGAACAGTGGCTGCACAGCATAAAACTGGGCCTTTTTCTGAGTGTGTGCAGAAAACTTCCCCCTCCAAAACAGGCCTTGAAATGGCCTCAAATCAAAAAAACAGGGTCGCCAAGGACTAAAGCCCATCTCCCGCAGCATATACTGCCCTCTTGCTTCACCGTGAAGGGCGTCTTAACCTGAGACAATGCACTCCTGCAATTTCCAGCTGTGCTACCTGTAGAGATCTGCTCCCAAAACAGAAAATGAAAGCAACACTGCTCCTCTTACCAGAACACCGCGAGCTTGGCTTGCTTTCTTGAGCTCCTTACCACGAACAAGGCTCTGATACCATGTCAAGATTGTGGGAGAGAAGGAAGGAGTCTCACTTGTAGCTTTCTTGCTTGCATAATGGGGGAATACACACAAGGGTGGAGGCTGAAAACAGTTTTCCTCTTCTTGTTGTGTAAGCCAAAAGAACTCTGGTACAAAGAAATAGAAGAACCCTATATATGGGTCTCAAACCAAAATCAACTAACTAAGGTGGCATACTAACTGAGCCACGAACTAAAGTAGATAAGGATAGCTATCATGTAGCTTTTATTCATGGGCGGTGTACCAACCGCATCTACAACTGACAAGTCGGTGATATAAATGCACAATGGTCACCCTGGCATATCACGAGTGGAGCTCGATATCTCAACAACCATAATAATAACCATAACCAAAAGCCACAAACTTGTCCATAAACTAACCTGAAAATCCATAACATCGCCAGTGGATGGAGGACCAGTCCGCAATAAGCTATCCGTCTCCATCTGAAAGTTTCGCTCCACTGTTTGCAACTCGGGATGGTGGTCTAGGACTTGACCCTCATCATCAATATGAGGCACATTCTCATACTCTCGTGTGCGAGGTCGTTTCTAAGGAAGGCAACTTGTGAGTGAATATACATATATAAAAAATGATAAACTCAAGGCCAGGGTAATAAAATTGCATTTGCATATGACACTAGAAGAAAAAACAATATCAGGTAAGAGACTTACATGTTTTTGGTAGCCATCCGCTATTCGACTCTGAGTTCTCTGCACACGCTCATCTCTTTTGGAATCATATTTGCCCATTTGTCTATTCACAAATGCCTCCACATACTCCTGCCCCTCCATGGTATGCTCAGCATCTTTGAGTAAGTCCCATAATGAGCTCGCTCTCACATACTGAGCCTTCTTGTACTTACTCCGGGCCAAACTCAACTTTCTTTCAAGGTTAGAGAACTGAGCCTCTGCTTGGCGGTGCCAAGCACCAACAGTATGGCGAGCATGCTATGTGCCTATGGGACGGCCGATCTTTCGACATGGAATATCATAATGGATACCATGCTCATCCTTCAAATGTTGTATCATCCTTGCCCATCTCTTTATGTTGACATGCCTCTTCGGACAAAGAATATCAACACGGCACTGGCGAGCAATAGACCCATCAGGCAGTGTGATCTCCATGTATGGTGGGTTTTCCTATGTAATGTGACATTCTATTAAGTATCACATCTTAGGAGTATGCTTACTAACAAAACCGAAAGTAGGATAAACACTTACCTGAGTGTAGCTCGGCACATCTCTTTCGATGGATGTTTGAGATGCACCTGCCGCCCGAACCCCTCTACGAGTACGTCGAGGAGATGATGCAACCTAAAAAAAAAGAAAGGGAACTACACAATATGTGAGAAATCAATAATGAACGTCAAGAAAAGCCTAAACAAATATTAAATAGGGCATCTTACTCTGGTATTTTTTCGCGAATGGACATCCGACGAAGGATGGCTGCGAGTGCGTGGAGCCATTTGCCGGAGGTAAAAGCGTGCGTACCTACTCATAACCATTGGATAATCCATGTCACAAAACAACAAAAAGTTAGAAATTTATAACTACTCATAACCAAGTGCATGTCAACTAAGTGCAAAGGATGTGAGTACTCCATGACACGGTATCGTACATAATTACTCATAATCCATAAAAAAATCCATGTCACCTAATCCATGACAAGTACGTTACAACAAAAAGTGAGTAGTCCATAACTACTCATAACCATGATATAAACCATGTAACATAACAGAATTCATAAAGTAATCCATCATGACAAGTACATGACAACAAGAAATGAGTAATCCATAATATGTAGTATTTATTATTCAATACTATCTTAGTGATCTTACTAGCAATCCGATTGGCTAGAGAAACCCAAGTACATGACAACACGTACATGACCACTCTAATATGTAGCGTTTATTATTCAATACTATATTAGTGATCTTACTAGCAATCCGATTGGCTAGAGAAACCCAAATCCTAGGCACATCAATGGCTAACTAGAGACTCCATCACCTATCTAATCATATCCTTGGCAGGCATGGTTATCATGCCATAGATATGCATGTACCCAACTATAGTAGGCATGGTCAACTCTAATCTATGTAATTAAGCCATATCTAGATCATTTTTGCATTGAATAATTTCACTAAACAATGAGTCCACCTCCATTATGATGTCCATTAATTTTCATATAGACATGTAATTAGCATCATCATCTTTGTCCAGCATCTTTCGAAGAGCTACGTTTGTTATTATAAGTGGTTTTTGCATAGACAACTCCTCTAGTGTTGGAGGCACATCTTGACAACAACAAAATTATTCAAGCAATGGTTAGTCACGTACACCTAGACCCCATAGCCCTTGTTATTAATCTTACAATAAACATCTCTTATGTATCATCATTCCATAACCATGAGAGTGTAACAAACCATAGCAATAGAAAGAGCTTTAAAAATCACAATCATAGCAACAAGATAATATATTTGGAATGGAGGACAAGATCAATTGTTTGGAAGGGATGACAATAGCATACCCAAGAATGATCCTGAATGTCACTCATTTGTCCTCTACAAGTCATGTAGTTGGAAACATCAAGAATAGTGTGCTTTCTTACTTCATGAGACATGTTTCGTAAGACACGATTTCATAAGACTCATGTGGCATAATCAAGAATCAAGACCATTCTAAGGCTGTGCAACAATGCTATGGATTAAAAACATAGTGTAGAATTATCTTTTTGGCATCTTTCGAAGAGCTACGTTTGTTATTATAAGTGGTTTTTGCATAGACAACTCCTCTAGTGTTGGAGGCACATCTTGACAACAACAAAATTATTCAAGCAATGGTTAGTCACGTACACCTAGACCCCATAGCCCTTGTTATTAATCTTACAATAAACATCTATTATGTATCATTATTCCATTACCATGAGAGTGCAACAAACCATGGCAATAGAAAGAGCTTTAAAAATTACAATCACAACAACAAGATAATATATTTGGAATGGAGGACAAGATCAATTGTTTGGAAGGGATGACAATAGCATACCCAAGAATGATCCTGAATGTCATTCATTTGTCCTCTACAAGTCATGTAGTTAGAAACATATAAAATAGTGTGCTTTCTTACTTCATGAGACATGTTTCGGAAGACATGATTTCATAAGACTCATGTGGCATAATCAAGAATCAAGACCAATGTGGCATTATCAAGAATCAAGACCATTCTAGGGCCGTACAACAATGCTATGGATTAAAAACATAGTGTAGAATTATCTTTTTGGTAACAAAACTGTCAAAAATCAAAGTTTGAGAGAAGCATCTCAACAACAGACATTTATTTAAGTGATAACAAAGATCCTCAAATGCATCAAAGAATTGGAATCCTTGTCAACCGTGCATCAAAGATTTTGTGCATCAAATGGCCTTGAAACAAAGATTTTGCGCATCCGAACCTATTGTTTCCTGCAACCGTGTGTGATGCAGATGCGAATGCCCAACAGTGCTGAGGGATGGGCTGGCTGTCTAGCCCCGGGCCGAGTGCGTTGACGGCATTCTTGAACCTGTCTGTGGGAGAGCCGAATGCGTCACAGGGTCCGTATCAATGGCGGCTCTATTTTGTTTGTGGGTCGTGAGAGAGAGAGACGGAGAGCACGGAACGGCGTCCTTGAACCTGTCTGTGGGAGAGCCGAATGCGTCACAGGGTCCATATCAATGGCGGCTCTATTGCATTTGTGGGTCGTGAGAGAGAGAGACGGAGAGGACGGATGAACGATAGTGCAAGAGCTGGAGACGCATTCGTGAGAAACAAAGGCGGCAGGGGAGACTTCGCATGCGCACACGTGTCACCTGCACCCTGTTCGTTTGCGGCACCACATTCTCTGGGCGGCTCCCAATGATGAGGAGTTAAGGCGTCTCCAGTTTCGCATGCGCGCACACGTCTCTCCAGTCCCATCGACGGGCTGGACAGGTTTAAACTTGTGGGCGGGGTCACGGATTTGGGATGGGTTTACTTGCCCAAGGATCGACATCCGTGAAGCCGTCGTGAGGAGGGGGGTCAAGAGGAGCCGTTGATCCCAACTCCCCCAGGTCATAAAGACCCCGTGGGAGATAGTGCTGAGGGCCTCCCTCCATAATACATATCCTCGCTTACGAGGAGGGTGGGATTCGGGAAAGCGGAGATACATGGTGTCAGGTGCCCCCTCCCCCCGGGCCCCACCCCCAGCCCCAATTTTAGTCTCTTCAATGCACAGCAACTAGCCAAATTGAATGCCGCAACAGTCAAATTTTAATAAGCTGCACACAGTCCAAAATAAAATCCTACCTTCTCCATTAGTGCCAAGTGGTTAGTTGACTACCTTCTCCATTAGTGCCAAGTGGTTAGTTGACTGTTGCAGCCCTTCTGGCTTCTCTTATGGCGGCTCCGCCTCCTCTTCCTAGTGGTGCTTCCTCTTGCGTTGGTGGCTCTTCTCTCCCCAGGATGGCGGTGGTTGCAGTCGCTTGATGGCATTAGAGGGGCAACAAAGATGGCAGGAGGGATAGCTCTAGCTCTAGTGGTGATTGGGTGAAAGAGTCCGAAGCAGTGGCACAGAGGCCACGAGGTTGTAGAGATGGGGGAGAGGAAAAGGAAGAAGAAGACGAAGGTGGGGGAGGGGTATTGACGTGGTGGAGAGGTGGGGGTGGGAGACCAAGGAAGATGGACTTGGGAAGAGAGATGATGGTAAAGGAGATGGTGATGATGATGTTTTCTGGGGGGCCAGTAGTCTGCAGGAGGTGCAGCAGTAGGGTGGTTCCACAGGCCGATCAGCGAGACACGATTGTATCTGCCTATTGCTCCAATGATTTATCTAGCGCTTGAACTGACGCTAAGTGCTTACATAACCTATTCCTGATTTGTGGTGATGACAGCCGATTGGAGGAGACGGTAGCACTCAGGGAGCACACAGGCAGCCCGATGGTCACAGAGAATATGAGCAGCTAAAGGGGACTAAAACCTGATGTCCATGGTGTTGAGCTGTAGGTGGCCAACAGCGTGAGGTGAAGAAGACGATGACGTTGTAGCCCATAAGGATGATGATGATTGAGGTGATGCTGGCGATGGAGGCCATCGCCGATGATGGTTGTGATGAAGACGATTTGCAACATGATCAGTGGGACGGCATGCACAATCTACCACAGGTCCAGGACCGTGTGCAGCATCAGGGTGTAATGGCAGGAATTGAAGCGACGATCATGATGATCATGAGGAGGACGATGCCAAGCATGCTACATGGAGATGAAGGTGATGGTGATGATGATGCGGCAGTGATCATGGTGGTAATGCCATTTTTTGGTATTTGAGAGACATAAACACTTCATGCAATGGCACAACTAGTTTTATGCAACTAGAGAAAATGCAAGCAAAAAGCCAGATGAATCATAATATTCTATACCTTTACCTCAGCATTGTGCTCTACCTTTGGCCCTTCAAAAATCATGCTCTATTTGCTCACTTTTGGCCTTGAGCACAATCAAAATGAGAGAGAGAGAGAGAGAGAGAGAGAGAGAGAGAGAGAGAGAGAGAGAGAGAGAGAGAGAGTGTGTGTGTGTGTGTGATCTTCATCCTCTTAAAGCTTCAATCCCATCTCTTTGTCTCTCTAAGTAGAATCTATGGCAATTAGCTTGAAGTGATTACTAATATAATCAATGTATTGGCTTGTTTGCAAGGCATGAAAGACTTGAGATCATATGCAAGTCAAAGTGTGAGAAGAACAAAGCCTTCAATGGAGCTAAGTTGGATGATTAGATCCACCATACACTATGAGTAGATGTTGCTTGGGTGCTCCTTGTATGGCATGCCCACAAAATCTTCTCACTAGACAAAAAGCTTTCCTAGTTGCGATGTACCATCATTGCCTCACATAGATTCATAAGATGGACAATACATTGGCAAATCATTACACTTGTATTCTTTCTATTGATGGTTGTGGATGCCTTGGACTTGTGATACAATTGGCCTTGTAAGCTTGAATGTGGTTGTGCTTAGACCTTTGTAGCACTCAACTTCTCCCTTTGTCAACTCTATGCAATTATCTTCTAATTGGCTTGGTCATTGCGCAACCAAGTGTATTGCTTGAAAAATTATGTTCAATGCTACCTTAAGTCAAGTGGCAATACCTTATGGCAAGTCACTCAACAAATCTTGGTTAATGAGGTGAGTCAAACTCACTTGAATTTGATTAAAAAATAGGATTAGATTAGACCTTAGAAAATAAAGGTCTAGTCAATTAAGTTATAGCCAAAATTTGCAAGCAATTCTAGTCCCAAGTTGGCTCTAATGATGTTGGAATGGATCGCTAAGATGTTGGCTTGCCTCATAGTTCCACAGTCTTGATACACTTTGTATGCCCTTGCAAATATTTTAAATCAACACAATGTTCCTAGCCCTATAACGATTACAACTCTCATAAAGTCACATTTCAATGATTGCAATTCAGCACTTGGCATCTTGATTGAATGATTTCTCCCCCTAATGTAGTGGACTAGTCTCTAAATGCCTAAGTGACTATGGTGTGTTGTATATTGTGATCCTATGTGACCAAGGCATACTGTGTTGTGCGTCATGTGGTGTAAGCTTGTGAGGGCTCGATCTAGGAAATCATCCTAAGGACTAGATGAACTAAAAGAAAGGGCACCTAATTAGGACTCATCCTATGTGTAACTAAGTGTGCCATGGAGGAATGAGGATGGCTAGGACTAAACCCTAAGAGGATGGGATATGTTAGTGGGTGTGACTAAGAATGCACATAAGGTCTTAAGGATGCCAACTATAGGTCTCCTAGGAATTCCTAATGTGTTGACAACCCTATCTAAGGCTACATGGGCTAAGGGTAGATTTCCTAAGTTGGAGTCTCCTATGGTGAGTGTATTATCCTATGTGTCCTGGTGTGTATGCCCTAAAGATGAAGCTCGCTCTTGAATTGTCTATGCTTGTGACACCTAGGAAAGAGTGTTAGACACTCATAGTTGGAACCCAAATCCCAACCAAAGCACAAAGGATGTCGCGAGGCAAGAGATGCCTAGATGCAATTTTCACAATAGTGCAATGGTGTAGGATTCCTAGGGATACCTTGGGGATCTAAATATCCTAATGTGGAATCTACAAGGTTTAACTCTTATTGACAAGCAAAAGTCTTATGCCCATAAAGGAAAAAAGGTTTATGCTCTTAATGAAAGGTTGATGCACCTTAGGTAAGAGGTTTAAAGTGATCTAAGGTGAAGGATGATGCACCTAGGAAAGGATAATTTTATATAACCTATGATAGCCTACAAATTGAAAATCTAAAGTATTCTACTAAGCTACACATGTCCCTAAGTATACTGTGTGGCTTTTGTGGCGTACATGTTGAGATAGCAAGCTCAACACATGCAGACATTGACGATGGACCACCTAACTAGATGAGTCCGCACGTCTACACTTAGCACATCGGTAGTCATTATGATCCTCATGTGGCCATTGACTTATTCCTTATTATATTTATTTTATTGCACCTACCTACAACTCGCATAGTTATAGTGCCAATCAATTGGTATAGTCAATTATGCACTATTTGACTTAGGAGGCCACTTTCCTTTATGTTGTATCTATACTTTGTGTATATTGTATTGTGTGTGGAAGAAGAAGAAGAAACTAGTAAGAAAACGTTTTGGCCTCCATCTCCTTGGTCAAGCCTTGTTTCTATGTAAGAGTATGATTTTTATTGATTTTTACATGAAAATTTACATAAAAATAAATGTTACACCTATCCACCAAACGAATGCAAAACCTAAATGGTAGGAGAAAAGAGGGTTTGTAAAAGTGAGTGGTCATTGAAAATATTTTAAATTCTAATTTATTTGATTATGCATAGCATACAGGCCAATCACCATTTAAATTTAAGAGAGACTAGTAGCATGAGGAAACGATGCTAGTCTCTAGCAACGTTGCGATTACGAGTAGCTTGGAAATCATTAAAGGATTGTTCTTGCACCTCACATTGTTGTTCTTTTATCATAAAATGTTTGAGCATGAGGTATGTCATCCACAATTGCATCATGCATATCACATGGTAAGTCTTGGATGCATAGCAATTGAATGCCAAACAGGTGACCTATGCTGAGTTGTGAGAAAACCCAAGTTGTAGGCTAGACGATCGAATCTTTGGAAAATTGCCAAAAGTGAGGAAATTTTATATTTGGGAACATTTGAAATATATAAGAGAAGAGTGTGTTCGTATGTGCTTTATGTTAGAGTAGCGCATCTTGGGGCCAATCCTTGAGGTGTAGGAGAGGTGTAGTGGAGCCAGACATTCATCTAGAGGGGTGCCTCCTTTATATTTGTATTACAATAAAGCCTTGTTGACCATCACATGGCCACTCTATGAGGTAGGTCGCGCGTGGAAGGGTCTAACTTTCGTGCCTTTTATAATCAATGGTCGGGGCAATGTGCAGGTTAATCACGTGGACGATTTTTTATTCATAATTGGAGGGTTGTGAGATTTATGGATCGTATTGTTAATTGACAATAAAAAATGAGCAGTTTTGTTTTCATCAGCGGTCGTTGTAGTATAGTGGTGAGTATTCCCGCCTGTCACGCGGGTGACCCGGGTTCGATCCCCGGCAACGGCGCCTTTTGGTAAACAAGTTTCATTTTTAGGGAACTTTCGTTTCACTTCTCTCCCTTGATCTCATTGATTACTTTACTCTTTTATTCCTGTCCACTTGTATTCCATGCTGATTGTACGTGTGTATTATTTGTTATGCAATACAATGTAGTTATGTCATATAGTGGGTTGGCTATCTTCAAAAACTTCAAGTTTTCGATGGCCATCATGTTCCCTTTTGATATGCTTTGTGATTACTCCTTGAACCAAGAAACAATAAGGAATGTATGCCAAAGAGACAATGAAACCATTAGGAATGAGTCTCACATGTGTCTATTTGTGGGTTTTCCTTATGAATCAACAAATATGGGTATCGAGGGATGACAAATGATAGAATAACTTCCTTTGTGTAGGTAGAGGCACCAATAAAAGAACACCTTGCTTTTCCTCCTTCATGTGTGGTCCAAAAGACATCAAATTTGATTTTTAATAGTTGAGCAAAGACACATGGTGGTCAAGCATCTAATTAACATGCCAACAGTTTTCATAATGCCAAATACAGAGTGGAGAGAATGCTTTGTAATTGTTTAGTTAGAGGATTCTAGGCTTGCAAATCATCATTCATGAGGGCCAAATAAGTTTGTGTTATAGGATGAGTAAAAACACAAAATTGATCGACACTTGAAGGCCTTGGCCTTAAGACACCTAACTCAAATCAATACAACATAGACCATTTCAAGGTCCTAGTTGTTTGTAAAGAAGAAAAGCCTCATCAATGCTTGAAATGTGTTACTCTTTTGGACCCCATTTTAAAACTAAATCCTCTACTATAGCTTTTCATTCATTGATTATGTTACCCTTCTATTCCTTGAATAATGAGGAAACAATGTTTTCCTTTATGATATATTAAATTAACGATTATTGTGGAGCATGTAGATAGGTTAAGGTTCAAGGTTCTTTTTTCTTTTCAAAAAGACTAATAATGATGAAGAGACACATCAATGGAAGGTCAAGAATCATGAGACCGAAGGATATGAAATTGAAAGGTTAAGGATTTTGAAATCAAGGGTCAAGATAATGAATGTTGAATGGTCATGACAAAGAAAGGTCAAGGTTCATGGTATAAAAAGGTCACAACAAGGAACCTTGTAAAGACATGATTATTAGAAGATTAACAAATGTACACTAGATCTACACAAACTATCTAGATGCAAATCTTATGATTATTTATTGAAATGATAGTTATAATGAGGGTATTCTAATGAAAGATTTTTCTTCATAAATATGATTTTTTTTTGGTAAGTCGATTATGAAACAAATACCATGATAGAGACAACTAAGATATGTTTAATAAATGAAAGGAAGACCCATGATATAAACCCTTAGCCTAAACCCTAATTTGACCCTATAAACAACCATAACAATAATCAAAAGAGTGATGGGACCAAGTAGAGTAGGGTAATGGATGACATACCTGCCTTGCCTAGAGGTTACACTACTCTCAATTCGATGACCAACTCCATTACAAACATGACAACATTTCTATAGTTTAATGCTTACAAAAGCACAAAAGACTCATCTTCGTTTAGATAGAGAGAGAATTTAGGTGCTATGAGGAAATAGTAGAAGCTTAATAATATGTATGAGGTGATAATAGAAGTCTAGCAATGGCTATAGTAAAAATCTAATGATATGTATGAGGTTATCTTGGAAGTAATAGTAGAAGTCTAATAATAATATGTATGAGATGATAATAGAAGTTTAGTAATAATGCAAGTTTAGTAGTACATGTTAGTGGAAGTCTAATGATATGTATAAGGTTACCTTGGAAGTTTAATATTTGCCACAAAAAATAGACAAGAACCTTTATGTGGTATGCATGTGTCTAATAATTCTCTTACTCAGGTAAGTAATGGTAGAAGTCTAATAATAATATGTATGAGATGATAATAGAAGTTTAGTAATAATACAAGTTTACTAATACATGTTAGTGGAAGTCTAATGATATGTATAAGGTTACCTTGGAAGTGTAATATTCGCCACAAAAAATAGACAAAAAGTGTTATGTGGTATACATGTGTTATTTTTGAATTATCGCATATTCCTAGCACTTAAAATCCTCAAGGAATTTTTACATTTTTTCTAATTTGACGGGCTTATTCCCTTTGAGCATTGGTCATCATTCATCTTGAAGTTCTCTTCCCTATTGTGCCTTTTCTTTTTAAAAATTTTGGATGTGCACCTACTTCTTTTTTCAATTTCTAGCTTTGGGGCAATTTGCGTACCTTGAATAGGGTTAACAATCCCTTTCTTATATCTTTTTTTCTCTTGTGTGCCATAATAATTTGTGAATATCAGTTTGATCATGCCTCTCCTAAATATCCTTGGATATGCTTCAATGGAAGATTGAGCTTAGTGTGTTGGGTTAGTGCATGGTGCATGTGCACAAATGCGGTATGGTTTACATATGAGGTGATGTTATGGTCTAGGCGTAATGTACTATGGTGGGGCTATATTCAAGCATAAGTGCACATGCACTTAGGTGCACACAAAAACTCACAAGCTCACATGAGTGCACACAAGTGTACACTTGCATGCACGTGCACGTGTAGTGCAACTACACCTAAGTGAACTCGTGCCCGCAAGTAGACTCATGTGAAATAGGTGAGGCTAGAGTGTAAGGTTTATGTATAGCTTCCTAGAGTGGTTAAAGGGTGTGGGCATAGGTGCACACAAGTGTACAAAAGTGCCACTGTGCTCAAGTGTATACATGTGTGTGTGTCAATGTCAATGCTAGTGCTAATGCATACAAGTGCACATTAGTGCATTGCAAGGTGCCGCCTTCCACCCTCCTCCTTCCCTTTGACCTTCCCTTGTGAATAGGGTGGGTATTGGGGTTGGAAATGAGAGGAAAAAGAGACTCTTGCAAGTGCACATGGGCTTAGCACATTGATGTGCACTTATGTGTGCACTAGGAGGTAGTAATGCATAGTGGGTGCATTGCGTGACCTAGTGGAATTAATCTAGCAGTGAGTGCCCAACGGCATGTATGTATGGCAGAAGTGGTTATGCAAGGTTTTGTGTAGGGTGTATTGTACTAGGTGGGTAGTGCACAAGTGTGTGCACTAGTACACAAGGTTGTGCACAGTGCACGTATGTGTACTACACTAGGGATAATACACTACATGATACTATAGTGCAAGTGTGCCAAAGTGTAGTGCACTAGTGTGGTGTGTAGTGCACTATGGTGTGTTTTAAGATGCCACGTGAGTGTAAGGGTCATGTAGTGGCTACTGTGCAAGTGCAAGAGATGCTTGTGGACACATCTTGTGGATGGGAACTAGGGTGCAAGGTGCATGTGCACAAGGGTACGAAGTGTGCACAATGCAAGGTGCAAGCCCAAACACACAAGAATGCAAACAAGTGCATGTGGGAGTGTTAGTGCAAGTGTATGTGCACTAGAGTGCACGCAAGCACATGCGATTGCAAGAATTTGTAATGAATGATGGGGTGGCACACAAACATTGTGAGGTGCCTCATTCCTTCCTCCTTTGGCCCAACAAACCTCCTTTGCGAACAAGGTGGATGCTTGGCCAAAGAGAAAAAAGGAAAGGGGGACCAATCAAGAGCCCAAGTCCGTTGTGAGTGCCTATGATTGTATCTATGCACAATGGTATGTGGTGGGAATGTGCAAGATTCAAGTGCACAAAAGCGCACTACAAGTACATATGCACACAAAAACACACTATGCATGTGTAAGTGTGAGTGCCAATGCATGTGTCAATGTATGTGCTAGTGCACAAGGGCAATATCACAAACAAAGGCTAAGATGCAAAAGTCGAGAGAAATGGAAGCATTCAAATCTTTGACCTTATCAAATGTACGACAACATGTAGATGCCGTAAAGGTCACCTCCCCTCAGCACTATCTCCCACGGGGTCTTTATGACCTCGGGGAGTTGGGATCAACGGCTCCTCTTGACCCTGAAAAAGGCACGCATCCGAGCCGCTACTTTATGCAAAAGTAAACCCAACCGGATTTACAAAACCCAACCAGCAAACAGAAACCCAACCAGCCGGAAACTTGGATTTGAAGGAGGAACGACGTCTCGAAATTTGGGGATGTTTGCTGCCACATGCAAAAGTAAACCCATCCAGGATTATAAATGCACCGCTAGTCGTTGAAATTGATTGCATGGGCTGGCAGTAAGAAGATAGTAGATTCTACGGGGCCCACTATCTCTAATATAAGTTTTTGAATCGTGGACTACAAGTAAACGTAGACATAATAGTAAACCCAGCCATTAAAGTAAACTGTGTCGACCTGGTACCGAAAACCGAAAAGCTCTCGGTATTACCCACAGGAAAATCCTGCACGCAGGGCGCATTCGTGTGCTGTTGTGAATGGAGGTTGGAGGCCCATATTCCAAGCGCATACAAGCTCACGAGATCATTGGAACAAAGGTTTGAGGTTCATATTTCGATTTCTTGCTCATGGCTTCCACTACAAGGTGCATATCTCTCTCTCTTTCTTCCTCTCATATTTGCATTGGATGCATTGTGACATTGGAATGATGTTTTGATGATATATACGTATGTAGTCAACACGCATGGATTATGGAAAGTGACATTGAGATCGATGATCTTGACACGGATGAAGAGACATTAGATGGATCATCAAGCGAGGAGGTTGAGATGCTTGATTTCTTAAGTGGAGACAATGATTCGGCACCACAAGAAATCACTATCAATGCACCAAGCCCAACTACCTATTCCTCATCGAAGTACTCTTTTAATAGAGAGACTTACAGCTTGATGGTCAGTGATTTGACCGGGCAGAAGGCCATCACATTGGAGGTGCTCAAGCAACTCCATAGGAGGGAGTTGCTCGACTTGAAGAAGTGGAGAAGAATCAGAGAAGGTCTTTGCATTGGTAGAAATGGTGATGGACACATTACATTGGCCTTGAAATCGGAGCCATCATTGCGCATTGCATGTATAGAGGAGTGGGAGAGCATATTCCTTGAAAATCACATAAACAAGGTTACAGGTGCTCACGAGGGTATCAATGTCACAATTGATTCCATTAAATCCACGTGGTGTACTGACTTGAGAAGGCATGGCATTCCTCTTGCGTATGTGAGAGATCTCATCAGTGGGTGTACTTGCAAGGTGTTCACAAGGCCCTATGGTTATAAAGGCCCATTTTTAGTTCATGGGAAGGTTCTAGAAAGAAGAGCACCCATCTTGGAGCTTACTGTAGATAGATCTCTTGTTGAGCGGAGGCTTCAAGAAATCATGCTTGAACACAATGTTAGGTTGGGCTAGGTCCGCTCGACCAAAAAGCATGGTTTAGGGAAGACAATAGTGAAATATGCATGTCATCGCAGTGGTAGAGCAACTCGAAAGGGCTCCCAAATCCGCAGGTTGCGAACCTCGAAGAAATGTGGTTGCCCTTTCAAGGTGCAGATCGAGTACAAATACGATCTCAATGATGTCACTATACGAGTCCATGGACCACACGAGGGTCATGTACCTGGATCTCGTGCCGACTTGTATCACTTGCCGGTGCATCCAACTGTGATTGATTGCTGCAAGGATGACCTGTTTGACATTGGGACATGTCGCCACGTCGCAAAGATGAGCCTTAGCAAGGAGTGGTTTCATTTGAAAAATGCATCTCCATTGGATCGTGTCATTTATAGGTTCTTCATGATACCAAGGGAGGTACAGACACTATCATATCAAATTCGAACTGAAGGTATGTTACCTTCTAAGCCATTGCTCTATGATATTAGGTTACTTTTGAGCGTCAATGTTCTACATGTCGTCCTGCTGCAGGCAAACTTTCGAAGGATGATTGGACGGCAATGTATTTGGAGGCTCTCCGTCTACGAGATCAAAACAAGGTATTTGTCATATTCTCATAAATGTTTATAAGCTACGAAAATTAGTACATCTATTTGATAGTATCATCTACATGGTCTTTTAGGTACTCTATTGCCAACCATACAATCCTCATGCCATAGAGGACAAGGACAAACCATTCGTACTGATAGTCCAGGACGAATGGATGTTGCAAATGAGTAAGAGGTTCTCAAAGAACAATGCTTGGGCAATCGATAGCACATTCAAGACCAATGTGTTTGGTCTTCCGCTTTATGCGGCGGTTTTACCAAACCAACATGGGGTGGGTATCCCTATTTGGTTTATGCTATGCACTAGTGACAATGGGTCAAACCAAGAGATTATGGCTTTGCAAATCACCATGAAACTAGTCCTCTCTAGGATGGGAGATATTCGCCCTGCTGCCCTGGTGATTGATAAGTCCCAGCCAGAGCTGGAGGCGCTCTCGAAGGTTGTTCTAGAAGACCCTCATTGTTGGACCACTGACTACCTTGGTGGCAACAAACGTTAATGTGCATGCCATATTATTCTATGCTGGTTCCACACAAAGAAAGCATGGGTTGAAAATCTCTTGCCACAGGTACACCTTTTCAATATCATTTTACTTTTAAGCATTGCCTTTTTGTGAATTCCATGAGCTTGACCGTGAGTACTTCACATGTTCTTGCGTGATTCAAGGTCCCTACAGATGAGCGCGATCATGTGTATGCCTCTTTGTCCAATCTTATGCATTGCCCTACAAAGTCACAGTTTGATGATATGTTTGAGCAATTGCTTCATCATTATTCCGCTCATCCAAACGTGGTCTGATACGTTACCAATGGATGGTGTGGGAAAGATTGTATTTGGCGTGCAAGATGGCCCAAGTTTGGTCGCATATTTCCACATGGCAATGTCGACACAACCAACCTCATTGAGAGACTTTGGCAATATATCAAGTACACTCTACTTGATGCTAGGATCAACAGGTCCATTTTGGATCTGCTGCATGCCCTTGTTGGTGACTCGTCGTCAAGGTCTAGAATGGGTGGATCAGCTTTGGAGTTTTTCAAGAAAAAGCAAGATATAGGTAATGTGGTTGATTTCCTTTCTATTTGCACATTTGACCTTTCCTTGAAACTCATTGTTGTCTTATACATGTTTTTTATGCCAGCTGATTCTGAGCGCTTCAAAGTCTATGGGTCAAGCAAGAGTCATACGGCTAGATTGGCAGCAGGGGAGAAGATTCTTCAGCGGTATGAGCAAGATCCCTCCTCTCTTCAAGTCATTAACGAGGGGACCATGTTGTTTAAAATAGCGAGCACAACCCAACATGCAAAATGGTATCATGTAAGTGTACAATCAAACTACTGTGATTGCCCTGATTGGTTGACTGACTGTAAACATCTTCATGGTTTGAGGCTCATCTTGAAGAGCTATTTTCCTCACCTTCATGAGGTTCTCCCCATCATCGATAGTGCACATGCCTTTGATGACATAAAGGAAAGACCAGGTGGCAATGAAATCACAGGATTGGAGAGACCAGGTTCCGATGGTGGTGTGCAGGAAGGGGATCTCGTGTCCTCCATCGCAGACTTTAGAGGCCTCCTTCAAAAGATCGAGGATGGGATTCCATCCTACACAGCGGCACAGATGGATGCTTGTATGCACCAATTGGAAAGTGCTAAAGAGTCTCTTGTTCACATGTTCACACCACAGGAGATTGACATGCCTAAAAAGGGCGGGATCTATCAGATCTAGGAAAATGTCACACAGACATGCCTAGGGCATGGCAAGGATCATCATCATTGTCCAAATGAGAGGGGGGAGTCCTCATCATAACCCAAGCGTCCATCTATCATAGGCATGTTAAGGCGCAAGCATCAACGAGGGAGGGGTCGTGTAAGGTTTAGCCCAAAACCGCGGATATATTGTCCTCATTGCTGCACCAAAACATTTTTGGTGGACCCTCTCGCAGTGTATTCATGCAATACTTGCCATGCACTTCTCCTCTATCCTTGCGGTATGCTCGTCGTCCAGTGGATTCTATCTTGATCGGCAGGGCGGTGTGATTGTATGGTGAGTCTTACATTGGCACTTGTCATATTTTGTATTGCACTACAACAGTGAGAATGAGGAGCGTCAATTTTCTCTCTCGTTCCCTGATGGGTCCACGATCACAGAAGTCTTGGCATCTAGGTTCAGAATGTTTGTATTATACACATGATTGTCCATCTAATGGATAACGTTCTCCTGGATTTTATCTTACTCTATTTGCAGGAATTAGCTAGTTTTTATGGTGGTGTCTTGGATTTTGTTAAAGAACATCCATGTCAGCCTCAACCTATGGAGTTGGATTGAGATTGGATAATTATCTAATTTTATTATTTAGAAATTAGTGTGTGTATTTGGCAACACATCCAACAGGTTATTTCCTATCACTACATGTTCATGTAATCCAAATGTGACATGCTTTCATGTTTAAAGAGTTGCACAAAAATTGATTGCTTAAGTTAGTAATGATGGGTGCATTGTTGGGAAGCATAATTGACACATGTGATAAAGCAAGTTGAAGCTATGTTATATTTTATTATTCAAAGAAAAGACAAGGGTCTATGAACAATGGATGTATAAGTACAATTCATGTGTGTAGCACCAACTAAGAGAGAGGGGTGTGTGTGTGTGTGTGTAGTAACTCTATTGAAAGGGCTACTATGAACTAATGAGATGAAACACTTAATGGATATATGTATATGTGTTTTCTAGTCATATATGTCAAAAAGATGCACTCCAAAATGATAACTAACTAGATGGAACACACTTTAACAAATTGACTCATGTGATAAAGCAAGAAGAAGCTACATCCAATTTTCTTATAATGCAAATGCATGGGTCCATTCCAAAAGATGCATGAGTTCAATTCATGTTCCGAAGGTCAATTTGAGAGAGAGAGAGAGAGAGAGAGAGAGAGAGAGAGAGTGTGTGTGTGTGTGTATGTGTGTGTGTGTGTCTGTTATCAGATTACGTAATATAGACAACTTATCAACTTGAACATTTACTTTGAACTTGGAAAAAGATAAGATCAAATAATGATTTCTAACCACACATCCTATGGAATAATGTAACAAAGTACTATGGTGCAATGAAATCTTTGAACCACATGAGGATTCAATAATGATAAGCTTTGATTTAGAGAGAGAGAGAATCATGAGATTAGTGACTTCATCGTGAGATTAGTAACATTAAATCATGAGATTAGTAACATTAAATCATGAGATTAGTGACTTCATCATTCTACAAGCGAGTTTTAAACTACCAAATACAATGGAGGGTTGAACCTGCTACTTAGAAAACCATTGGATAACAATGTGTCAATAAACACATTCACAAAACAAAAAATTGATCTTCACAATCAAAGAAGCAAATGTTTATGATCCATTCACAAAACCCCTTTACTCCCTAGTTTTTTTTGTGACCTATAAAACATGCACTAAATGCCTCTCTTTTCTACCATGTAGCATATGCACTATCAAAGTTAGTAAAACATAGCATAAAAGCATTACCTCAACATACAAAACCTTGCATAAACCATGACATAATAAAAGCATTACCTTGACATAAAAAAACAATATGTAATAAATCCCAAACCATAGCATGAAAGCATTACCTTGGCATAAAAATGCTTGAAATAAAAGAAACCTTTACATAAAAAAATAATACAATTGAAACCTTGTATATGTATCATTACATCAATATCCAAAAGACATTGACAAGTGAGTACATGTTTGCCGCAAACCAAGTATATGACCATAAGTGAGACCATAAGTCCATGATTGCCATAAACCAAGTAAATGTCACAAACCAAGTAAATCCACACAAGATCACCTCTCCAACACCGGTACCTCGCAATTACAAAGTCTTTCTACGGCTTCAGAGTTGTAACGTAGGTGGCATTGAACCATTTTCTTATTAACTGCAATACAATAAGTTGATTATGGATTGAGGTATGCACACTAGACCATTCAAAGTCGCATAGCAAAAGCAATTATACCAGTATAGGCTTACCCAGTTTTTGGTCGGTTTCCCAACCACGCCACCCTCGATGAGTAGTCTTATGAAAGCCATCACATAGAATCCACAGTCTACTGCATTTGTCTATTGAGGGGCCTGTGAAAAGGGATTATAGTCATCTTTATGTGAACTTCCCTATGTTACATTTCTAAGTGATAGCATTACTTTAACACTATAGTGACACACCTTAATGTGGACGAGCTTCGTTTTCTCCACGTGCGATAGAAAGTTAGCGCACACTGGGTCAGTACAAAGCCTCGATAATGCAAACACGGCCCTGAAACATAGACACAAAAGAGATGAACATAATACATATGTGACACAACATAAAGCATGGATGCATATAGAACGTTAAGATACCTGTGTACATAAGGTAGACATGCTGTGAAATCAGTGCATTCCAATGAGTCAAGGCATAGGATGGCTCCCTGATCACTAGGTAAAATTTCAACCTTTTTTAGCATAGGGTTGAAGACCACAAAAAGACACCAATGTGACCTATATATCAAAGAATGCTATTAAAACTAGTGCATCAAAGGGCTATGATTTGCCATTTCCAATAAGTATGCATAAAGGGACTACAAACCTCACAAGCACAGGAAGAAATATAAATGTGACCCTCGTGGGATCGCAACTATCAAAGTAATTCCTCAACGAAACACTATCGTCTTGTGGCTCAACTATATTGATGTATGGAAACCACAGACTATCCACGAAACATACATCATGGACGTGCTCTCTTGGAATCACATACTCCATCCAACTATGAATAAAAGCCCAAATTAGTTTAGTAAAATAACAAAACCCCTAGCCCTAATCATCAGGCAATAACCAAGAGAGCTATAACTAGTTTAGCAAACTTACATGGCGAACAAATTCATAGTATGGGTGGATGCCTCCTCTACGCACCGCAATGCATCCAACAAAGCATGGTCGACATCCACACGGAGTTTTGAACATAGAGCCACGAACTCGATATGTGCGGAACTCTCTAACCTAAAATAATACCAGAAAGCAACCACACACAATGCAACCAATCACAAGTACCAGAAATACAATACAATGAAAGCATTACAATTAATAAGAACACACCTTGAGGTGGCACTTTTTTGCCCCTTCATCTTGACAGGAGAGCCATTCTTAATGGTGTCAACCGAACTACATCCAATTGTGAATATGCAATGGGGAGCGTCGCTTGGATACTCAAGAGGGGAGGAGATGGTGATAGGGGTGGGTCGAGGTGATAGGAGGAGCGACGTGAAGTGCTTACTCTCCTCGCCCTACAATGCCATAACCATAAACATAACCATAACTATAATCCTTAAGTGTTAACCTAACATGACATAACATAACCATAAACAATAACCTAACATAACCATCGTAATCCTAGTATAACCATAACCATAATACTAAGTACACAATGCCCATAAACTACACAAACAATGCCATAACCACAAACATAACCATAAGCCACAAACTTGCCCATAAACTACACATAACCATAAACAATGCCATAACCATAACCATAAACAATAACCATAACCATAATCCTAACTACACAATGCCCATAAACTACACAACAAACAATGCCATAGCCATAACCATAAACAATGCCATAACCATAACCATAAACAATAACCATAACCATAATCCTAACTACACAATGCCCATAAACTACACAACAAACAATGCCATAACCATAACCATAAACAATGCCATAACTATAACCATAAACAATAACCATAACCATAATCCTAACTACACAATGCCCATAAACTACACAACAAACAATGCCATAACCATAACCATAACCATAAGCCACAAACTTGCCCATAAACTACACAATAACCATAAACAATAACCATAACCATAATCCTAACTACACAATGCCCATAAACTACACAACAAATAATGCCATAACCAGAACCATAACAAACTACACAAAATCATAACCATAACCATAAACAATAACTATAACCATAACTAACAATGCCATAATCATAACCATCAACAATGCCATAACCATAACCATAAACAATAACCATAACCATAATCCTAACTACACAATGCCCATAAACTACACAACAAACAATGCCATAACCATAAACATAACCATAACCATAATCCTAACTACACAATGCCCATAAACTAACCTGAACCATAACCATTGTCAAGATTGTGGGAGAGAAGGAAGGAGTCTCACTTGTAGCTTTCTTGCTTGCACAATGGGGGAATACACACAAGGGTGGAGGCTGAAAACAGTTTTCCTCTTCTTGTTGTGTAAGCCAAAAGAACTCTGGTACAAAGAAATAGAAGAACCCTATATATGGGTCTCAAACCAAACTCAACTAACTAAGGTGGCATACTAACTGAGCCACGAACTAGAGTAGATAAGGATAGCTATCATGTAGCTATTATTCATGGGCGGTGTACCAACCGCATCTACAACTGACAAGTCGGTGACATAAATGCACAACGGTCACCCTGGCATATCACGAGTGGAGCTCGATATCTCAACACTCCCCCTCGAGCTCAATCCCAATTCCTGCACACCAAGCAGGTCTCTGAACTTGCGCAGCTTCTCTGCGCCCAATGCCTTCGTGAATATGTCAGCTACCTGATCCTCTGTGCTGACATAAACTAGATCAATAAGACCTAGTAAAACCCTCTCTCGCACATAGTGATAATGCACCTCAATGTGCTTTGTTCTAGCATGATAGACTGGGTTATTTGCCAAGTGTATACTACTCATGTTGTCACAGTAAATGACAACTGGCCCATCTGTAGACTGATGCATATCATAAAGTAGCTTATGCAACCAAGCTACCTCACATGCAGCCATTGCTGCGCCCCTGTACTCAGCCTCTGTGCTCGACAAGGCAACTGTAGGCTGTTTCTTGTTGCTCCAAGTGACTACAGCACTCCCAAAAGAGAACACATATCCACTGGTAGATCGTCTATTAGAAATACTACCAGCCCAATCAGCATCAGTGTATCCATGCAACTGTATCTGAACCCCAGTCTCATAAAATAGTCCATACTGCAATGTGGACTTCACATACCTGAGTATGCGTCTAGCCGTATCCAAATGCGGTTTTCTTGGAGCCTGCATAAACTGACTTACCAATCCAACAACATAGCTCAAATCTGGCCTGGTAATAGTCATATAAATCAAGCTTCCTACTATGCGTCTGTACATAGTAGGGTCTTCCAGAAGCTCACCTGCATCTGCGCTCAGCTTCACATTCTGCTCCAAAGGAACTGAAATAGGCTTACAGCCTATCATCCTATATTTGGACAACATGTCCAATCCATACTGCCTCTGCAAGAGCTGCATCCCACTTGGTGATCTAATCACCTCAATGCCCAAGAAATAATGCAGCTCTCCCAAATCCTTCATCTCAAACTTCTGCTTCAATAGCATTTTCACATGAAGGATATCTTCATCACTGTCACCTGTCATAATCAAATCATCAACATAAATGACAAGTAGCATAATACCTTTCTCTGTTTTTCTCACATAAAGTGAGAAATCTGTCTTGGAAATCTGAAAGCCAATAGTGACAAGATACTGTCCTATCTTGTCAGACCATGCTCTAGGTGCTTGCTTCAAGCCATACAAGGCTTTCTTCAACCTGCAGACAAACTCAGGATGAACAACATGGACATAACCTGGTGGCTGCTCCATATATACATCTTCTTGCAAATCACCATGCAAGAAGGAATTCTTTACATCCATCTGATGTAAAGACCACCCCTTTGATGCAGCCATAGCAATGACTGCTCTTACGGTTGCCATCCTTGCAACCGGACTGAATGTTTCTTCATAGTCAATGCCATATGTTTGTGCATATCCCTTGACTACTAATCTTGCCTTGTATCTGTTCACAAAACCATCTGCATTGTGCTTCACCTTATAAACCCACTTACAGCCAATTGCATTCTTACCTTTAGGCAAAGGTACCAATTTCCATGTAGCATTTACTTCCAAGGCATCCATTTCTTCATCCATAGCTTTCTCCCATTTTTCTTTTCCCATGGCTTGCTCAAAAGAAGTGGGTTTTGGTTCCTGTATCACTTTGACCATATATGCATAGTGAATAGCTGTAAATCCATCATATTTCAGCCTATCCACAGGATACCTAGCTCTCGTAGACCTGCGCAAAATAGGTTCACTCCCAGGTACTCTCAAAACATCCTTGGTCTTCCTTACTCCAGGTGTAACAATAGAAGGAATGCCCAACTCATCATCAATGCTCTGTTCTGAG
Organism: Lygodium microphyllum; assembly: GCF_053477565.2. Taxonomy (NCBI): domain Eukaryota; kingdom Viridiplantae; phylum Streptophyta; class Polypodiopsida; order Schizaeales; family Lygodiaceae; genus Lygodium; species Lygodium microphyllum. The sequence goes on along the minus strand of NC_141141.1, from coordinate 101,513,915 downwards.
CCACTGGATTCACCATCCACATAAGAGTGACCTGCATTCACATCAAACATCGGCTGATCAACCTTCTCTTTTCCTTTTGGTGATACCTGCATACCACTATCTGCATTGCTTTGAGAAGATTCTCCTGATCTCAATTTGCATGTCCATGGCGAAGAATGTGAACCACTGCTAGAGGACGCTCCAGGTCCACTAATATTTTGTGACTGCTGTTGTGAATTCTGTGCAGCATTACCATTTTGTGTATCTACATCATCAATCACATTTACTGGTTTATACCAGCTACTCATCTCATCAAAAACAACATCTCTGCTCACTGTAAACTTACGAGTAGAAGGATTATATCATCTATACCCTTTTTGCTGTAGAGAGTAACCAATAAAGATGCACTTCTTAGCTTTTGGATCCAACTTGGATCTCAACTCATCTGGCACATGTACATAGACAATGTAACAAAAAATTTTCAAATGAGAAATATCTGGTTTCCTACCAGTATACCTCTCCTCTGGAGTCATCCCATGTATTGCTGCAGTGGGAGTCCTGTTCATTATGTAGACTGCTGTAGCAACTGCTTCAGCCCAATAAAAATCTGGCAGGTCTTTTTCATTGAGCATGGCACGAAATACCTCTCCAATATGCCTATTTTTCATTTCTGCAATTTCATTTTGTTGTGGGGTATGACTACATGAATATTGCTGCTTTATGCCATGCTCCTGCAGGAACCTTGCAAACTCATTTGAGAGGTACTCTCCCCCTCCATCTGACCTTAGGCATTTTATTTGCAGGCCTATTTCTTTTTCAACCATAGCTTTAAGAGTTTTGAAATGCCCAAAAACTTCACTTTTCTTTTTCATAAAATATACCCAAATTTTTCTGCTATAGTCATCAATAAAAGTGACAAAGTAATGACAGCCTCCAAGAGGTGCAGCTTTAGTAGTCCACACATCAGAGTGGATTAATTCCAATGGCTTCTTACTCTCTTGAACATGTCTAGGAAATGGTTTCCTTGCCTGTTTTCCAAATTGGCAGGCTTCACATACCTTATGCATTTCTGCAACCTTGAATTTAGGCAATTCTGCAACAATGTTTTGGGCCTGCATTGATTTAAGTCGTACATTAACATGACCAATGCGTTTATGCCAGATATCAATATCTGCAACTACACCGGTCCCATGTGCAAACATTGCTGCACTCAATTCAGGCATGTCTGCATCCAACGTAAACATTCTGCCCTTCTTCTTTCCTTTTACTATCAAGCGACCTTTATTTTTCATATCCTCAACAAAGCATCCATGATGATTAAATCTGACCTGCAAGCCCTATTCAACCATCTGACCAATAGAAACCAGATTCTTGGTGATATTCGGGACATGAAATACATTTGACAAGTATTTCTTTTTCCCATCCTACATAGACAAATGAATTTTTACAATCTGCACAATAGAATGTGCAGTATCATCACCAGTCTCCACAAATCCTGGTTTTTCCATTTTCCTTGCATCCTCCATTCATTCTGCATGACCTGTCATATGGTTTGATGCACCTGAGTCAGCATACCACACTTCGTTGCTTTCTTCTGCTCTTGTCACAGAATTGTTCATATGCTGCACCATAAACAAATGCTCATTTCTGTCATCACCCTGTCTACTAGAAGATGCATAATTTCCTTGTTGCAGTTTTTCATTCATGATGTCATTATGCTTTTTATAGCAGTCTTTAGCCATATGACCCATTTTACCACAGTAGTAGCATTCAACATTGCTGTTTGCATTTTGGCCTCTTTGCCATCCACCACGACCTCTTTTGCTCCCCCTGCCTCTAGAGTTACCACGTCCTCCTCCATAGGACTGGTTTTCTTGAGTTTGCTGCATATTCTGATTTCTACCACGGCCTCCAAATCGGCCTCCTCTACCTCTGCCTCTACCTCTTCCAGCATTTGAGTAGAAGACGGTTTCTTTTGAAGTTACTCCTGAAGAAGATGCACCACCATTTCTCTGTTCCTCAGAAATTAGAAGAGCAATCAACTCCTCAAAATCAGGAAATCTTTCACGAACTGAAATGGATGTTCGAAACTGTGCATAATCCTTTGCTAGACCATTCAAGGGCACTGAAACTAAATCATCATCTTCCACTGGCGACCCAATGGAAGCAAGTGCATCTGCAATCTTCTTCACCTTCATGTGGTAGTCGTTGATGCTCATATTTTCTCTTTGCACATTGTGCAACTCTTGCTTAAGCTGCATTTTCCTGGCTTGTGTATTTGTGCTATACATTTTTGACAAAGTATCCCATGCCTCCTTTGGCGTACTTGCATCTTGAATATGCACAATCATAGAGTCTGAAATGCTGATAGACAGCCAGTACATAACTTTCCTTGCTCTCTCATGCCATGCTTTAAATGCCTGCATTTGCTGTTGATTGGGAACATCAGAAAGAACTAGTTTTTCTTCATTTCATGCAACAAATTTCCAATATCCTTTTCCCATAAGGAAATTCGTCATTCTAAACTTCCATGCTTGGAAGTTGTTCTTGTCAAGCTTTTCAGTTACAATCTGTGAAAGAGAATCAGACGCCATTACAGAACACTGCAAAAAATTCTGTCACTGCAAAAAACACAGCTTCACCCTCACAAGGAAAAATCTGCAAAACTGGCGAAAGTGGTATTTGACCACACAGTCACTTCCTAGTGACGATTTTGCATAAATAGGAACCAATGATGATTCTATAACTCCCAATGTCTCTGCGCACAAGTATACGATGCAATTTCTACAGTAACTTTTCACCGACCTGTAGAACAGTGGCTGCACAGCATAAAACTGGGCCTTTTTTTGAGTGTGTGCAGAAAACTTCCCCCTCCAAAACAAGCCTTGAAATGGCCTCAAATCAAAAAAACAGGGTCGCCAAGGACTAAAGCCCATCTCCCGCAGCATATACTGCCCTCTTGCTTCACCGTGAAGGGCGTCTCAACCTGAGACAATGCACTCCTGCAATTTCCAGCTGTGCTACCTGTAGAGATCTGCTCCCAAAACAGAAAATGAAAGCAACACTGCTCCTCTTACCAGAACACCGCGAGCTTGGCTTGCTTTCTTGAGCTCCTTACCACGAACAAGGCTCTGATACCATGTCAAGATTGTGGGAGAGAAGGAAGGAGTCTCACTTGTAGCTTTCTTGCTTGCATAATGGGGGAATACACACAAGGGTGGAGGCTGAAAACAGTTTTCCTCTTCTTGTTGTGTAAGCCAAAAGAACTCTGGTACAAAGAAATAGAAGAACCCTATATATGGGTCTCAAACCAAAATCAACTAACTAAGGTGGCATACTAACTGAGCCACGAACTAAAGTAGATAATGATAGCTATCATGTAGCTTTTATTCATGGGCGGTGTACCAACCGCATCTACAACTGACAAGTCGGTGATATAAATGCACAACGGTCACCCTGGCATATCACGAGTGGAGCTCGATATCTCAACAACCATAATAATAACCATAACCAAAAGCCACAAACTTGTCTATAAACTAACCTGAAAATCCATAACATCGCCAGTGGATGGAGGACCAGTCCGCAATAAGCTATCCGTCTCCATCTGAAAGTTTCGCTCCACTGTTTGCAACTCGGGATGGTGGTCTAGGACTTGACCCTCATCATCAATATGAGGCACATTCTCATACTCTCGTGTGCGAGTTCGTTTCTAAGGAAGGCAACTTGTGAGTGAATATACATATATAAAAAATGATAAACTCAAGGCCAGGGTAATAAAATTGCATTTGCATATGACACTAGAAGAAAAAACAATATCAGGTAAGAGACTTACATGTTTTTGGTAGCCATCCGCTATTCGACTCTGAGTTCTCTGCACACGCTCATCTCTTTTGGAATCATATTTGCCCATTTGTCTATTCACAAATGCCTCCACATACTCCTGCCCCTCCATGGTATGCTCAGCATCTTTGAGTAAGTCCCATAATGAGCTCGCTCTCACATAGTGAGCCTTCTTGTACTTACTCCGGGCCAAACTCAACTTTCTTTCAAGGTTAGAGAACTGAGCCTCTGCTTGGCGGTGCCAAGCACCAACAGTATGGCGAGCATGCTATGTGCCTATGGGACGGCCGATCTTTCGACATGGAATATCATAATGGATACCATGCTCATCCTTCAAATGTTGTATCATCCTTGCCCGTCTCTTTATGTTGACATGCCTCTTCGGACAAAGAATATCAACACGGCACTGGCGAGCAATAGACCCATCAGGCAGTGTGATCTCCATATATGGTGGGTTTTCCTATGTAATGTGACATTCTATTAAGTATCACATCTTAGGAGTATGCTTACTAACAAAACCGAAAGTAGGATAAACACTTACCTGAGTGTAGCTCGGCACATCTCTTTCGATGGATGTTTGAGATGCACCTGCCGCCCGAACCCCTCTACGAGTACGTCGAGGAGATGATGCAACCTAAAAAAAAAGAAAGGGAACTACACAATATGTGAGAAATCAATAATGAACGTCAAGAAAAGCCTAAACAAATATTAAATAGGGCATCTTACTATGGTATTTTTTCGCGAATGGACATCCGACGAAGGATGGCTGCGAGTGCGTGGAGCCATTTGCCGGAGGTAAAAGCGTGCGTACCTACTCATAACCATTGGATAATCCATGTCACAAAACAACAAAAAGTTAGAAATTTATAACTACTCATAACCAAGTGCATGTCAACTAAGTGCAAAGGATGTGAGTACTCCATGACACGGTATCGTACATAATTACTCATAATCCATAAAAAAATCCATGTCACCTAATCCATGACAAGTACGTTACAACAAAAAGTGAGTAGTCCATAACTACTCATAACCATGATATAAACCATGTAACATAACAGAATTCATAAAGTAATCCATCATGACAAGTACATGACAACAAGAAATGAGTAATCCATAATATGTAGTATTTATTATTCAATACTATCTTAGTGATCTTACTAGCAATCCGATTGGCTAGAGAAACCCAAGTACATGACAACACGTACATGACCACTCTAATATGTAGCGTTTATTATTCAATACTATATTAGTGATCTTACTAGCAATCCGATTGGCTAGAGAAACCCAAATCCTAGGCACATCAATGGCTAACTAGAGACTCCATCACCTATCTAATCATATCCTTGGCAGGCATGGTTATCATGCCATAGATATGCATGTACCCAACTATAGTAGGCATGGTCAACTCTAATCTATGTAATTAAGCCATATCTAGATCATTTTTGCATTGAATAATTTCACTAAACAATGAGTCCACCTCCATTATGATGTCCATTAATTTTCATATAGACATGTAATTAGCATCATCATCTTTGTCCAGCATCTTTCGAAGAGCTACGTTTGTTATTATAAGTGGTTTTTGCATAGACAACTCCTCTAGTGTTGGAGGCACATCTTGACAACAACAAAATTATTCAAGCAATGGTTAGTCACGTACACCTAGACCCCATAGCCCTTGTTATTAATCTTACAATAAACATCTCTTATGTATCATCATTCCATAACCATGAGAGTGTAACAAACCATAGCAATAGAAAGAGCTTTAAAAATCACAATCATAGCAACAAGATAATATATTTGGAATGGAGGACAAGATCGATTGTTTGGAAGGGATGACAATAGCATACCCAAGAATGATCCTGAATGTCACTCATTTGTCCTCTACAAGTCATGTAGTTGGAAACATCAAGAATAGTGTGCTTTCTTACTTCATGAGACATGTTTCGTAAGACACGATTTCATAAGACTCATGTGGCATAATCAAGAATCAAGACCATTCTAAGGCTGTGCAACAATGCTATGGATTAAAAACATAGTGTAGAATTATCTTTTTGGCATCTTTCGAAGAGCTACGTTTGTTATTATAAGTGGTTTTTGCATAGACAACTCCTCTAGTGTTGGAGGCACATCTTGACAACAACAAAATTATTCAAGCAATGGTTAGTCACGTACACCTAGACCCCATAGCCCTTGTTATTAATCTTACAATAAACATCTATTATGTATCATTATTCCATTACCATGAGAGTGCAACAAACCATGGCAATAGAAAGAGCTTTAAAAATTACAATCACAACAACAAGATAATATATTTGGAATGGAGGACAAGATCAATTGTTTGGAAGGGATGACAATAGCATACCCAAGAATGATCCTGAATGTCATTCATTTGTCCTCTACAAGTCATGTAGTTAGAAACATATAAAATAGTGTGCTTTCTTACTTCATGAGACATGTTTCGGAAGACATGATTTCATAAGACTCATGTGGCATAATCAAGAATCAAGACCAATGTGGCATTATCAAGAATCAAGACCATTCTAGGGCCGTACAACAATGCTATGGATTAAAAACATAGTGTAGAATTATCTTTTTGGTAACAAAACTGTCAAAAATCAAAGTTTGAGAGAAGCATCTCAACAACAGACATTTATTTAAGTGATAACAAAGATCCTCAAATGCATCAAAGAATTGGAATCCTTGTCAATCGTGCATCAAAGATTTTGTGCATCAAATGGCCTTGAAACAAAGATTTTGCGCATCCGAACCTATTGTTTCCTGCAACCGTGTGTGATGCAGATGCGAATGCCCAACAGTGCTGAGGGATGGGCTGGCTGTCTAGCCCCGGGCCGAGTGCGTTGACAGCATTCTTGAACCTGTCTATGGGAGAGCCGAATGCGTCACAGGGTCCGTATCAATGGCGGCTCTATTTTGTTTGTGGGTCGTGAGAGAGAGAGACGGAGAGCACGGAACGGCGTCCTTGAACCTGTCTGTGGGAGAGCCGAATGCGTCACAGGGTCCATATCAATGGCGGCTCTATTGCATTTGTGGGTCGTGAGAGAGAGAGACGGAGAGGACGGATGAACGATAGTGCAAGAGCTGGAGACGCATTCGTGAGAAACAAAGGCGGCAGGGGAGACTTCGCATGCGCACACGTGTCACCTGCACCCTGTTCGTTTGCGGCACCACATTCTCTGGGCGGCTCCCAATGATGAGGAGTTAAGGCGTCTCCAGTTTCGCATGCGCGCACACGTCTCTCCAGTCCCATCGACGGGCTGGACAGGTTTAAACTTGTGGGCGGGGTCACGGATTTGGGATGGGTTTACTTGCCCAAGGATCGACATCCGTGAAGCCGTCGTGAGGAGGGGGGTCAAGAGGAGCCGTTGATCCCAACTCCCCCAGGTCATAAAGACCCCGTGGGAGATAGTGCTGAGGGCCTCCCTCCATAATACATATCCTCGCTTACGAGGAGGGTGGGATTCGGGAAAGCGGAGATACATGGTGTCAGGTGCCCCCTCCCCCCGGGCCCCACCCCCAGCCCCAATTTTAGTCTCTTCAATGCACAGCAACTAGCCAAATTGAATGCCGCAACAGTCAAATTTTAATAAGCTGCACACAGTCCAAAATAAAATCCTACCTTCTCCATTAGTGCCAAGTGGTTAGTTGACTGTTGCAGCCCTTCTGGCTTCTCTTATGGCGGCTCCGCCTCCTCTTCCTAGTGGTGCTTCCTCTTGCGTTGGTGGCTCTTCTCTCCCCAGGATGGCGGTGGTTGCAGTCGCTTGATGGCATTAGAGGGGCAACAAAGATGGCAGGAGGGATAGCTCTAGCTCTAGTGGTGATTGGGTGAAAGAGTCCGAAGCAGTGGCACAGAGGCCACGAGGTTGTAGAGATGGGGGAGAGGAAAAGGAAGAAGAAGACGAAGGTGGGGGAGGGGTATTGACGTGGTGGAGAGGTGGGGGTGGGAGACCAAGGAAGATGGACTTGGGAAGAGAGATGATGGTAAAGGAGATGGTGATGATGATGTTTTCTGGGGGGCCAGTAGTCTGCAGGAGGTGCAGCAGTAGGGTGGTTCCACAGGCCGATCAGCGAGACACGATTGTATCTGCCTATTGCTCCAATGATTTATCTAGCGCTTGAACTGACGCTAAGTGCTTACATAACCTATTCCTGATTTGTGGTGATGACAGCCGATTGGAGGAGACGGTAGCACTCAGGGAGCACACAGGCAGCCCGATGGTCACAGAGAATATGAGCAGCTAAAGGGGACTAAAACCTGATGTCCATGGTGTTGAGCTGTAGGTGGCCAACAGCGTGAGGTGAAGAAGACGATGACGTTGTAGCCCATAAGGATGATGATGATTGAGGTGATGCTGGCGATGGAGGCCATCGCCGATGATGGTTGTGATGAAGACGATTTGCAACATGATCAGTGGGACGGCATGCACAATCTACCACAGGTCCAGGACCGTGTGCAGCATCAGGGTGTAATGGCAGGAATTGAAGCGACGATCATGATGATCATGAGGAGGACGATGCCAAGCATGCTACATGGAGATGAAGGTGATGGTGATGATGATGCGGCAGTGATCATGGTGGTAATGCCATTTTTTGGTATTTGAGAGACATAAACACTTCATGCAATGGCACAACTAGTTTTATGCAACTAGAGAAAATGCAAGCAAAAAGCCAGATGAATCATAATATTCTATACCTTTACCTCAGCATTGTGCTCTACCTTTGGCCCTTCAAAAATCATGCTCTATTTGCTCACTTTTGGCCTTGAGCACAATCAAAATGAGAGAGAGAGAGAGAGAGAGAGAGAGAGAGAGAGAGAGAGAGAGAGAGAGAGAGAGAGAGAGAGTGTGTGTGTGTGTGTGTGATCTTCATCCTCTTAAAGCTTCAATCCCATCTCTTTGTCTCTCTAAGTAGAATCTATGGCAATTAGCTTGAAGTGATTACTAATATAATCAATGTATTGGCTTGTTTGCAAGGCATGAAAGACTTGAGATCATATGCAAGTCAAAGTGTGAGAAGAACAAAGCCTTCAATGGAGCTAAGTTGGATGATTAGATCCACCATACACTATGAGTAGATGTTGCTTGGGTGCTCCTTGTATGGCATGCCCACAAAATCTTCTCACTAGACAAAAAGCTTTCCTAGTTGCGATGTACCATCATTGCCTCACATAGATTCATAAGATGGACAATACATTGGCAAATCATTACACTTGTATTCTTTCTATTGATGGTTGTGGATGCCTTGGACTTGTGATACAATTGGCCTTGTAAGCTTGAATGTAGTTGTGCTTAGACCTTTGTAGCACTCAACTTCTCCCTTTGTCAACTCTATGCAATTATCTTCTAATTGGCTTGGTCATTGCGCAACCAAGTGTATTGCTTGAAAAATTATGTTCAATGCTACCTTAAGTCAAGTGGCAATACCTTATGGCAAGTCACTCAACAAATCTTGGTTAATGAGGTGAGTCAAACTCACTTGAATTTGATTAAAAAATAGGATTAGATTAGACCTTAGAAAATAAAGGTCTAGTCAATTAAGTTATAGCCAAAATTTGCAAGCAATTCTAGTCCCAAGTTGGCTCTAATGATGTTGGAATGGATCGCTAAGATGTTGGCTTGCCTCATAGTTCCACAGTCTTGATACACTTTGTATGCCCTTGCAAATATTTTAAATCAACACAATGTTCCTAGCCCTATAACGATTACAACTCTCATAAAGTCACATTTCAATGATTGCAATTCAGCACTTGGCATCTTGATTGAATGATTTCTCCCCCTAATGTAGTGGACTAGTCTCTAAATGCCTAAGTGACTATGGTGTGTTGTATATTGTGATCCTATGTGACCAAGGCATACTGTGTTGTGCGTCATGTGGTGTAAGCTTGTGAGGGCTCGATCTAGGAAATCATCCTAAGGACTAGATGAACTAAAAGAAAGGGCACCTAATTAGGACTCATCCTATGTGTAACTAAGTGTGCCATGGAGGAATGAGGATGGCTAGGACTAAACCCTAAGAGGATGGGATATGTTAGTGGGTGTGACTAAGAATGCACATAAGGTCTTAAGGATGCCAACTATAGGTCTCCTAGGAATTCCTAATGTGTTGACAACCCTATCTAAGGCTACATGGGCTAAGGGTAGATTTCCTAAGTTGGAGTCTCCTATGGTGAGTGTATTATCCTATGTGTCCTGGTGTGTATGCCCTAAAGATGAAGCTCGCTCTTGAATTGTCTATGCTTGTGACACCTAGGAAAGAGTGTTAGACACTCATAGTTGGAACCCAAATCCCAACCAAAGCACAAAGGATGTCGCGAGGCAAGAGATGCCTAGATGCAATTTTCACAATAGTGCAATGGTGTAGGATTCCTAGGGATACCTTGGGGATCTAAATATCCTAATGTGGAATCTACAAGGTTTAACTCTTATTGACAAGCAAAAGTCTTATGCCCATAAAGGAAAAAAGGTTTATGCTCTTAATGAAAGGTTGATGCACCTTAGGTAAGAGGTTTAAAGTGATCTAAGGTGAAGGATGATGCACCTAGGAAAGGATAATTTTATATAACCTATGATAGCCTACAAATTGAAAATCTAAAGTATTCTACTAAGCTACACATGTCCCTAAGTATACTGTGTGGCTTTTGTGGCGTACATGTTGAGATAGCAAGCTCAACACATGCAGACATTGACGATGGACCACCTAACTAGATGAGTCCGCACGTCTACACTTAGCACATCGGTAGTCATTATGATCCTCATGTGGCCATTGACTTATTGCTTATTATATTTATTTTATTGCACCTACCTACAACTCGCATAGTTATAGTGCCAATCAATTGGTATAGTCAATTATGCACTATTTGACTTAGGAGGCCACTTTCCTTTATGTTGTATCTATACTTTGTGTATATTGTATTGTGTGTGGAAGAAGAAGAAGAAACTAGTAAGAAAACGTTTTGGCCTCCATCTCCTTGGTCAAGCCTTGTTTCTATGTAAGAGTATGATTTTTATTGATTTTTACATGAAAATTTACATAAAAATAAATGTTACACCTATCCACCAAACGAATGCAAAACCTAAATGGTAGGAGAAAAGAGGGTTTGTAAAAGTGAGTGGTCATTGAAAATATTTTAAATTCTAATTTATTTGATTATGCATAGCATACAGGCCAATCACCATTTAAATTTAAGAGAGACTAGTAGCATGAGGAAACGATGCTAGTCTCTAGCAACGTTGCGATTACGAGTAGCTTGGAAATCATTAAAGGATTGTTCTTGCACCTCACATTGTTGTTCTTTTATCATAAAATGTTTGAGCATGAGGTATGTCATCCACAATTGCATCATGCATATCACATGGTAAGTCTTGGATGCATAGCAATTGAATGCCAAACAGGTGACCTATGCTGAGTTGTGAGAAAACCCAAGTTGTAGGCTAGACGATCGAATCTTTGGAAAATTGCCAAAAGTGAGGAAATTTTATATTTGGGAACATTTGAAATATATAAGAGAAGAGTGTGTTCGTATGTGCTTTATGTTAGAGTAGCGCATCTTGGGGCCAATCCTTGAGGTGTAGGAGAGGTGTAGTGGAGCCAGACATTCATCTAGAGGGGTGCCTCCTTTATATTTGTATTACATTGGTGTACTACACCAAGATGTGTGGGATCTCCCTCTAAAGAGTAAGGAAGAGCAATCATTGGACTATGTTCCACTACAAACACAATATCTATAGTAGTAATTAGGGCAGTGTGTCCCTTGGATGCTCCTGGGATGCAAGGCCGTATGGGGTTGTCTTGTGAGTGTTAGAGAGACCCGGCTAGTGCCTATAGCCAGTTTTGGGCCCGTTTTAGGTCCCAGACAGGTGGTGTGTTTTCTGGGAGCCGCTAATAAGTGGTGGTTTTCGCATCTTGGTCAATTGGGGCCTATTTCTTAGTGTATGCCAAAAATCAGTGAGCTGTTAGACTCGCAAGACACTCAAGCCGATCTTCAAAAGGAAGAAAGAGCTGAGCGAGCTAGACAATGGACCAAAATAAATAGAAGATACTCTCCACAAAGGAGTGGTCCGATATTCTTGCAAGGGCAGGGTCTTAATAACCCTAGCTCGGTGCATAGTCCGTTAGAGGGAGGAAGCTCTAGTACTCCCCCCCCCCCCCCCCCCCCCCCCTCCCCCTCCAATCAGTCTGTCCACTTCGAGTGGAGTAACAATTTCAGTTGTTCGGACTCCTATAGCGAATCCGGTTGTCATTATGGAGGCACAACCTATTGCTATACCTACTGCTAGAACGGCAGATTTGCCAGCCTTAGGGTTTCCTCTACCCATTTTTAATGGGTTAGTGGAAGAAGACGTGGAACTTCACATTAACGAATTCCAAAAGTTGATGTTCAACTATCGGATTCAAGATGAAGGACACTTAATGATGTTCTTCAACATGACTTTGAAGGGACGATCTACAATGTGATATCCTAGCCTAGAGGCTGGAACCATCACTACCATCGATTTATTCTTTGCAGCCTTTTGAAGGGAGTTTTCCCCTAAAAGGGGGGTTAGTAATGGCTACGTGTCCTTAATGTTACACGTCAAGAACCCCACGAGAATGTCCGTGGGTGTGCCAAGAAACTGAAGGAGGTATTTTAAAAATTGCAAACCTATATCCCCATTCCAACTACTACTCGACTGCAATATTTTCTGAATGGATTAGACTTTAACATTGAAGTGCAGTTGACTAGTGTCGCCCTTGCCGACATTAATACAGCCATTACACGAGCAGAAGAGGTAGAATCACGATTACAAGCGGCTTATGCCTCTAGGTCAAACTAGAATTTGAGTTTAGGGTTTGGAAATACTTTAGCACTAACAAATGGAGGTCAAGGGATACCCATGAGTCCTTCTAAAGGGAGAGGAAGCATAATTCCAAATGTTCCCATGTTGCAAGCTCCTCCGAGTCTGACCATGCCAATGTAGAGTCAAATGGCTCCACCTGTTGAAATCCCAACTATAAATCCTACTATTGTTCTAGGGAATCAACAACCAATCCCTAATTAAGTAGTTAGACCAATGGAATGACAGGTAGAAAATCGTGACTACGAGTCGAGTGCCTTGAATGTCATTGGCGAAGTTCAGGATATGATAAAGCACTATATTGATATGATTAGCAAACAATATAGACAAATAGATGTTGATGCTAATTTCCTTAAGAAGCAACAAAACTTGATAGGGAGTCGATGCCCTGAAGAGGGTGGCCCATTAAGATTTAGCTGTAAGCATGAACTTGAGAAAAAACTCGTAACACAAGGAGATTACACTCCACAATAGCCTAAAACTCCACCTCAAACTTGGAAGAAATTGTCACTTAAATAATACACACAAATAAGGGTAGTCCCCTCTGACTCCAAAAACACAACCTATTAAAGATTCCTCTGTTCGTTTCGAACCTATTCCAATTGCCAGAGGCAATGAAAATGCAAAATCTACACTAAAAGTCTAAAAACTTAGCTTTTTCTCCTTCACAAACAGTAAAAACCTACAAAAAATAGCAACTTCAATCCTTTCCCACACTTTTATCTATTCGTCTCAGCCTTATGCCCATGCCAAAGAAGAAGGTGAAAGCCAAGAAGGAGGTGCTAAATTCAGCTCAAAGGCCAAAGGAGAGAATGGTCTAGCGGGAGAAGAGAATTATTGCTAACTATCATGAGTTTGATTTAGCAAGTTCTCTTTGCGACGTAAAGCCTAATGTGAACCTCGTGTAGTTGATCAAGCTATCTCCAAGAATGCGCAAGGAATTTAAGAAGATTCTATGCACTAGGTATATCGTTGAGACCTTGGCAATAACTCAGGTAAGAGAGGATTGGTTTGAGCATGTTGAAAAGCATTGTCCAAGGGTGGCAGCATATGTTGATGGAATATTAGTAGATCATGCTATTGTAGACACGGGATCCTTCGTCAACATCATGAGTTCGGAATTGATGGAAAGGCTGCGACTGGAAATATGAAAGGATACCTCCACAATTCTACAAATGGTTTATGATAGTCTAAGACAACCTGAAGGTTGTATTACCAAAGTACATGTGACCATTGCTAGTGTGGAATGCACTCTGGGCTTTAGGGTTATTAGGTTCGTAGGGTGGTCAAGCTACCAAGTATTGTTAGGAAGGCCATGTATCTTGCGATCCAACTATCAAGTGGATATACCTGCTAGTCATTTTTGGCAGAGGTACGAGTCGTGTGGTAGTAGATGCATATCTTGAGTCTCCTCAAAGTGAGAGAGCTCCTTTATCCTCATCACAACTAGATGCATTAGAGGAACCACATGGCAGTGAGACTTTGTCAAGTGATGAATCAAAAGAGGGGTCCACTATAAAAAGATATATACCATGTGACTCTCAATGAGCCAATTGAAGCTCAAGATAGAATAAGAGACGTGGATGTGATTGACCTATATCTTGGTACGTTGAATGATCCACAACCTATTAAATTAGGGGCTATGCTCAGTCTAGAATAGAGGAAGGACTATGCGTCCCTAATCCAAGAATTTTGCGACATCTTTACCTGGAGTTATGATGAGCTGAGAGGTATTTCCCCAAGGCTAGCTATCCATACCATTCCTCTAAAGGACATCATGTGCGTCAGAAAGTAAGGCATATGCCTTTCGAATTGAGGGATGGGTTGTTTGAGAGTTACAGAAATTGCAAAAAACTAGTTTAATCTTCCCTATTCAGCACACTTAATGGTGTTCACCTGTTGTTATCGGGAAGAAGACAAATAATCAAATCCAGCTTTGCGTAGATTTTAGAGAGCTTAATAAGTAGATAGTTAAGGACTACTACATGTTTCCCTTTATTGATCAGATTTTGGACCAGTTAGGCGATAGGGAAATATATTAATTTATGGATTGCTTTGCAAGATACAACCAGATGGCAATTTCAAAAGAATATAACATGAAAACAAATTTCATTACTATCTTTGGTACCTTTGCGTACCATGTGATGGCCTTTGGTTTATGCAATGCACGTGATTCATGGCAACGAACAGCAGACAAGACCTTTGGTGATATCTCCCCAAATTAGTTGAGAGTATTTATAGATGACCTAGGGGCAGCCACCATAAGAGAGAGGTAGTTGATTATTCTAAGAGTGTTTTGAGCACTGCAGACAATTTTGCATAGCTCTTAATCCATGGAAGTGCATCTTTGGGGTGCCTTATGGGCTATTGCTAGGCCATGTGGTTAGTTCAGTAGGGATCACGAGACTGACCCTAAGATGATCAAGGTCATAGTCACCATGAGTCCACCACACACTCTGAAAGAAGTACATAGCTTTCTATCATCGGTAGGGTATTATCAGAGGTTCATAAATGCCCTGGCAGAAAGAATGTTACCACTAACGAATCTGTTATCCTTTAGCTGTCTATTTGTATGGAGAGACCCTTGCAAGGTAGCTTTTGATTATGTAAAACAGGAGCTAGTAAAAGCACCCATTTTAAAAAGCCCAAAAAGGGGGCAAGACATTTTATATATTTTCAGCAGCCACAATGTATCAGCTCTACCGTTTAGCCCAAATCTGGGAGGAAAAATGGTATCATCCGATGGCCTTTGCTTATGCCTTGCAATGATATTTGCGACTAAAAAATTCATGCACTACATCCTCTATGAAAAGGTAGTATTTTATACAAATGCGGAAGGGCTTAGATTGTTGATGAACAAGCTACAGCCACCTGATCGTTTAGCAAAGTGGTTAATCACTTTGTAGGAGTTCGATTATTAGATTAGAAGTAAGCCACCAAAGTTGCAGGGCATTGTTGGATGTCTTGTGGATTTCAAGGAGCCAAAGGAAACTTTGGAAGCGATATGGAGATATTGTTTAAAATTGATAGTGCCTCCGTTCCATCCTGGTATGCTACCATAATGCACTATTTATCTACAGGAGAGGTTGGAGCCACGTTATCAAAGTCTGAGAAGAGGAAAATTAGACAACAGGCTTTGAAATTTACCTTGATCGTAGGAACATTACATCGGCAGGGGGTTGATGATGTTTATCGCTAATGTGTTATGCCTGACGAGGTCCCATTTATCGTGGAAGAATGTCATGACTCCGCTTGTGGAGGACACTTTGCTGGGCGGTTGACTGCACAAAAAGCTTTAATAGTTGGATATTGGTGGCTGTCCATTTTCCTAAGATTCATTTGAATATGTTAAGAGATGTGATATATGTCAAAGATGTAACAGTAAGGAGAATAGAAAGCAGCCACTAACTCCTATTATGGCTATATTACCATTTGAGAAGTGGGGAATCGATTTTGTGGGTCCTATTATGCTGTCGTCTTCTACACAAAAGAGATATATCATAGTGGCAACTAGCTATTTTACAAAGTGGTCAGAAGCATGAGCGACGAAGAAGATCGATGCAAAGGAGATTGTTAGCTTCCTACTTGAGCAGATTATCTGTTGATTTGGTCAATCAAAAGAATTAGTATCGGACCGAGAAACACATTTTCTAAACAAGGTGATTAAGAGTGACTAAAGCATGGCAAATTAAGCACAATAAGACAACTCCTTATAACCATAGGCGAATGGGCAGGTTGAAAGCACTAATAAATAGCTTGCAGGTATCCTGTCAGAGATAATATCAGAGAAGAAACAAGACTAGGATAAGAAGCTATATGTGGCCATGTGGGAGTATAATACGACCTTTAAGTGAGCTACAAGCCACACCCCATTCAAGTTGGTTTATGGGGAGGAGTGTTTTTTACCCCTCGAGATTGAGCTACCAACCATAAGACTCGCAATCAACCATTCTTTGGGGGATGGAGATGCACTCTTTGAGTGCTTTACGATTTTGGCACACTTGGATGAGCTCAAATTGTAGAGTCTGTTACATCAGAAAGTGGCCAAGTGTCGGATGAAGTAGCTGCATGATTTAAAAGCAAAGAAATATATATTCAAGAAAGGGCAGCTAGTTCTATCTTATGATATGCGTAGGAAGTTGTTTCCATGAAAACTTGAGCCCAAATGGGACGGTCTCTACAAGATCGTCTAGGAAAAAATATGTCCATAGCATTACTGGTAGATCTTGAGAGAGTGTATTTTAAAAATAAGGTTAATCTTAATAAGATTAAACCTTATTATCTGTAAATATACTAAAAAAATAAATGCATTGTAGGTCAATGTTGGGCTAATTGGAAACCTACAAGAGAGGAAAGTGGTTGATGGGGCGGCTAATTCCTTATCTAGAACACCCATACCTAGAGTAGAGATACCATCAAGGGAAGCTTATCTGGTGCAACAAGAGGACAGATCATTCATTTGGGAGATCAAAGTTTTCTACCATCACTGCTTATGGATTCTAACGAGCATCCTTGTAGAATTTAATGATGATGGTGGGATGGAAGCTACAGTTCCATCCTCTAAACATGTTGAATTTTGATTATCATAATTATGAGTAGAGGAGTTGACAATGGCTGACTGTGTGAACCCATTGTAGATGTACACAGTGGATGTACACATTGTACTTCGACGAGTGTCGAGGGGTCCCAACAAGAAAGGGAGTATAAGGGTAGTTATTAGAGATTCTCAATGTCACATCGTGATGAAATTAGCTATTTATCTTGGGGTAGGATTTACCAATAGCATGGTAGAGTATAAAGCTTTGATCATGGGACTAACATCGCAGAGAGGTGGTATTCATCAGTTATTAGTGAAAGGGGATTCCCAGTTGGTATTGAACCAACTAAATGGGACATGCACAATACGAAATCCCATTCTTTGTATGCATTATTGCACTACTATGTCCCTGCTCAAAACAGGTTTGAGAGAATGTCTCTTCAAGCGGTTCCATGTTCTTGGAATCATTTTGCAGACTCGTTAGCAAACTTTGCTTGTAAAGAAGACATTTTCTTCAATTGTGGTCCGAGTTTGGATATCTCTATTAATGATGAGATAGGACCCGGTTGATTGTGGGGGCTTTTATCAGAACATGCCTTGTATGGCAGGTGATGGTTAGTATGGATAATGCCAAAAGTAGCCAAGACCCATTTGCCTTTGTTATCTTGGACACATAGGCTAGTCAGACGACACGTTATGCGTACACCTCTTGCATATGCAGGAGGTATGGGTCACAATTTAATGCATTTAAATTAGGGCTTGGAACCCTAATTTTTCCTTGGAATGGAGCATATGGTTGTATATTAGTGTCCCTCCAATGAGGGTTGTATATGAGTTGCATTGTTATATTTCTTTAGGGCAAGAGGGCCGGTTTTGTTGGTTGTGAAATGTTATGTTTCTTTAGGCCAAGAGGGCCATATGTCTATTTGGTACATGTACATTTAATGGTTTTCTGTTTTAGTGATTACATCACACAAGTTGGACGAAATTCCTGGAGAGAGCCTTTGCTTGTGTGGAAGCTTCTTGTGGACATTACAGGTGGTATCATCACCTTTTTGAGTTTTTCCCTTAAGCTAATAGTGTTATTTGTGTATGTGGGGATTACTTTCTTTTCATTTGTGGTGGGGACTGGCAATCAAGGCATGAAGTCCTAGGGTTTGGTTAGGTATATCTTGGGGGGGGGGGGGGGGAGATTTGAGTAGTTATCTACCCCCTGCTCAGGCATGAAATACCTATGTGACAGAGGGTAGTCCTCGTGATCTTGTCCTTCCTACTTGCTAGGCAATTGTCCTAGGAGTCCTTGCTAGTGTGAGGCAGTTAGAGAAGCCTGCCAAAATAGCAAAGAAGAGCAAGGTCTGAATAGTTCTAAATATTAAAATTACAGAGGTGTGTAAAAAGGGGTTCTAACCCCTCAATCAAAAAGGGGGGCAGACAAAAAGAAAAAGGAAGAAAATTCCTACAAGCAGTTGATTATAGTCTTGTGGAGGCCTGGTAGGTTCCTATGGGGACGAGTCAATAAACCCAAGGCCGATGCCTTGTCTTCCTGGGAATAGCAGCTAGCCGAAAAGAAAAGAAAGGAAGGTTGGAGAAAAAATAAAAGTGAGCAAAAGAAAATGATTAAGTGTCACCTTGCAAGCACTTGGTAGGTTCTTGGGTACCGAGTTGGGACCTAAGACCGATACCCTATTCTCCTTGGGTCACTCTAGGCTTAGCTTCCTCCTTTTTACATGCCGGAGTATGAAACCTTGAAAGAAAAATATGTTATAAGTGGAAACTATGATGACAATATATAGGAGTCCTCATCTAGTAGGAGGTCCTAATCCAGTTGTCCTACGTCATGTAGGTAGTTTAGACCACCACTAGGATGACCTCTTTGATAGGGTTTTTAGCCAATCCATGTTAGAGTAGTTGGTTAGCAACTTGCTATGGATTCCTATCAGATTATGTTAGGCCTATCCCTTGTGGATTCTCATGCCTTGATTCTATCAGGGGGTAGGGTGAGAGCTGGTCTTGTACTTTGTTGAGTATATTTTTTGTGGCAGCTTGATGCTCTTTATGGTTATGTTTGTCCAGATCAGTTCGTGGGATTTGACAAGCTGAGTCACCCTATCTCATGGTCTCCAATGAGAGTGCATTTTAAAGCCCGTTAAAGTACAAAAAAGAAGCTGATAAGTACAAATTCGAGGTGAGAATTTAAAGCCAATGGAAGCAGAACTTGAAGATCCGAAAATTTTAAAGACCAAGGAAGACGGAAACGCAAAACTTCGACCATTGTGGTGGTTGCGGATTTTTAGCAATCATTTCGACTGCCAGATTGGAGAGAGGTAGCTTCCCTGCCATTTGGGACCCCAATTCAAGCAAGCAAAAATTTTCAAAATGCGAAACAAAGGTCGGACAGTCGGTGAAACAGAGGTCGGACGGTCGACTATGGGAGGCTGAATAGGACAGCCAAAAAGTGCCAAAGTTTTAAAGAAGTTTGGGCATGGGCCCTTTGGGGGCGGCCTTTGGCCCCCTAAATTTTTCATTTTGTGGGGGGAGGGGGAGTATTTTTCCCAAATGGCATGATGAGATTCTGCCGCCCCCCAGTTGGGGGGGGGAGAGCCATTGCAGGCCTGAGAAGAACCCCCCCCCAACAGAGATCAACAATGAACTTCTCCATTTTTTCACTCTTCGATACTCATCTCAGTTTGTGCAATGACGCCCATATGAAGAGATCAAAAATCATTCTTTCTCTCTCCTCGTCCTCTCACCTCTAAGAGGTTGATCACAAAAATTAGAAAATACCACATTTTTATGAACAAATAAATAAGAGAAAATAGGAAAAATAGATAAATTATTAGTTTTTGTGCCTTAAAATTTAGGAAAACATATATTTTATGTTTGTGAACATATAACAAGGTTGGAGCATGAGGGATAGTCAAGCATGCAAATATTAGAGTATGGTTTTTATCGATTTTTACATGAAAATTTACATAAAAATGAACGTTGCACCTATCCAACAAATGAAAAATCTAAATGGTAGGAGAAAAGAGGGGTTGTAAAAGTGAGTGGTCGCTAAAAATGTTTTAAATTATAATTTATTTGATTATGCATAGCATACATGCCGATCACCATTTAAATTTAAGAGAGACTAGTAGCACGAGGAAACTCGGTGCTAGTCTCTAGCAACGTTGCAATTACGAGTAGCTTGGAAATCATTAAAGGATTGTTCTTGCACCTCAGGATGTTGCTGTTCTTTTATCATAAAATGTTTGAGCATGAGGTGTGTCATCCACAATTGCATTATGCATATCACATGGTAACTCCTGGATGCATAGCAATGGACTATCAAACACATGACCTACGCTAAGTTGTGAGAGGAAACCCAAGCTGTAGGCTAGACAATCGAATCTTTGGAAAATTATCAAGTGAGGAAATTTATATCCTAGAATGTTTGAAATATATAAGAGCACAGTGTGTTTGTATGTGCTTTATGTTAGAGTAGCGCATCTTGGGGCCAATCCTTGAGGTATAGGAGAGCTACAATAGGACCATGACATTCAGTTGGAGGCGTGTCTCCTTTATGTTTGTATTACATTGGTATACTACATCAAGATGTGTGGGATCTCCCTCTGAGTAGTAAGGAAGGACAATCATTGGACTACTTTTCACTACAGATGCAATATCTGTAGTAGCAATTAGGGCAATCTATCCCTTGGATGCTCCTGGCCACAAGACCGTGTGGGGTTGTCTTGTGAGTGTTAGAGAGGCCCGGTTAGTGCCTATAGCTAGTGTCGAGCCTGTTTTAGGTCCTAACATATACTTATTCATTGGTTTTGGGAGGCTAAGGAGTAGCCCCACATCTTCAAGTGGATCTATAAATATTGCAGATAAAGACAAACGAAAGAAGAAAGTGTTGGATGGTAATGATGAATCTACTAGAAATTTGAGATTTGATAGAGATTCTAGTGGTTCAAAGAGTTTGGATGATGAGCTTGGTATTCCTTTAGTCAAGACTCCAGGTGTACAAAGAGCACACGGTAATGTAAAGGCTCCATTAACTGATTCAGTGGTACGCAAGTCTAGCAGGATCAGATACCCTATTAAAATATTTAGTTTTGAAGGTTATGCAACTCACCATCATGCTTATATAGTAAAGTTAGTTGGGGATGTTGAGCCCACTTATTTTGAGGATGCTATTGGTCATGCTCATTGGGATGCATCAATGGATAAGGAGATGGCTGCATTAGAAGCCAATAAGACTTGGGATTTGATACCCTTGCCTAAGGGCAAGAAAGTTATTGGTTGTAAGTTGGTTTATAAAATCAAGTATAATACAAATGGTTCGGTTAGCAAGTATAAGGCTAGGCTGATTTCAAAATGATATGCTCAAACATACGGCATAGATTATGAAGAGACATTCAGCCCAATTTCTAGGATGGCAATTGTCATATGTGTGATTACTTTGGCAGTAGCCAAATGTTGGAATTTGCAGCAAATGGATATCAAGCATGCCTTCTTGCATGGTGAATTGCAAGAAGATGTGTATTTGGAGTAGCCAGCAAGTTATGAGGATTTAGAGCATCCCACATATGTGTGCAGGTTAAACAAAGAGCTCTATGGGCTAAAGCAAGCACCTAGAGCATGGTCTGACAAGATCAAAGAGTATCTTGTCAACATTGAATTTTATGTTTTTGATGTTGACCACTCACTTTATGTGAGAAAGGGAGATGGAGGATTGGTCATCATTGTCATCTACATGGATGATTTGATTATTATAGGTGACAGTGATAGTGGGATTGTTGAAGTTAATGATTTTTTAAAGAAGAAGTTTGACATGAAGGATTTGGGTGAGCTAAGGTACCTTCTTGGTATTGAGGTGATCAGATGTGATGATAGTATATGGCTATCCCAAAAGGTACTATGGCTTAGATATGTTATCCAAGTATGGTATGAGAGCATGTAAGCCTCTTTCAGTACCATTGGAGAAAAATGTGAAGTTGAGTGTTGATTTTGGCGATGAGATATTGTAGTGGGAGCTCACGCTCAACCGTCAAGGCCCACGGACCGTTGATTGCTTCAAGCATTTCAAGCAAGCACAAATGGCTATCTCTCATCTAGCCAATGTGCCTTCAATCCTACGGGGGTATAGTGAGCTTACCTTGATGCCCAAACAAGTAGCCTCCTCCCTCAAGCAACCCAGTAGCTCCACGATTCGAGATGCAAGCTCAAGCAACCCCAAGTCTCCACCTTCAAGCTCCATCCTCCATAGCTGTGTATGAGAATAGAGGAGATGATGGAGAGCTTCTTCTCCTTGATTCCTCACCCTCACACACTCACCCCCTCACACTCTCACACTCCATCTCTTAAGCACACACAAGAAAGTAAGAAGGAGAAAACTAGAAGACAAGAAGATATCACTTTTGCCACACACCAAAGAACGAGCTTTTCATTCACTTTTTGAGTTTATATACAAAACCCTAAATCCCTTGGGCCCTAGATCCTCTTTCTCCATTTCCTTTTAGTTGCCTTATCCCTTCACCCATGTCCATTTAAACCTTACCACTTGCACACGAGGAAACCTATTGCTCTTATAAAATAAATTACATTACCCTCCACACTTTCCTTGCAAGAGCCCTCGGATGTTCTCCCTCATCCTTGAGAGGGCCTTGCTAGAATATTCGATGCTTTTCCACGTTCTTTCTGAGCACCTTGCTAGAATATTTGGTGCTCTCCTTCGTCCTTGAGAGCACCTTACTAGAATCTTTAGTGCTCTCCTTCATCCTTGAGAGCACCTTGCTAGAATATTCGATGCTTTCCTTCATCCTTGAGAGCATCTTACTAGACTATTCTGCGGTCTCCCACATTTTTTTCTGAGCTTTCCTTCTCCTCCACTTTTTCTACCTAGGAAAAATGAGCTTCTTCATTCACTTTTTGACTTGGGCTTCCTCGATCTTTCTCTGCTTCCTTTTGGATGCGTGATCCTTGTATGTGACATGTCTTACATGTCTTATAACATTGTAACATTACCTCCCTAGATGAGTGCCAGTCCCATGGCACTTGCAAGTTTGAATTGAGGAAGATTCAATGAGTTGATAGACAATCGTGTGCATCGATGTGATGAGAGGGACCTCCAAAGTTAGTGGCTTGCATTGTTTGGAGTTACCCTGTAAAGAAAAGAAGGTGCACTGCCTGGGGATGTGTTTATCTTTCTGTGTGGTGCCTTGTGCGTGTGCTAGTGGAACTGGGAGTTGGGTTAGCGTAAGCATGGGTGTTGTCCCACACTTGAGAACCTAGTTCATGCATAAGGGTGGTGCGATGAGTGTGGCTAAGGGAGACAGATCTAACCATAGGCAAGGGTAACCTCCCTAGGTATGTCTTGCCCTTGATGTGCCCTAAGGATGATGTGGGGAATCAAAATGGGCTAGGGGGTTAGAGATGGGAGCTGGCCAACCGAAGCCACATCGAATGTTGCTAGCTTGAGGACCCCTAAGTGCAGTGACTATGGCCTACATAGAGCGAGATTGTTTGGTTGCTATCCTCGTGATGTTCTTCTTGTGATTGCTTATTCGTTTGCAGTCCTTTTTTTAATAATTAAGGGCCTTGCAAAGATGATGATAAGAGGGACACACACATCATTGACCTAGCTATTACACAGATATCTTTGCCAGTGTTGAGATAAAAAAAGAGTGGTGGAAGGCATCATTCTTGTGAAGTAGGGTCTTGTCTTAATAACTTTCTTCTAAGGAGCCATGTCTTGCTGCCCCCTTTTAAAACTTGGCCCTGTGTTTTTGGTCAGCCTTTGTCTCTCTTTTCCCCTATGCTCTGGTGGCTCTACTTCTTTGGACCCTACAATTTGCGGTTGGATGTGCAGCCTGTGTCTTAGAGCCTTGCAGGTGATCTCTAGCTTTGTCCTCAATGATTCAATAGCCTCTTCTTCCTTAGATTGTGTGGCATCCAAGAGAGTGTGGATGAAGATGCATTTTTGGGCTTCCAAAGTCACTTGTGTGGCCTCTACCTTGTTATCTACTAACACCCTGTGGCCTTCTGCTAGGGCTAGACGGCACACTAAGTCTTTCACCCTTTCTTTGCTCATGTGCACCCATTCATCTACTTTTTTCTTCATTTTTTCCTTTTCTTGCAAACCTCTCTTCTTCTCCTCCCTTGGCCTCGAGCTTCTCCTTTAGCCACTTGATCTCTCTTTGATACATCGCTACTTGATGGGTCCTTTCTAATTGAGAAGCTACTATTATCTCCTTTTCAGTCTCGAGCTCACAGCAACGACTAATTTATTGTCTTCTTTTGCCCGCTCCAATTGTAATAGGAGTTCCTGAACATAGTCATCATAGTTTGTAGACAATGATAGTGTGGTGGGGCCAGTGGTTATAGATGCTTCTATCTTTTGCTTTTTGGGGTCCTATTTGGATTCTGCATCCGCAACTGCATGTATTTTTACTCTTGTACATGGGGGTTCCTCTGCTTGCTCCTTGATTTGTCTCTATTTATTGACCAAAAACTGCACCCATTCCACAAGGTTAATGGCATCCATCATGGTGGAAGAGCCTTGGGTAGGTGCAAAGACTAGGGTGGTAGGCACTAGGACAGGTGGGAGGGGGATAAGTGGACCCTTGCCCTTGCTTTCTACTACTGGGGGGTGGCAAGCTTTGGGCACTTGGGAGCTTATGCTTGGGCATTCTTCTTCAGAAGGGTTCATGGCATCTAGCTCCTCCTCTCTAGAAGAAGGAGGGCTGCTCCACGAAGAGGCGAATGGCTAGGGATATGTCTTCTTCCTCTTTCTTCCTGAGCTCCTCCTCCTCTTCCTAATCTTTTTTCTATCTCTCCTCTTTGACTTTCCTAGATTCCTCTTTTATTCTTTTTTCCTCTTTCTTTTCTTTTCTCTTTCTTCATTCTTCAATGCTTTTGGACTGCCTGTGGGCTCTTCGTAGGTCTGCTTCCTCTTTCTTGCTACTCTCCTTTTCGACCTTCTTTTGTGGGCTCTCTTTCTTTGCTTTATTAGCCCCCCTCCTCAGCTAGATTTCACTTCTCACCCTTCTTCTTTGTTGCTCTTCATCCTCTCACTGGACTACTCCTGTTCTTGGCGCAAAGGGGACTTGTCAACTTCCTCGTCTTCTTGTGCTTCCCCTCGTTCCTCTCTTATGATGGCCATCAAGACCCCTCTAAATCTAATGGTAGAGGCCTTTGATGATGATGACTTCCTAGCTTTGGAGACGAAGGACTCTCCCCCTATGGCTCTTCCTCCTGTGGAGGTGCTTTTGCTAAAGTTTCTATTGTTTTCCACACAGCCATTTAGGTTTACTTCATCTAGGGATTTGGCGACAATGCTCTCCAACATAGGCATGTTGATTCGTCTCATCAGTGCATTGTACCTGTGACTAGAGAACAACGTATGGATCATCTTTGCCTATAGTTTGCCTACAATTTTCACTTCTAGATCTGAGATTTCTGTGAGACTAATGTCATCGTTGGTGTGGACTAAGATCTTGTCCATCCCCAACATATCATATATGTCACTTTTGGTCTATCTCTCAACCTTGTTGGGCAGACCCAATGCTTTATGCACCAATTCACTCAATCTCCACCTGGTGGGCTTAATTTTCGTCACGCATCGTTATGTTGCCATGAATTTGAGGAAAGTTCGGAGGAATTCTGTGGATTTCTCGTAGTCCACAGCTTGGCCAACTTTGTCCAGGTACTTCTATAGATTGCATTGCTCTACAAGCTACTTTATGTCTGGTTCCTCCATGGCCACCTCCTCCAAGTTCAGGATATACCTAAACCTATACTGGTTGAAGGCCCTTGTCTCCACTAAGAAACCATATTTAGTATGTTCGTCTTCTCTTATCCTGCCATTGTGGGTGCCTATCACAAGACCATAGCTCACTATCAATATTCTTCAGATCTTTTTTGCGGAAAGATATGTAAGCAATGGAAGAAATGCTTATGGAAACTAAAATGCTTAAATAGGAAGAGAATTTTTTCCTTTAAACATTCCATGCATTCCTCAAAAAATTCAGACGCTTTTACTCAATCATGAGTTGATTTTTACGCATTCTTTTTTGCTTTTAAACATTGATTGAGGTCTCACGGTTTGTTTTGATGTTCCTCACCTTTTATGTTCCATGATGTTTTATATCATTCACACCATTGTCAATCAATTCCTCGGCTAACTTAGGAATCTTAACGAACACAAACTCATAGTTCTCCCAAGTGCATGGCAAGGAGTGTACTTCCCTTGCTAATGTCTCATCAAGAATTCTTAAGGCCAGCCATTCATAGTTCTTGGCTAGCCTGGTGAATGTGGCATCCAAACACTTGATGCAGGTGGCCAAGTCGTCCCCTATATTCATGGCTAGGTCCATGGCCAACATAAGAATGGATTGACACTTATAGGAGGGTCTAAGGCCTATGGGAGGTTGGGGTTTGGTTGAGCTGGATATCTCAACTACTACCAATGCCTATCTCATGGGTGGTTCAATGGGGTGTCTATCGATCGCTTGTGCAATAGCTCGGTTCTGTGGCTTGATTGTCATGTTGTTATTGGCTTGTGGAACAGTTGAGACACTAGAAGTGTTAGGTTGAGTTAGCCCTAGGGTTGGATGATTAGGACTTTGGTTGGTAGTGTCCATGAGGTTCCATGGATTTGGTGCTTTTTGAGGTAATGGATTTCTCCTCCCTAGTTGGCTCACTACTTTGTGGAGATGGGCTAGAGGGCTTGGATTGAGGAGCACCCATACCGTTTCTAGACTTGGGTATCCAAATCCAGTTGTTACCTTCGTAGTAGCCTTGAGTGTGCAATAGGGCTTTGGGGACCCATCGCGGCTTGACTGTTCATCTACTTCGGTAGTCCCAGTTTTGCCTCCTAGGCCTAGGATGTGATATTGTGTGGTCACGGATTCGTGCGGGTTGGCTTCTAGGCGACTGCGGTTGTTAATTGGATACCCATTTGAGCTTCTGCTCAATGATCTTTTGTGTGTCTCCCTTAGGCTACAACCAACTTGTCTTCGCAGGATGGGTCAAGTTACAACCCCCCTCCTTAGACCTTGCAGTAGGTTCTTCCACCAGTGAGATCACATGCTTTGATGGAGTTGTGCTACCTTTGCTGAAAGCTGTCAATACCAGAATATTGCCAATGGCAAGGTGAATGCACTACAAGTCATAGTCGACATTGCAGAAGTGTACTTGTTTCTTAAATGTGTGTCCTAGTAGTAATTCCTTACCAATGGCCTTAGAGTTAGGCATCACATAGAAGATCATAGGTAGGCTTTCAATCTCAATAGAGACCACTATTTTGCACTTTCCTAGCAGTGAGGAGGACTATCCTTTGAATGGATTGAGTTTAGTATTGGTCAACTACAGTTGGGGTTGACCAATGAGGGTCCAATGAGCATGCGTAAGGATGTTACAGTCAACCCCCTTGTCAATGAGTGCATCAAAGATGTGTATCTTCTAGCCAATCACTGATATGCATAGGTAGGCAGGTGCCACCAACTTCCTCACCCTCTTTCTCAATCTCAGTGATGGTGGCTAATCTTACATTTGTAGGGGGTTCTAGCATTGGAGGCACTTGTGGGTGGTAAGTGCAAGGGTTGCGATGGTTGATTACTAGAGTTCCTGGATATCATGAAAAGTGGTACTAATGGCACAATTGCCAAAGTAGAGGATGGCTTCCACCTAGGGTAATTAGAAAAGAGGTGAGTGATTCCACACTCATCGCATCTGAGATTAGCCTTATCTCGGTTAGCTTGCTCCCTCTCGAGGCAGCGTGAAGAGATGTGTCCTGGTGGGTGACCACAAGTCCAACAAGAAATTAGTTCTTGGGTCTACCCTCCTAAGCCTCAGCCTCTCCCCCTTCCTAATGCCATCACCGGCACTAGTTGATAGTCCATGAGGACTGGATTTTTCTCTTTGTCGTATGAGCATAAGGGTTCACAATAAGGCTCCTCATCGTTAGGCTCTCCACATAGTGGACTGGAGCATCGCTCAGTGGATGGGTTATGTAGGGTCTAGGTGGCTTAGGTATCTCTGTGGGATTGATCTCTATCCTAGGGATGACTGGCTTTGTATTGTTAGGTACTGGGAGGCCCAATGGGGCTCCTCTCCTAATGAAATTTGGAGGTCTATTCCCTAGGCATTAGGGGAGTTTTGAGACCTTGAAAATGCCCTATAAGCAATCCTAAAGAGAGAAAATATTTTTAAAAATAAAATTATTTTTTAAAATTTTTATATTTTTTATATTTTGGTAAGTAAATATATAAAAAATTGTTAATAAGTCATTGTTGCGATATTCTCGTGGTCGCATCAAACCTAGAATCTAGGCCGCCATAAAGGTGACAAAGATTATCACAATGAAGATCTTACTCATCCTCATTAAAGTGAAAACTAATATTCAATTTGAATTTTGTTCGACGTTTGATTACTTCCCTCCATTCTCACTCTCTTCTTTCTTTCCCATCCTTACTAGTTTCTTCTTCGTTTTAATTCACATAATTTTTCAATCCAATCTTCTAATCACATCCTTAGCTATGGATCAATAATCCAATGATCTCTGTAGCTCTAGTAAAAGGCCTCTCTATCATCTTCATATTGAGTTGGATAGTGAGTATGAACCAATAAGGAAGAGAAAAAAACCCATTACTATTACAAAGTCTACGAAACATATACTCAAGTTTGAAGGAAACAAGAATTTTGATCTTTGGTTTGATGGCAGGCTATATCCCAAAGATCCTAGCAAAAATATAACTCAACCTTTCTATAATAGCTCTTCATTGTTGAGGTTCATTGGTGATGGTTATAATGGGTTTTATCAAAACATAACAAAGAGTTACTACAGAAGCTAGAGGGTTATCAACAAAGGATTCATTGGTGGGAGAAATGCATCAAATCTTATCAATGAAAGAAAACTATTTTAGGCCTTCAAAATCAACAAAAGGCTCTTAGAAATATTGAGAGTCTCAAACGAGGAGGAGGTGGTTGTAGAAAAAGAATCCAAGTAGCAAGGCACATTTTTTCCACTTTAAAAATATAAAATATGACTTTATTTATAATTAATTGTATTGATATGTGATGTTGATTTTGTTTAGGTCTCTTCTTCAATCGAATGTAAGTGAAAGAGATTCTTTGAAAGCATCTCAATTTTATTACCATCTTCTTCCTTCAGTCATTTCAAAAGATATTTTGGAGAAGAAGAAATTTAAAAAGGCAAAGAAACAATGCTTGGAGTCATTTATAAAGGATCATTCTTTGGGTATTGAGTTAGTACAAAAGGCACTAGATAATATTGGTATCAGTCGAGATGCTTATATACAAGTTTTCCAGCTTTTACAGTCAAATGTGAAGCAAGGACAAGTACGTAATTTCATACTTCCAAGGCCATAGAACTATTAGATAGAGAGTGAATAACAAAGTGATTGAGATTCTAGGTGAGCCTTTCTGTATCAAGGATAGCTTCAAGGGCAAGAAAAAGGAAGTTGTATTCAATGAATTTAACAATATTTTCCCTGACTTTTTCACCCTACAATGTTTAATTATTAGATTCTATAACTTGTCACTATAGAAGAGGCACAAGGAGTGGCTAGATTTTTGGTCAAACTTGATAAAAGTGAGATTCTAAAATGTACAAAACTAAAGAGGGTCTCTATTACCTTGATGAATAGAGAACTTTCATCAAATCATTGCAATGACTCAATGTCACACATCTCGTGGCTAGGAGCATTCAAAGTAGATACAGAGGATTTTGATATATTGTATTGGGTTTTTCATCAAACACCAATACCTAATGTTATTGTAAAACACCGCCGTGATGATGACACCCCCTTTTTCCGTTCCGCCCTCCCGCCGCCACAATCACATCGCTCCCCCCAGTTTCTCGCGCTGTCATCGTCAACTTTTCTCTATTTTTTTTAACTCCGAATATATATATATATATATATATATATACAGATTATTACTAATTATGCCTCTCCTTCCCCCTATCAACGCCGTCGGATGGCGGAGCGAGGGGGAGTTGAATTGGGAGAAGACTGAGAAAAGGAAAATGATGACGGGAGTTCGATGGTGGGAGTGGAGAAGGAGAACACAACTGTTAGATGAGAGTTAAACGGCATGCAGACACAAGATGAGATAACGACAACTAAACCTCCTACAATGCTGCATGGCAACGTGAACAACAGAGAGTAGTTAAGACCTCCTTCTCTCCTTTTCCTCCCCCCCCCCCCCCCCCCCCCCCCCCCCCCCCTCCCCCCATCTTTACCCACCTCACCCATATAAACCTCCCCCTCCCTGAGAGGGTGGATAATTTTTTTTCTCTCTTCCTTTCCTCCCTACCTATTGCCCTTCCTTCCTTGTAAATCTCCCCCTTCCCTACCATGTATACATTACTTTTCCCCTTCCCTTATGGCCATCCCGTGAGAAAGAGAATAGAGAAAGAGTTGGTGAAGGAGAGTAAGAGAGAGAGAGGGAGAAGAGGCTCAAGAACCAACCCCTCCCTTGGGCAAAAGCTCGAGTCCATATCTCCCCCATCGCAAGCCTCATAACCTCCCCATCATTTGCCTCAAATTGATGAGGAGTCCGCGAAAGGCAAGGCTAGGTGTAGTAACTTCGGCACTTAGGAGTCCTTCAAAGGAAGCGAAGGCCGCCTCCAACTCCACAATGGCCCCAGCGTAAGCTCTCCCAGGAGACTGGAAAAGCCGCGACTATGGGGGAAGGGTCGGGAAGAGACACCACTATCAACATGAATGGCTTATCAGGCGGAAATGCTAACTCGACCCTCTAAAACCAGGTACCGCTACCATGTTAGAAATTGGAATTAAATATTTAAGCATAAGCATTATTAGAAATAAATTCATGCCTCGCGTCTGGTAGTTTGCATATTTTGAAGGTAGCCAAAGAGGGGTTTAATAATCATGGGATGTCGAAAATAGATTGGGTTTCTACGGGTACAGCAAAAACAAGTCAAGAAATAAGATCTAACTCCCCACAGATGCATCATAGATTGTCGGGGGACTTAAATATTCCATCTAGGTCAATTGTACTCCATAGACCATCGTAGAGAATTAAATTGCATTTTCAATGGATGCATGTACACTCTCATTTGAGTAATAAGTCATGCCTTTCGAGTTGCATAAATGTACTGGAGGGGATTCCTATGAATAGGGACCTCACATCGCATTGACAACTTAGGGGAAACTTGCATTGGGACTTGCATGGCATCATGGATAGCTTCAATTGCACCACATAATGGGGTATGCATCTAAAAATGTAGATTATGGTGCGCACATGAATTGTTGAGCTTGTTTGAAATGAATAGTTTGGTAAATAAGGTCCTGGTCGATAAGTGAAGCCAAGGTTTAACTCGACCCACCTAGCTCCTTAGTCGCAAAATAAATCAGCTTGTCCTTACGACCATATTTTTACTTGAAGTCAACACGCTCGTGGTCTCTAACCCAATAGCCAACCGTGATGAGCCCAAAACACGCTTAGGGATATCACTTCCGGAATATGAAACATCCTAAACTACACAAGGAAGCTCGAATGTAGTACCCACAAGGAGAATGACTACTCTCCAAGCTACGTTCGATGCTCGTAGCTATCTCAGAATGGTAAGTAGACTTGGCTTATGTTGTCTTGCAAAAAGAGTAAATATAAGTATCGATTATCTTGACGACGAGTACATCCTAGGGTAAACCTAGAAACCGATAGAGTTCTAAGGTAGGAAAAGATGATTACTAATTGGTCCAAAAAAACCCTAGACCAAGATCCTAAGATAGGGGGATCAAAGGATAGTAACCCAGGGAAGCCATCATTTAAAACTATAGTGAAAGTGCTCTACCCTAATACATAGTAGTGAGGCTGAGCAGAAGGTATCCCTATCCCCCGAAAAATAATGGAAAATGACGCCAAGGAAGAAATGATCAAGAAAGGCGACGTTAGCATTTTTAAAAAAAAAGACTCCACCTTAGCAGATGTCTCGAGAGCACTCGCCTTCATTGTTTGTTTGTGCTTGTAAATCTAGGTTCAATGTCTATGAAAAGAATGAATGACCCAAACTCACAACGGGAAATTGAATAATGAATCAGGTTGAATTCAAGGAGGGCGGCCAAGGTACCCCCAGTTGGCCGCCAACCCTAGCCAAGGGGATTCCAAATAACCATGATGGGAACGTGGGCCGAACCCACTACGAGAGGTCTCTTCGTGGGTTAGTTTGAATGTAGGAGGATCCTTGGATGCCAGGGGGGGCTCTGGCTGTAAATTCCCTGCCTCTGGGTCCTACTCAAACAATCTACGTGACTCATGATAGATTCTCGAGGCCCTATTACTAGTGCAAGGGCGGATACTTAGAGGAAATAAGATGCATTGTCACAAATTGCGGAATCCGTCCTTTTTGGACAAGACTTGTATTTCAGTTAAGATGATAATATAAAGTTTACTTCCAAAGAACTTGTCTAAATTGTTTTTGTGTCACTGCCATAAGTTACACAAACGAACCCTGTTTCTTAAAAGGCATAATTAAGGAAGCTATTTTTAAATGTCCCACATAAATGTGATAGGATCTAATTAGGTAACTAAACAATTCCCATTAAGGGGAGCGGGTGGGTGGAACCCCTTAGGGTCCATCCTACGACAGGGTGGTCCCAGAAAGCTGAGAAGCTTCTCACAAGGTTCTATAGGCGAACGACCTTTAGGTAATATTAGAATAGAATCCAATTCATGCCGTTTTAGGGGACCAGAATGGGACTAGGCCTTATGGGCAAAGAGGTCGAGCGGTGCATCCCTCTCATTTCCCATTCTCATTGAACCAAGTACGGTATGGATCTGCTTCGGATTGGGTATCTCTACGTAAAGTAGGATGTCCAAAACTCGACGCTAGGATGCTGTCAGGAGACTTTTCTACTAGCAACCCACATTTCAGGTCGATCCTAGTGGGTTTGACTGTGGACATTCCGTTGTGAGGGCGGACTCGAGAAACCCTAGGCGCCAAACCCCGAAACACTCCATGGGAGTGCTGGGAGGTGATGCCTAGAATCGCTTCTCGATGGACCGCTAAAACGTGCTTGGACAACTGATAGGCAGCACATTACAATTGGTATCAGAGCCACTAATTAATAAAACAACAAAGATATGAATAAATCGAGAAGGAAGAAGTGATGCTTTCACTAGGGCAATAATTTTTCTCTTACTCATTCGTGGTTTGTTGCCGCTTCCAGACTTATGAGGCATGGAGCAGGTTCCTCGTATTTCACATCATGTTCAAGACGGCTATGAACTCTTCAAGTTATTGCTAACGATCTGAGATGATGGGGATCTTAGATCGACTCTACAACCCTTCACCATTGTATGTGGAAAGGCATTGGACTTGGAGCATGGGATACTGCTATATAGATGCCAACCGACTCGTCTATCTTCAAAACAACTTGAAGAGGCTAAAATGGTTGGAAGACTTGAATATTATCAAGTTATTCATCTTCCATGAGGCTTGTGTAAATTTCATCTTACACATCGGATCTCGACAAGTAGAACAGAATCGCGACATCTATGATGAGGTGGTCAAAGTCTTGCCAGCTGACAGAATTAAAGTAATGGGGCGAAACAAACATCATGGCTATCAAAAGCGGGGACTTCCCAAACTTCCCATGACTTATCGCTTCCTGAGAATCCATTCTCCCAACCCATATTACTATTCTATCCCTGTAGCTGAATCCAATAGGGAATTATTAACTTGGCATTAATGTATCTATTGAAAAATAAAATCATCCTGGCCAATCCTTATCTATTCCCGAATAATTGTACTTGAAGCTTATGCTTCTTTATGGATAAATAATAATTTTATTTGATTTTTCACACAGTAGTTATTACTAAAAAATAAATTGTGCATTAATTCAAGTTGTGTAGAGATATGCAAATGTAATCTTAACGCGAAGGTTTTAATCCAAAACCAGATACAACCCAAGCACAAAACCAAAGTCTTGTGTCCACACTAAGCCCAGACGAGGCACAAGAGAAGAAGTTCCTCCTCAAACAGATTAAACCACCAGAATTCAATGGAAAGGGAAAGACTATTGAAGTTGATGATGAAGTATGGATTGAATCCATGAAAGATTACTTCAGTGTAGTAAGAATGGCACCTGTTAACCAGGCCATGATTGCCAAGCTCAAACTTACTAGAGAAGCTAGGCTCTGGTGGAAGTAATGGTGTAAGGACCAAGCAGTCTCCGAAAGCACAATAACCTGGGACAAGCTAAAGGAAACCGTGCATGGAAGATACATGCCACCTACATACAAAACTCAGAAGATGAATGAGTTTTTCAAATTGAAACAATTAGGCCTTTCACTGGAGGCATACTACTCGAGATTTGTCTCCTTGCTGAAATACACTCCGACCATGAGCATTTCCCAACAAGTTTCAAAGTTCCGTGATGGGCTGAACCCACCATTGAACACCCGGTTAGAATCAATGCATCCTTTGGATTTGCAAGATGCATTGATAAGAGCACGACCTATTGCCCAAGAAGTCCAACCAAAGCCTAGGAATAATAGACCATGGACTTACAAGGACCAGAATCCAGGAATGTCGAAAGCTCAATTCAAGAGGGCTCAAGGAGAAAGTCAAGGCCAAAGAAAGAAGCCAAGGGCAAATGCAATCAATGACTTTGTCCCCACTCAAAGGAGCGATCAAAGCCTGCGATGTTTCCATTGTATTGAACTTGGACACTTCAAAAGGGAATGCCCCAAACTTGGCAGAGAACGTCACCAAGGAAAATTCAATGGCCAGGCCAGAGCTACCCGTGGCCGCAGTCGTGCAGCAATGGGAAGGGCAAAAACTTCCAATATCTCCACTAAGGGACTCAATGAAGAAGAAGACCCGTCCATGGAAGCTGAGATTGAAAGGGCATCCATTCATGCCGTTCTCCACAAAAAGGGGCCAAACCACCAGTTCTTAGTAATCCAAACACCATCAGATTATCAAGGTAAGAAATTCAAAACCTTGATTGACTGTGGCAGCATTCATTCCTTTATTTCACCAGCTTGTGCAAGAAGGTTAGGAATAGCCACTATAGCCGCACCTACTTTTCTTGTTGAATTAGCAAATGGGCGAGAAATCACTTGCATTAGACAAACTGCTAAGGTGGAATTCCTACTCGGAGACAAACCCACATCTGTTAAGTTCAGGGTAATGAATCTAGGAGTCCATGAGTGCCTACTCGGGATGGATTGGCTAGTCCCCAAGGATGCTCACGTCCATTGTGGGAAAGGACAAGTCTCCTTTCGGAATCCTAAGGGCGAGCTAGTGATAACACAGGGAGAAGCAAGTAAACCTAAAATCCAGCTAGCTAAGGCAACGCGAATAGTTCAGGGGATAAGGAAAGGATTACCCATCTACCTGATCAAGCTAAACAAACCGAAACAGGTAGAGGACACCAATGAAGAACCATCTTCGCTAAAAGAGTATGTGGATGTGTTTCCAGAAGAATTGATTGAATTACCACCACCAAGGGAAGTGGATCATGAAATTAAGCTAACATCAAGAGCTGCACCAGTCGCAAAAAGGCCCTACAAGATGTCCATTCTTGAAGCTATTGATTTAAAGGAACAACTCAAACAGCTATTGGACCAAGGGTACATACGCCCCAACAGTTCTCCTTAGGGAGCTCTAGTCCTATTCCAAAAGAAGAAGGATGGTACACTTCACCTTTGCATCGATTATAGAGGCCTGAACCAAGTAACCATCAAAAATAAATATCCTATCCCAAGGATAGACGAGTTACTTGATCGATTGCAGGGAGCAAAAATCTTCTCCAAGATCGACTTAAGGTCAGGATAATACCAAATCCGCGTCAAAGAAGAAGATATTCCTAAGACAGCATTCAACACAAGATATGGTCATTTCGAATTCATGGTAATGTCTTTCGGATTGACTAATGCCCCTGCCACCTTTAATAGGCTAATGCAAGACATTTTTAGACCATATCTTGATGATTTTGTGCTTGTCTTCTTTGATGATACCTTAGTTTATGCCAAGAAAGAGAGGGACCACGAATCCCAAGTTTGCATCGTCCTTGAAATCATGAGAACTCATAAGATTTATGCTAAGAAGAAAAAGTGTGCCTTCCTCAAGAGGTAGATTGAATACCTTGGATTTATTGTGTCAAGTGAGGAAATCTCTATAGATCTTACAAAGGTCAAGGATGTCCAAGAGTGGCCTCCACCAACTACTGTTAAAGAAGTGCGTAGCTTTTTGGAATTAACAAGTTGGTACAGGATCTTCATTAAGGACTACACCTTAATTGCAGCCCCCATTACAAATTTGCTGAAGAAGCAGGTTGCCATAGCATGGACGCCCACTGAACAATCAAGTTTTGATTAGCTCAAGCATAGCTTAGTGACATCACCGATTCTAAAGCTCCCTGACTTGAGCAAGGAATTTGATGTTGTCACGGACGCCAGTTCACTTGCACTAGGCTGTGTACTAATGCAAGGAGGCCACCCTATAGCATATTCTTCAAGGAAGCTAAAAACCCATGAAAGGAATTATGCTACCCATGACCTGGAGCTATTAGCAATTATCCATGCTCTCAAGCTCTGGCGACACTATTTGCTTGGCAACAAGTTCTCTTTGGTCACAGACCATAAGATCCTTAAATGGATATTCACCCAGACCGATCTCAATATGAGGCAACGATGTTGGATTGAAGCTCTATAGGAATATGATTTTGAGATCAGATATCAACCTGGCAAGGAGAATGTAGTTGCTAATGCCTTAAGTCACAAAGCGTTCCTCAACTCTCTTATTATGGAGAGACCCTTGATGGCAAAATCATTGGCAACCATGGTATCAATGCCTAGCAACCCTATCCTTGAACTAGCAAAGGAGGAAGCTAGCCGAGACCCAGAATATCTGAAGATGATGAAGGAGATCTTGGGGAGGGACCAAAATACCAAACTTAAGGCCAAATATCAATAATTTTCTGTCAATGAGGGACTTGTCTACTTTAGGACAAGATTATGCATACCCTCAAATAGAAAACTCAAATAGAGAATACTTTTAGAAAGCACATGATTCCCCCTTTTCAGGCCACCCCGGATATGTCAAGACCCTTAACACAGTCAAGAAGAGCTATCATTGGGAAAGGCTTAAGGGAGATGTGCTCAAATACGTCACAGAATGTTGTCTTGCCAGTGCATTAAAGCAGAACATGTCAAGATGCCTGGGAAGTTATAGCCTCTTGACATTCCCCAGATGAAGTGGGAATTTATCAGCATGGATTTTGTTGTTGGATTATCTTCAGTCCAAGGAGCATACAACTCAATTATGGTTATAGTAGACATGCTCACTAAGGTTGCACACCTCATTCCAGTCAAGACAAACTATAAAGCTTCAGACATTTCCAAGTTATTCATCAAGGAAGTATTCAAACTCCAGTAGTTAAGACCTTCTCTCCTTTTCCTCCCCCCCCATCTTTACCCACCTCACCCATATAAACCTCCCCCTCCCTGAGAGAGGGCGGATAATTTTTTTTCTCTCTTCCTTTCCTCCCTATGTATTTCCCTTCCTTCCTTGTAAATCTCGCCCTTCCCTACCATGTATACACTACTCGTCCCCTTCCCTTGCGGCCATCCCATAAGAAAGAGAATAGAGGAAGAGTTAGTGAAGGAGAGTAAGAGAGAGAGAGGGAGAGAGTAAGAGAGAGAGGGAGAAGAGGCTCAAGAACCAACCCCTCCCTTGGGCAAAATCTCGAGTACCGCCTCTCCCCCATCGTAAGCCTCGTAACCTCCCCATCTTTTGCCTCAAATTGACGAGGAGTCCACAAAAGGCAAGACTAGGCATAGTAACTCCGGCACTGAGGAGTCCTTCGAAGGAAGCGAAGGCCGCCTCCAACTCCACAATGGCCCCAAAGCGTAAGCTCTCCCAAGAGATTGGAAAAGCCATGACTACGAGGGAAGGGTTGGGAAGAGACACCACTATCAACACGAACGGCTTATCAGGTGAAAACACTAACTCGACCCTCCAAAACCAGGTACCGCTACCATGTTCGAAACTGGAATCAAATATTTAAGCATAAGCATTATTAGAAATAAAGTCATGCCTCGCGTCCGGTAGTTTGAATATTTTGAAGGTAGCCGAAGAGGGGTTTCATAATCATGGGTTGTCGAAAATAGATTGGGTTTCTACGTGTATAGCAAAAACAAGTCAAGAAATAAGATCTAACTCCCACAGATGCATCATAGATTTTTCGGGGGACTTAAATATTCCATCTAGGTCAATTGTACTCCATAGACAATCGTAGAGAATTGAATTGCATTTTCAATGGATGCATGTACACTCACATTTGAGTAATAAGTCATGCCTTTCGAGTCGCATAAATGTACTAGAGGGGATTCCTATGAATAGGGACCTCGCATCGCATTGACAACTTAGGGGAAACTTGCATTGGGACTTGCATGGCATTGTGGATAGCTTCAATTGCACCACATAATGGAGTATGCGTCTAAAAAGGTAGATTGCGATGCGCACATGAATTATTGAGCTTGTTTGAAAGGAATATTTTGGTAAATAAGGTCCTAGTTGATAAGTAAAGCCAAGGTTTAACTCGATCCACCTAGGACCTTAGTCGCAAAATAAATCGGCTTGTCCTTACAACCATATTTTTACTTGAAGTCAACACGCTCGTGGTCTCTAACCCAATAGCCAACCGTGATGAGCCCAAAACACGCTTAGGGATATCACTTCCGGAATATAAAACATCCCAAACTACACAAGGAAGCTCGAATGTAGTACTCAGAAGGAGAATGACTACTCGCCAAGCTACATTCGATGCTTGTAGCTATCTTAGAATGGTAAGTAGACTTGGTTTATGTTGTCTTGCAAAAAGAGTAAATATAAGTATCGATTATCTTGACGACGAGTAGGTCCTAGGGTAAACCTAGAAACCGATAGAGTTCTAAGGTAGGAAAAGATGATTACTAATTGGTCCAAAAAAACCCTAGACCAAGATCCTAAGATAGGGGGATCAAAGGATAGTAACCCAGGGAAGGCATCATTTAAAACTATAGTGAAAGTGCTGTACCCTAATACATAGTAGTGAGGTTGAGCAGAGGGTAACCCTATCCCCTGAAAAATAATGGAAAATGACGCCAAGGAAGGAATGATCAAGAAAGGCAACGTTAGCATCAAAAAAAAAAAGCACTCCACCTTAGCAGATGTCTTGAGAGCACTTGCCTTCATTGTTTGTTTGTGCTTGTAAATCTAGGTTCAATGTCTATGAAAAGAATGAATGACCCAAACTCACAACAGGAAATTGAATAATGAATCAGGTTGAATTCAAGGAGGGCGACCAAGGTACCCCCAGCTAGCCGCCAACCCTAGCCAAGGGGGTTCCAAATAACCGTGATGGGAACGTGGGCCGAACCCGCCACGAGAGGTCTCTCTGTGGATTAGTTTGAATGTAGGGGGACGCTTGGATGCCAGGGGGGGCTCTGGCTGTAAATTCCTTGCCTCTGGTCCTACTCAAACAATCCACGTGACTCGAGATAGATTCTCAAGGCCCTGTTACTAGTGCAAGGGCGGATACTTTGAGGAAATAAGACGCATCATCATGGATTGCAGAATCTGTCCTTTTTGGACAAGACTTGTATTTCAGTTAAGTTGATAATATAAAGTTTACTTCCAAAGAACTTGTCTGAACTGTTTACTGCCAAAGAACTTGTCTGAACTGTTTTTGTGTCAGTGCCATAAGTTACGGAAATGAACCCTGTTTCTTAAAAGGCATAATTAAGGAAGCAGTTTTTAAATGTCCCATATAAATATGATAGGACCTAATTAGGTAACTAAAGAATTCCCATTAAGGGGAGCGGGTGAGTGCAACCCCTAACGGGTCCATCATACGGCAGGGTGGTCCCTGAAAGTTGGGAAGCTTCTCACAAGGTTTTGATAGGCGAACGACCTTTAGGTAATATTAGAATAGAACCCGATTCATGCAGTTTTAGGGGACCGGAATGGGACTGGCCTTATGGGCAGAGAGGTCGAGCGGTGCATCCCTCTCGTTTCCCATTCTCTTTGAACCAAGTGCGGTATGGATTTGCTTCGAATTGGGTATCTATGCATAAAGTAGGATGTCCAAAACCCGACGCTAGGATGCTGTCAAGAGACTTGTCTACTAGGAACCCACATTTCAAGTCGATCCTAGTGGGTTCGGCTATGGACGTTCCGTTGTGAGGGCGGACTCGAGAAACCCTAGGCGCCAAACCCCAAAACACTCCATGGGAGTGCTGGGCGGCGATGCCTAGAATCGCTTCTCGATGGACCGCTAAAATGTGCTTGAACAGCCGATAGGTGGCACGTTACAGTTATTTAGAGACAACAAGCAGGAGAAGAGCTATTTGTTGAAGGATTTGGAAACTATAAGATTGAGTGGCACATAATTGGTGACTTAAAGACACTTAAATGTATGTACAATGTATCAAAGGGCGCCAACTCTAGATCTCCTTGCCTATATTGCATGTCCCCAGCCATAGAGTTAAACTCAAGAAATCAGAATAGAGCTCCCTCTAAGTACAACAAGGATCCACAATTTAAGCCTCCTAGATATTCCTTTAGTGAATTCCCATATCTGTACACTTCATGCGCCTTGTGGGATAATTGAAAAGATGGTTCATCTTTATATAGGATTTGCATGGAAACTGAAGCCATTATCAGCTAGAATAGATGCTATAACAAAGATTTAAAAAGTCTTATCTGTAATTGATTTGTATGGTTGTAATGTTGTTATTGAACTAGATCTTCAAAAGTTTAAGGATGGAAATTGTGTCCCCAAAAAGTCATCTATTGGTGGAGTTAAGGCTAGAAGGTTCCTAGACTTTCATGGGAGACTTGGTAAGATAAACTCTAGGAATGGTGGCTCAACTATTAGATACAATCTGTGGAAGTGCCTACATAATGCAGTTAAGGATCATGCTAATAATGGACAAGCTCAGAATAGAAAAGCCAATGTTTGGGAAACACTAGACAAAGTATTTTTTATTATGATAAAACTGATTAGAATGATGATGATCTCAAAGACTTCAAAAACCAATTGAACATTTTTAAAAAGGCAATGACAGAAGCTTGGGATAATCAACACTTCACTCACTATATGGTAAGAAGTTTGCATTTGTACGTCTCTTATTGTCTGACTCATATAGGGTTTTCTAATTGAATTTCTTTATTTGTTAACTATGTAGCATATTTTATACAACCATGCTCCATATTTTATCA
The DNA here is from genome assembly GCF_053477565.2 of Lygodium microphyllum. NCBI lineage: Eukaryota > Viridiplantae > Streptophyta > Polypodiopsida > Schizaeales > Lygodiaceae > Lygodium > Lygodium microphyllum. Next base: position 101,472,460 of record NC_141141.1, on the reverse strand, counting down.
AGAAATATAGATCTCTATCTATATGGTCAACCCAAGGTATGGAAAAATCACATTATCAAGCAAGAACAAAATACTTTAGACACACAAGACATGGAGGTGGAATATTCAAAGCAAAAAATTCATTAGAGGTCTTTCAATGGTTCCACAGACAAATTTGGCACAAATTCAACCTCAAAGACACAATCCCATCATGTAATACATCATCTTTGGCAAGGACTATATCCGCTATTACCCAAAGAAGAAAAGAGGGATATTTAAACTCTTGTACAAACCAAAGATATTCAGAATGGTTACAAACTAGACAAAGAGATGGAAAAATATGGGTTTCATCCCACTCGATGAGACCTCTACATTTCAGGAACTCTTATTTCCTATAGCCTAGAAGGAGCTTCAAATTCTTGGCATCTCCTATATAGCCGGAGAGTAAATAAGAGCCAAGAACTCCAAAGTATCCTACCCTAGATTCACTGTGTCCAGGCATGAAGCAAAAAACTCTTATAGCTTCTTCCTTCTCCACCAAAATTATCTTGTGTGAATCTCTATTGAAAGCTTGGGATCCAATCACCTTGGAGATAGCTTTCAAAGCCATTATTGGTAAGCTTGGAGAGCTTGACAACTTGCTATGATAAATTGCAACTGTTTGATTATTTAAGCTTCCAATATAATGGCCAAGGCCTTAAGCTTCAATGGCGTTGAGCCCTTGGCTCTTCCAAGAAAGGTGTATGCATCTTCAATTTCTATTTGCACAATAAAACACAATAGTATAAGATATCAGTAGATAAATATCCAATAATATTTGTCTATAATGCATAACATACTATAATATAAATCACAATGGATATCTTAGAATTATCTTTCATACCTTAGGGTTTTCAGCTTCTTCAAGAAGACTATCATTATATAGATTTATTGATCTTTTTGTTTTCTCCTCTAATGGAGACTTCAATTTCTCTACATACCCCATGTTATCAATACAAAGTCTCTGCTAAATTTGTAACAACTCTTCCTCTATAGGTATCTCCCCCTTTTCATATTCTGTAATCTAACTAATACAAGAATGCAAGGCTACAAAGTTGTCTTAAAAATTCTCTCCCTCAACATCAAGAGTTGCTAGCAATTCCTCTTTTTCATGACCTATAAAATTCTTATCATTTCGACCCCATGCTGCAAGGATTGCCAAGCAGTAATCTTCTCTAAGATCAAAAAGGTGTTGAATATCATTTAGCAATACATATCTACTTTAGTTGGTGAGATAACTGGGAAATGTTGGGATACATTCAAGAGGACATGTTTCAATATTTGCACTCAACTCTATCTCCTTTTCTTCCACTTTTGTAATGTTTTCCCTTTTAAACAAAGCAACATCAAATCCCTGCACTAACTGGTTCTCAATATCCTTCTGAAACATTTTTCCCTTCTCTTCAACTTATTTATTTTCAATTGCAATATCCTCTATCTTCTTCTATTGTATTGTATCTAAATAACAATTATCCATATATTGAAGATATACAAGAATTCTAATATCATTTTGTACAATAAGACATTGATGTTGATTCTAATGAAAAGGGAAATCTGCTTTCCACTTCTTGAATTCCTCATCAATAAGGCTGAACCTTGTTTGTAAAGTTGTTCTAGCAGCATCCGTAGCTTCCATTACATCATTAAAATGGACAAATCCCTCAATCAATCTCTAGGCCTTTAACATATCTATCATAAAACTCCCTAAAATCCTTCAGTTTATTTTCAAGATCCTTCAAGAGCTCTTGCAAATAAAAGGGAACATTGAGCATATATCCTATGTAAACAAATCTAGATGAATTTCCAATTGCATGAAGAAAATCAAAGAGCTTTCATCACAAGCATCCTCCAAATCCTCTTCCTCCATTCTCTCTAAAGAAAACTTCCTTTTAGTTATCTTGATTAGTCACAAAACCAAATCCAAAAAACAACAAAGTAAAATTAGGGGCATATTATACCAATCCACATTTGCTCATATCCAGAAGACTAAAGAAAGATTGCTTAAAAAATTTAGTCAAAATCTAAGGCACTGCTTTTGTATTTTGACAAATTTAATGTGTTTGTTATATTGTTGAAGATTTAGAAATGCAAGATGAATGAAGTGAATTTTCCATTTATGCAACAGCAAAAGCATGAAATTCTATGTCTCGTTGATTAAATTTTGTTTTACATTCACGACTCATGAAACGCGAAAACAATGGTCCAAACCACTTCACAATTATAAAATCGTGTTTCGCATGTCACTTATACCAAAAAACTTGACGAATTCGTGTTTTATACATCTGAATTTTTTTTTCAAAACAGTGCATCTAGAACATCAAAATCCCATCGTTTAACATGTGTACAATATTAAACCAATATTAATAGAAAATTTAAGTAAAACCCTTATAGAATTTCTAAGTTCTTGATGTATCTTTCTCCTCTTAAACCAACAAACATAGATCAATGTTTAACAATGACACCTTATTTCATTCATCTTGCATGTCGAAATCCCTAAGATATTACACATGGTTAATTGATCAAAATACAATTCCTTATAAAAAGTGAATTGACTACTTGAGTAGCAAATGAGGCATGCAATTTCATGTTTCATCAATCAATTTTTATTTGACATTGAAGACTCATGAAACGTGTCAACAAACTTTCAAAACCCTTAGCAAATTGTAAAATCATGTTTCATATGTCATTGAATCATTTCATAGGAAAGATTACAAATTTGATCATCTTCAATGTCTTGAAATTCAGGATTGCAGAGAAAAAATGACAAGAAAAAGTTTGATACATGAGATTTGCAATCCCTGCTACTACTGATAATAAATGGTTTTTTGTTAGAATACTCCCGGTTTGTCTTGTGATGCTTACAAGATAAATAGCTTGTCGAAGATAAGACAAAATACGTGAAATAAATATTAGCATAAACCCGACCCTGAGTTGCCATATATATATATATATATATATATATATATATATATATATATATATGCCAACGATCACCGCACGTTTAATCAAGAAGTATAGTGCACTAATTGGAGGAGCTGCGCTTAAAATGAAAAATAAAATGCTAAGAATTATCTTTTACCTTTAAAAACTGGAGCCATAAAAGCGCTATCATGCCAAAAACGTAAGCGAGACATGTTACAACTTCCTAGGCAAAAACAGTCTGCCCGTTGCATGTGTGAAAATTAACTATGCATTACAGTAGCCACACGTGTAAAGAAACATCCACATGTTGCACTAGAACCTCTTTTATGCTATTCTTATTTAATCCAAGCTTGAAATCTCGGATTCTACCCTTCCGAGTAGAGACGAACGAGCTCTCATATCTTCACCTTTTCCCACGTTTTGCCTGTTGCATGGTGATCCAACTGCCTTTGCTAATGATTGTAGGAATCCATCTTCCATCTTTTTGGAATGAGTTAAACAATGATATGGACGTGATTTAGGAGCTTGGACACCTTGTTGAAGGTTGAATTTTTGTATTCATGGCACACACACACACACACACACACACACACACAGAGAAAGAAAGAAAGAAAGTTATATTAACGTCTTCTAAAGACCAAAACTGGCCTATGAGACAAACTGTGATACAACTGATGAGGTCCAGCTATCCAAAATAAAAGTGCTGAATGAAAAGCTAAAAACTGGAAACTAAAAATACGATGCTGTGAGTGTGATAAGTGTCATGTATGTATATGTGCGTATGTAGCTCTGGTACTCCAGATAATGGCTACAAAAGGGGAACAAATGTCGGCTGTGATAGGGGAACAACTGTTGGCTGTGATAGAGTGGGGTTGGGTCTAGGGTTTGTCTCATGGCTCTAATAGGGACTAAAGTTGATGTGACTCTCAGTGGTCGCGTTTAGTCGTCTGGCAGCAATTTCTAGGCTTAATTTTGTCTATAAGGCTTTTGGAGCCTTCCCCAGTTGCGGGAGGTGTTTTGCCTCACTCGAGATATGCTAACTTTGTCAGTCTCTCTTGTCTAAATTCTAATCTGATTTAACAATGTCCAATTCTTAGAGCAGCCAAACATCTGAATTTGGATGTTTGATTTCAAAGTATCCGATTCTGGCATATCCAAGTCCTAAGCATTCGATTTTGACAAGGTCTGATTTTTCTCTATCTGAGTGGCTGATGGCCAAGTGTCCAAGTCTGATTCTAATGAATCTGATCATCCTAATCGGATGAGGTGAATGTCCAATCGGATAGGCAATGGATAATCTGATTTTCAAAGATCGAACAGACGTCATTTGATCGGACAAGTCAAGTTAGTCTGAATATCCAAATTCCAAGAATCAGACATCCAAGTGTCCAATTCTAGGAATGAGACCCCTATGGACCGTGTCTGATTCCGCCGCTGGCACACAAACAACAACAAGAAAAATTCAAATCATGGCCACACTTTTAGACATGCCCTCAAGCAAGGAGCTCCAAAATGTAAGAGTGCATACACAAGGAGGGTTCTATATACCTGATACGCACAGGAAACTCTTGTGGTAGCCGATCGATTCGCCCTAAGCTCCAATTCTCTCTCTCTCTCTCTCTCTCTCTCTCTCTCTCTCTCTCTCTCTCTCTCTCTCTCTCTCTCTCTCTACTGCAGAAACTAAAAATGAGCCTTCCACCCCCTTCCTTGGGTCTTAAGCCCTTGTCCTAATGTCCAAGTGTTGTCCCATTACTACTCAAGCCTTCTCAATGGAGTGCAAGCTCATTTTTCCCTTATTTGGCATGTTTTACAGTAGAAACCCTAAAGCTTTTTGCTTTGATTTATTGCTCCTATCCTACTCTAAATGGAACAAGAATCAAAACACAAATACTGAAATGAATCCTCCTACTTGTCTACTCACAAAAACCCAAAATACTTGCTTGTTTTGAAGATTAAAAGCCCAAATCTCCTACACCTTTTGACTTGGGCTTCCTCAGTCTTTCTCTGCTTCCTTTTGGCTACATGATCCTTGTTCATGATATGTCTTGTATCGTTGTAACAGATATAGAAGACCCTACTATATTCAAGAGGATAGTAGGGAGCCTAATTTACATGACTATCACAAGGCTAGAGTTGAGCCATGATGTTGGCCTTGTTAATCAATTTATGCAGATACCTAGAAAGCCTCATTTGAATGTAGTTAGACGCATATTGAGGTATGTAAAGTCCACACTACATTATGGAATTTTTTATGAGGCAGGTAAGGATGTACATGTGTTTGGATACACAAATGCAAATTGGACTGGTAGCATGTTAGACAGAAGATCTACTAGTGGATTCATATTTTCCCTTGGTAGTGCAATAGTTACATGGAGCATAAAAAAGTAAGATATATTTTCTTTATCAAGTAGAGGCTGAGTATAGAGATGCTACTATGGCAAGATGTGAGGTGGTATGGCTACAAAAATTATTGGGTGATTTGGATATGTAGGAAGATAGTCGAGTTGTCATTCACTGTGACAACATGAGCAGCATATAGCTAGCTAGGAACCCAATATTCTATGTTAGGATAACATGCATTGAGGTGTACTACCACTTTGTGAGAGAGAAGGTACTTGCATGAGAGATTGACTTGGTATATGTCAGCACATAGGACTAGATAGCTGACATTTTCACTAAGGCATTCGGTGTGGAGAAGTTTCAAAGCTTACTTGGAGTTGTAGAGATATAGTTGAGCTTAGTATTGAGATGGCAAGCTCAACACATGTGGACATTGATGATGGACCGCCTATCTAGATGGGTCCACACATCGACACTTAGCACATTGGTGGTCATTATGATCCTCACATGGTCATTAACCTATCACTTATTATATTATTTGGTTTTTTGCACCTACATATAGCTAGCATAGCTATAGCACCAATCGATTAATATAGTTAGTTGTGCACCATTTGACTTAGTAGGCCACTTTCCTTTATGTTGTACCTTATCTATACTTTTTGTACATTATATTGTGTGTGGAGGAAGAAGAAGAAACCAGCAATAAAAATTTTTGGCCTCCATCTCTCTTCTTGTATTCTTGAGTGAGCTTCCTCTTATGCGTATGGTGTGTGTTTGGTACAACAGCTCAAGCAAGTCCCTGCACCATCATGCAATTCTTGACAATACTTACCTATGCAAGAGTGTAAGGTCAAGTATATGCATGGGTGTCCTAAGGAAATTTTGTGCACGAAGGATGATGCTAGCTCTCTGTACCCTAACACTATACTTGCAGTCGTAACATGCCCTAAAGGTAAGGTGTATTTGTGCCTAAGTACTAAAGGCTTTATGTCAATACACCATGTGTGCACTAGTGATTCCTTAGACTAAGATTTGTGCAAGGATGCATGTCTAGGGATCCTTGTAAACTAGCCATAATGTGTGTGTGTGTGTGTGTGTGTGTGTTGAGATTCAGCAATCACACTCATTGACAGCCTCTTTGTATGGAGCTTCAGGGCCAAGGACATGCAGGGTTACCTATCCCATATGCACAGTGGTGCCTACTGCAGTTTCCTACTTTCCTATAAAGCATTGTACTTGCTTCCTTTTCTTAATGCAATGATAGTACTCTTTTCTTTTCAGTAAAGTGTCAATGTCATTGTCCACATACACAAGATTGTGTTTATGAGTCCAAGTCTCAATCTTGGAACCTAATTCACTTGTGTAACAAACAGTGTCTTTGTGTTCTCCATCATGAGTCCACACTTCTCCTTCCATCCACCATAACTCATTGCCATGTCCTAGATCCCACATCTTTCACATGGTATCAGAGCACAGACGGGCATGGCACTGCTCCTCCAACTCCAGTTCACTCTCATCTAGCTCAATTTGAGCTCAGTCCAGCTCAGGCCAAGTCTAGGACCTCATCTCCTACTCTTTCTTCTCACTGCCCTGCTTGGCAGCCATAGCTACACAGCACATACCCTGCTTTGAACACTTATATCTCCTCATAGAGGCCATATCTCTTCACGATTCCTTCTGGGGGAATCTTCCCCAACACAAGGTCCTCCTCCCTGGCACCTCACACCTAAGCATTATACACCCTGGAGTTCAGCATTGTCAATCTTCTCTGCTTCTGCTTTGGGTGTCCTCCATAGCCAACAGGACCCAGCTCACTTGGAGCTTCTTGATCTCCCTCCACAGGCAAAATTTCAACACGATTTCTTCTGGAGAAATGTTCTTTGGCTTGGGGCGCTACCTCCTGTCACTTTAAACACCAACATTGGTGATCTACAGCTTCAGCATTGCAGAAATTCGCAGTCGATGTCTAGATCTACGCCGTGTCTGTTCGAGCTCCCTGCGTGCGCCGTGCTATCCGCGATCTGGAAAATTTCCATGGGGGTTTGATAGCCCTTGACATAAGCTTCCTAGACATATAATTTTTTTTGAAAATGATCAACTACAAGTCCTGCAATCTGAAAAAAACCATGCCCCTATCCCAAAAACCCTAATTCCACCATAGCCAAAATCTCTCAAGCTCTTTTTTTCTCTCATTTTCTCACTCCTGACACTTTACCAAGCTAAAGCTCACTCTAATCCATTGTCCCAGCATCAAATCAAGGAGAGGAAGGACCTAAGAAGATTGAAGAACGACCGAACGATCCCGAATAAGAAGAATCAAGCTCAACATCAACACACACATAGTGTGTTTTCACACTGTCATTACCTGTGTTTCTTGACACATTGTAATCTGCTCTTCCACTGATAAAATCTCAGAATTCTGGAGTTGATTTGCTGCTGATCTTGCAACCTCAACATGGGAAAAGACTCTCCAAATGCTCGATTCAAAGGAGTCAGGTTTCACACTTGGCAAACCCGCATCAAGCTCATCCTGATGAAGAAGGGTCTTTGGGCCATCACAAATGGCAAAGAGAAGAAACCTCGAGATGCAGACCTTGCAGTTACTTGGCAGAAGAATGATGACAAGGCACAAGCCATCATCAAACTGGAATTGGATGACAGCTACATCCATCATGTGGATGCTTGTGACACGTCCCATGACACTTGGGATAAATTGGATACCTTATTTGGTGCACAGTCAAAGTCGTCTAAGTATGGTCTATTAATTGAATTTTTCTGACTTGATATGAAGCCTATACATCCATGGCATCCCATCTGAACTACATGGAAAGCCTACTTACTCAACTTACAGGAATAAAGCTAAAAATGGATAAAGATGTTTGTATTGGTGTCTTGTTAAAAAGTTTGCCTCTACTTATGATAATGTATCAACCACTCTAACCAACATGCCTGATCCTCAACTTGTTGATATTAAAGCCTCTCTGCTAGAGGAAGAAAAGAAAATTAAAAGCAAAGAAGAGCCTAGCACTTCAAAGGATGAACAAATGTTATATGTAAACAATAGATACAAAGGTAAAAAGGAACCGCTCTTCTGTGACTTCTGCAAAAGGACCGGACACACTGAGAAGTTCTGTCATGCTAGAAAGAGGTCCCAAAAGGCCTATCTTGCAACTGTGAAAGAAGAAGAAGACCATGGACCAAAAGATGAAGAAGAAGATGAAGATGAAGACCACCAGGATCAGAAGGACAGACTCATCAGTCCTTCTACTCTCATTACTCTGATAGACTGTTTTGAAAGCCTTGTATTTCCTTGCCCTAATGCTTCCTACCATAAGCTTTGTAAACTCCTCATGTAACTTGGCATTATAGTCCCTATACACTTTGTGAGGCCCCTGTTATAGCCTCTGGATGTCCATCATGTTTTGGTCCCCACACTTAGCCTTTTCTGTGACAGCCTCTGGTGTCTACCATGTTTGTGGTGTGCCCACACTTTGCAAGTGGTTCTCATTACAGCCTCTACACACTTTGTGCCTTTCTAGTTGTGATTGAGGAGGGGTGTTGAGATTCAACAATCACACTCATTGACAGCCTCTTTGTATGGAGCTTCAGGGCCAAGGACATGCAGGGTTACCTATCCCATATGCACAGTGGTGCCTACTACAATTTCCTACTTTCCTATAAAGCATTGTACTTGCTTCCTTTTCTTAATGCAATGATAGTACTCTTTTCTTTTCAGTGAAGTGTCAATGTCATTGTCCACATACACAAGATTGTGTTTATGAGTCCAAGTCTCAATCTTGGAACCTAATTCACTTGTGTAACAAACAGTGTCTTTGTCTTCTCCATCATGAGTCCACACTTCTCCTTCCATCCACCATAACTCACTGCCATGTCCTAGATCCCGCATCTTTCACGTGTGTGTGTGTGTGTGTGTGTGTGTGTGTGTGTGTGTGTGTGTGTGTGTGTGTGTGTGTGTGTGTGTGTGTGTGTGTGTGTGTGTGTGTGTGTGTGTGTGTGTGTGATCCTATGTGTTTAATGAGTTTTATTGTGATTGGGTTACTTTGTGACTATGTTCCTTTATACACTATGCCCGAGGGATCTATTCTGTTATGTCTAAATGAGCCTAAGCAAGGCTATCATTATGTACCTAACCTAGATACACTAAGGTGATGTGCTTATAGTGCATAAGGTGCTCCTAAAAAGGTGACCTAAGCATGGTGAATGTCTTTAGATGTGTATGCCCTAGTGCCTCCTATTGCTACATGTGAACTAATGCATGGCATGTCCCTATGTATTTGGCTAAGTGCAAAGGTGTGCCCCCAATGTGGTTGAGTGAGTAGCACTCTATGTAGTCTAATCACTTTATGCTTCACATGAACTAGTTGTTGCATATGACCCTAAGTGTGTTTGTCTAATTATCATTAAGTGCTTTGTGCTTATATGTAGTGCCTTGCAAGTGTTTGGTTGAGTGTTTCTAGAGGTGATCAATTGTACTTACATGTGGTTGAGTGCACCTACAAGTTGTATATGCCTAAGCGATGTGATATCAACAAGTGCAACGATGTGGTTGAGTGTTCGCTTGCTTAGGTGTGGTTAAGTGGACCTTACCTATATGTAGTCAAGTGCCTAAGGTGTAATATGCTTGTGTGACAATTTGTCTTTCATGTGTGCAAGTAATGTGTATGTATAAAGTGACGGTGACGGGGGCGCCCGCCACCTACAGTGTGGAGTGGCGGTGACTGTTAGTGTGACCTAGTGGTCTAGGGAAAACATTTGAAGAAAATGTGTGGCCGAGGGGAAAATTTGTGTGAGAATGAGAGGAAAAATGAGTTTGGCCATGTGATAGCATTTGCAAGATGCAAAGGACCTAATCGTGTGTACCCGACTCACAAAAACCAAATGGAAAGTGGAGAAATGGCAACGTGGCTAAGTTACTCTCCAATCGAAGGAGACCGAGTCAAGCAGTCTATAGCAGTCGAGTGTCTAGAGTCCACTGAGTGGCTGGGTGTGTGACACACACACAATCTAACACATCCATCACCTTTTCTCGAGAATCACAATCCATGGTCTTTCCAATGCATTGCCATCAAGACAGAAGTCATAGCGTTGCTACCCCCGAGATAATGAAATCCACTCTAGACCATCACAACTCACAATGAGAGTCATCACCCATGTGAGGATGATCGCAGCAACCCAAGATAGCCATGGCCAACTCGTGCGATCTGTGCACTCTTGTTAGCTTCTTCTAGTGTTTTAGAATATTGATTTTTCACTTTGGCTTTCTACTCGTCATCCAAGCCTTACATGAATCCTCTAACCTTTTGAATATTATCTAAGCCATCAAGTTTGAGAATGATTTCTCTACATTTGGAGATGTACTGGGGTAGGCCCTCCATTCCATCGACACATCCTGGGAAGTCCAATTTTGATCCTTTTCATTCTCACGAAGAAATTCCTTTTGGAACATTTCCTCAAACTTGGCCCACATCATAGCATGGGTAGTGGTATCAAGACTCATCCACTACTTGTAGGCCTTGACCTCAAGTGTTAGGCTTGTCTTAAGGGCTCTATTGGAAATTGGTGTACAATGTAGATGATGCAAGTCACTCCACTTATGTAAAAAAGTGTTGATTGCATCGTTGTTAGGATCTCATTCCTCTCTTTGAAACACAAGTGGCTTCATGATCTTTAACATATTACTAACCTCATGTGCACCAAGAGAGCCAAAGGCCTTGGTGCCTTAAGGTAGGCTTCTCTTAAGGGCTCTATCGGAATTTGGTGTACAATGTAGATGATGCAAGTCACTCCACTTATGTCAAAAAGTGTCGATTGCATCCTTGTTAGGATCTCATTCCTCTCTTTGAAACACAAGTGGCTTCATGATCTTTAACATATTACTAACCTCATGTATACCAAGAGAGCCAAAGGCCTTGGTGCCTTAAGGTAGCCCTATTGATGGGGTAGCTCCAAGAGCAACCTCATCTTCAAGAGGCATACCCAAGTCACTTTAAGCTTGTTGTCATACCAATTGTTTTAACAGTTATGAGATCTATGTAACATTTTCATTGTGAGCATCAAAATTTTTCTCTAGTGCCATTGTATGAGCCACTAAAGGACCAAATTCTCCCTTGTATATTAGCTCAAATGCATATGAGATCATTCATGGTTTCATCCTTATGCATGTTTATAGGATCATCATGCTGTGAATGCAAAGATGAGGATATGATGTGATTCTTGAAACTAAGAGAGAAAAATTAATTCTTATCCTTAATGTCTTCATAGTGAAACAATTCACAAAACTACAAGAACGATGTGATAGGTGTAGTGGAAACTCACGCTCAACCGCCAAGACCCATAGACCGCTTATTGCTTCAAGCATTTTGAGCAAGCACAAATGACTATCTCTAACCTAGCTAACGCGCCTGCGATCCTACGGTGGTGTAGTGAGCTTACCTTGATGCCCAAATGAGTAGCCTCCTCCCTCAAGCAACCTCATAGCTCCATGATTCAAGATGCAAGCACAAGCAACCTCAAACCTGTTGAGATATCGAGCTTCACTCGTGATATGCCAGGGTGACCGTTGTGCATTTATGTCACCGACTTGTCAGTTGTAGACGCGGTTGGTACACCGCCCATGAATAATAGCTAGATGACAGCTATCCTTATCTACTCTAGTTCGTGGCTTGGTTAGTATGCCACCTTACTTAGTTGAGTTTGGTTTGAGACCCATATATAGGGTTTTTCTATTTCTTTGTATGAGAGTTCTTTTTGGCTTACACAACTAAGAAGAGGAAAACTGTTTTCAGCCTCCACCTCTGTGTGTATTCCCCCATTGTGCAAGCAAGAAAGCTACAAGTGAGACTCCTTCCTTCTCTCCCACAATCTTGACATGGTATCAGAGCCTTGTTCGTGGTAAGGAGCTCAAGAAAGCAAGCCAAGCTCGCGGTGTTCTGGTAAGAGGAGCAGTGTTGCTTTCATTTTCTGTTTTGGGAGCAGATCTCTGCAGGTAGCACAACCGAAAATTGCAAGAGTGTAGTGTCTCGGGTTGAGACACCCTTCGCGGTGAAGCAAGAGGGCAGTATATGCTGCGGGCAAGGGCTTTAGCCCTTGGCAACCCTGTTTTTTTGATTTGAGGCCATTTCGGGGCCTGTTTTGGAGGCGGAAGTTTTCTGCACGCACTCAAGAAATGGCCCAGTTTTATGCTGTGCGACCACTATTCTACAGGTCGGTGAAAAGTTACCACAGAAATTGCATCGTATGCTTATGTGCAGAGACATTGGGAGTTACAGAATCATCCTTGGTTCCTATTTATGCAAAATCGTCACTAGGAAGTGACTGTGTGGTCAAATACTACTTTCACCAGTTTTGCAGATTTGCCCTTGTGAGGGTGAAGCTGTGTTTTTTGCAGTGACAGAATTTTTTGCAGTGTTCTGTAATGGCGTCTGATTCTCTTTCACAGATTGTCACTGAAAAGCTTGACAAGAACAACTTCCAAGCATGGAAGTTTAGAATGATGAATTTCCTTATGGGAAAAGGATATTGGGAATTTGTTGCAGGAAATGAAGAAGAACCAGTTCTTCCTGATGTTTCCAATCAACAGCAAATGTAGGCATTTAAAGAATGGCATGAGAGAGCCAAGAAAGTTATGTATTGGTTGTCTATCAGCATTTCAGATTCTATGATTGTGCATATTCAGGATGCAAGTACGCCAAAGGAGGCATGGGATACTTTGTCAAAAATGTATAGCACAAATACGCAAGCCAGGAAAATACAGCTCAAGCAAGAGTTTCATAATATGTAAAGAGAAAATATGAGCATCAATGACTACCACATGAAGGTGAAGAAGATTGCAGATGCACTTGCTTCCATTGGGTCGCCAGTGGAAGATAATGATTTAGTTTCTGTGACCTTGAATGGTCTAGGAAAGGATTATGCACAGTTTCGGACATCCATTTCAGTTCATGAAAGATTTCTTGATTTTGAGGAGTTTATTGCTCTTCTAATTTCTGAGGAGCAGAGAAATGGTGGTGCATCTTCTTCAGGAGGAACTTCAAAGGAAGCTGTCTTCTACTCAAATGCTGGAAGAGGTAGAGGCAGAGGTAGAGGAGGCCGATTTGGAGGCCATGGTAGAAATCAGAATATGCAACAAACTCAAGAAAACCAGTCCTATGGAGGAGGACGTGGTAACTCTAGAGGCAGGGGGAGCCAAAGAGGTCGTGGTGGATGGCAAAGAGGCCAAAATGCAAACAGTAATATTGAATGCTACTACTGTGGTAAAATGGATCATATGGCTAAGGACTGCTATAAAAAGCAGAATGACATCATGAATGGAAAACTGCAACAAGGAAATTATGCATCTTCTAGTAGACAGGGTGATGACAAAAATGAGCATTTGTTTATGGTGCAGCACATGAACCATTCTGTGACAAGTGCAGAAGAAAGCAATGATGTATGGTATGTTGACTCATGTGCATCAAACCACATGACAGGTCATGCAGAATGGATGGAGGATGCAAGGAAAATGGAAAAACCAGGATTTGTGGAGACTGGTGATGATACTGCACATCCTATTGTGCAGATTGGAAAATTTCCTTTGTCTATGTAGGATGGAAAAAAGAAATACCTGTCTGATGTATTTCATGTCCCGAATATCACCAAGAATCTGGTTTCTGTTGGTCAAATGGTTGAGCAGGGCTTGCAGGTCAGATTTAATCCTCATGGATGCTTTGTTGAGGATATGAAAAATAAAAGTCGCTTGATAGCAAAAGGAAAGAAGAAGGGCAGAATGTTTACATTGGATGCAGACTTGTCTGAATTCAGTGCAACAATGTTTGCACATGGGACCGGTGTAGTTGCAGATATTGATATCTGGCATAAACGCATTGGTCATGTTAATGTACAGCGACTTAAATCAATGCAGGCCCAAAATATTGTTGCAGGTTTGCCTAAATTCAAGGTTGCAGAAATGCATAAGGTATGTGAAGCCTGTCAGTTTGGAAAACAGGCAAGGAAACCATTTCCTAGACATGTTCAAGAGAGTGAGAAGCCATTGGAATTAATCCACTCTGATGTGTGGACTACTAAAGCTGCATCTCTTGGAGGCTGTCATTATTTTGTCACTTTTATTTATGACTATAGCAGAAAAGTTTGGGTGTATTTTATGAAAAAGAAAAGTGAAGTTTTTGGGTATTTCAAAACTCTTAAAGCTATGGTTGAAAAAGAAACAAGCCTGCAGATAAAATGCCTAAGGTCAGATGGAGGGGGAGAGTACCTCTCAAATGAGTTTGCAAGGTTTCTGTAGGAGCATGGCATAAAGCAGCAATATTCATGCAGTCATACCCCACAACAAAATGGAATTGCAGAAAGGAAAAACAGGCATATTGGAGAGGTATCTCGTGTCATGCTCAATGAAAAAGACTTGCCAGATTTTTATTGGGCTGAAGCAGTTGCTACAGCTAAAACAGAGAAAGGTATTATGCTACTTTTCATTTATGTTGATGATTTGATTATGACAGGTGACAGTGATGAAGATATCCTTTATGTGAAAATGCTATTGAAGCAGAAGTTTGAGATGAAGGATTTGGGAGAGCTGCGTTATTTCTTGGGCATTGAGGTGATTAGATCACCAAGTGGGATACAGCTCTTGCAGAGGCAGTATGGATTGGACATGCTATCCAAATATGGGATGACAGGCTGTAAGCCTATTTCAGTTCCTTTGGAGCAGAATGTGAAGCTGAGCGCAGATGCAAGTGAGCTTCTGGAAGACCCTACTATGTACAGACGCATAGTAGGAAGCTTGATTTATATGACTATTACTAGGCCAGATTTGAGCTATGTTATTGGATTGGTAAGTCAGTTTATGCAGGCTCCAAGGAAACCGCATTTGGATGCGGCTAGACAAATACTCAGGTATGTGAAGTCCACATTGCAGTATGGACTATTTTATGAGACTGGGGTTCAGATACAGTTGCATGGATACACTGATGCTGATTGGGCTGGTAGTATTTCTGATAAACGTTCTACCAGTGGATATGTGTTTTCTTTTGGGAGTGCTGCAGTCACTTGGAGCAGCAAGAAACAGCCTCTACAGTTGCCTTGTCGACCACAGAGGCTGAGTACAGGGGCACAGCAATGGCTGCATGTGAGGTAGCTTGGTTGCATAAGCTACTTTATGATATGCATCAAGCCTACAAATGGGCCAGTTGTCATTTATTGTGACAACATGAGTAGTATACACTTGGCAAATAACCTTGTCTATCATGCTATAACAAAGCACATTGAGGTGCATTATCACTATGTGCGAGAGAGGGTTTTACTAGGTCTTATTAATCTAGTTTATGTCAGCACAGAGGATCAGGTAGCTAACATATTCACGAAGGCATTGGGCACAGAGAAGCTACGCAAGTTCAGAGACCTGCTTGGTGTGCAAGAATTGGGATTGAGCTCGAGGGGGAGTGTTGAGATATCGACTCCACTCGTGATATGCCAGGGTGATCGTTATGCATTTATGTCATCGACTTGTCAGTTGTAGACGCGGTTGGTACACCGCCCATGAATAATAGCTAGATGACAGCTATCCTTATCTACTCTAGTTCGTGGCTTGGTTAGTATGCCACCTTAGTTAGTTGAGTTTGGTTTGAGACCCATATATAGGGTTCTTCTATTTCTTTGTATGAGAGTTCTTTTTTGCTTACACAACTAAGAAGAGGAAAATTGTTTTCAGCCTCCACCTCTGTGTGTATTCCCCCATTGTGCAAGCAAGAAAGCTACAAGTGAGACTCCTTCCTTCTCTCCCACAATCTTGACAAAACCTCCACCTTCAAGCTCCATCCTCCATAGCCACGTGTAAGACAAGAGAAGAGAAGAAGAGAGGATATTATGGAGAGCTTCTTCTCCTTGAACCCTCACCCTCATACACTCACTCCCTCACACTTCCTCTCTCAAGCACACACAAGCAAGCAAGAAGAAGAGAAGAAGAGATCACTTTTACCACACACCAAAGAATGAGCCTTTCATTCACTTTTTGAGTTTATATACAAAACCCTAAATCCCTTGGGCACCCATCCCCTTTTTTGCATGACTAGGCATCTTGCCAAGGTCCTCTTTCTCTATTTCCTTCTAGTTGCCTTATCCCTTCACCTATGTCCGTTTAGATTTTACAACTTGCACAGGAGGGAGCCTGGAACTCTTATAAAATGAATTACATTGCACCCCGCACTTTCCTTGTGAGAGCACTCAAAGGTTCTCCCTCATCCTTGAGAGAACATCCTTCACCCTTGAGAGGACCTCCCTCATCCTTGAGAGGACCTCTCTCATACTTGAGAGAGCCTTGCTAGAAAATTCAGTGCCCTCCTTCGTCCTTGGAAGCACCTTGCTAGAATCTTCAATGCTTTCCTTCATCCTTGAGAGCACCTTGCTAGAATATTCAATGGTCTTCCATGTTTTTTCTAAGCTTGCCTTCTCCACTTTTCCTGCCTAACCCGAATGAGCTTCTTCATTCACTTTTGGACTTGGGCTTCCTCGGTCTTTCTCTCTGCTTCCTTTTGGCTGCATGATCCTTGTCCTTTGTGACCTATCTTGTAACACTGTAACATTACCCCTCTCCTAGATGAGTGCCAGTCCCATGGCACGTGCAGGTTTCAATTGAGGGAGATTGATAGGCAGTCATGTGTGGCAATGATGATGGAGCCTCCGAAGTCAATGGCTTGAATTGTGTGGAGTTACCTGTTGTAAAGAAAAGAAGGTGCATTGCGTGGGGGTGTCTATCTGATCGTGTGGTGCCTTGTGCTCATGCGAGTGGGACTGGGGATTGGGTATCTGGGTGTTGTCCCACACTTGAGTACCCATTTTGTGCATAAGGGTGTGTTGAGATGAGAAGCTCAATACGTGCGGACATTGATGATGGACCGCCTGGCTAGATGGGTTTGCACGTCTACACTTAGCATGTTGGTGGTTATTATGATACTCACATGGCCACTGACTTATTACTTATTATATTTAGTTTGTTGCACCTACCTACAGCTGGCAAAGACATAGCGCCAGTTGATTAGTGTAGTCGGTTATGCATGTTTGACTTAGTAGGCCACTTTTCTTTATGTTATATCTTATCTATACTTTGTGTACATTGTATAGTGTGTGGAAGAAGATGAAAAAACCAGCAAGAAAACGTTTTGGCCTCCATCTCTCTTCTTGTGTTCTTGAGTGAGCTTCCTCTTGTGCATACAGTGTGTGTTTGGCGCCGCAGCTCAAGCAAGTCCCCCCACCACGTGATTCTTGATATGGTATTAGAGTCGCACCACCGTGAGAGAGGCTGATTTCGAAAGCTAAAGTGAAGGAGAAGAAGCAAGGTTTGAGCAAGTAAGAAACGGATAAGAAACTCTCCCATTCTTCCACTCTCTCTCTTGGATAGTGCATGTGGAGGCACCAAAAGCAGGGTCGAGCAAAAATCTCAGATTGCTGTGAGATTTGGTGTGCAAGCAGATCAATGTATATTCTGCAAATAGAACCTTTAGGGATTTTCCACAGTTATTTTGGGTGTCTGAGGCCGTTTCAGCCCCCGTTTTAGAGCCACAAAGTTACGGACAACAGTTTCAGGGTATAGTGTGTTTTCGGCTATATTGACCGAAAACACATGCGTAGGTTACAGATTGCGAATCTGTAATTTTTGAGGTGTTTGCAGGAAGCAAACATAAGGTTTATCTACAAACAGGTTGCAGATTACATGTACTATTGAGCAATCAGTGAAAAAGATTGCTTGGTGTATTGCTGTGCACGTGTTGTGGAAGATTGCAGAAGACTAGCTTGTTGTGTTATATCCTTGTTTGTAATAATGGCAGAGAACAGTGAAAATCCCATTATTGAGAACCTCGACAAAAACAACTACCCTTCATGAAAGTTCCATGTGACGAACTTTCTCATAGGAAAAGGCCTTTATGAATTTGTTTTAGGTGAAGAAAAGGAGCCAGAGCTGGGTATCCCTCCGACTGCAGATGAGTTAAAAGTATGGAAAGAGTGGAATGCGAAAGACAAAAAGATGATGTACTGGCTATTTGTAGTTATTGATAATACTATGCTGAGACATATCAGAAATGCAGAAACTTCACATGGAGCTTGGACAATTTTTGAGAGCATGTTTTCAGTAAATACAAAGGCACGAAAGATTCAACTCAAGCAAGAGTTGAATGCCTTGAAGAAAGGGAAAATGTCTGTCAATGAGTATGTATTGAAGGTGAGGAGCATTGCAGATTCTTTAGCAGCAATTGATGCAATGCCGGATTATGATGATTTGGTTTCATCCACTCTGAGTGGCCTTAACAATGAGAAGGCATGGAAATCATTTATTACTTCAATATATGTACGGAAGCCATTTCCACATTTTGATAAGCTCATCTCTCTCATGATTACTGAAGAGATCCATATGCAGGGTGATTCATCTCTGAAAGAAATGGTGAACAGGTCTAAGCATTTTACTCGAGTTTAGGAAGGGGACGTGGTAGATCCTCTTCGAGAGAGTGTGGTATGGGACATGCTGGAAATAACCAGCAAAATAGGTTCAATCAACAGTTTGATAAAATGCAGGTTTCTAGAGGCAAAGGAAACTTTAGAGGCAGGGGAGCTCTAGAGGAAGAGGTGGATGGCAAAATAGAGGTTTTGGAAATTCTGTTATTGTTTGCCATTATTGTGGCAAAACACGCCATATTGCAACCCATTGCTATGCAAAGAATGATGATATTCGCAGTGGTAAATTACAGCAAGGAAACTATGCATCATATTCACAACTGAATGAAGACAAAAATGAGCGTATGTTTCTTCTGCAGCATATGATGAATGCAGTTACATGAAAGGGGACACATGATGATGCATGGTATGTCGATTCAGGTGCATCTAATCATATGACCAGTCATGATGAATGGTTTGAAGAGATGCAGGACTTACAAAACCCAGGTTATGTGCAGACGGGTGATGATTCATGCCACCCAATTTCACATATTGGAAAGGTTCCCTTATCCTTGTATGATGGCCAGACAAAGAGTCTGACAGATGTATTACATATGCCATCAATTACAAAGAATCTAGTATATGTTGGCCAAATGGTAGAGCAGGGATTGCAGGTCCAATTCAATACACAAGGTTGTTTTGTAGAAGACTTTAATGATAAGTACAGGTTGGTCGCAAAAGGAATTAGAGTTGGCTTAATGTTCACTTTAGATGCTGGAATTCCTACAATGGATGCTGCTATGTATGCTAAAGGAAAAGGAGTAGTTGCAGATATTGAAATCTGGCATAAATGTATTGGACATGCAAATGTGCAAAGGCTAAAATTGATGCAGTCCAGAGGATTGGTTACAAGGTTGCCTTCTTTAAGAGTTGCAGAATTGCATAAAGTTTGTGAAGCATGCCAGTTTGGTAAGCAGGCGAGACAACCCTTTCTGCATGATAGAGAAGTGAGCAGAAATGTACTTGATGTAGTACATACAAATGTTTGGGGGCCTACACAGAACATATCTCTTGGTGGCAGCAAATACTTTGTCACATTTATTGATGATTGTTCAAGGAAGCTATGGGTATACTTTATGAAGGAAAAGAGTGATGTGTTTGAGCACTTCAAATCTTTTAAGGCAGCTGTTGAAACAGAAACAGGCTTAAAAGTGAAGTGCTTGAGATCAGATGGAGGGGGAGAGTATCTCTCTAATGAGTTCAGTGGCTTCTTGAGGACTCATGGGATAAAGAGGCAATTTACTTGCAGGTATACCCCACAACAAAATGGTATTGTAGAAAGAAAAAACATGCATATTGCAGAAGTTGCATGGGCATTAATGGCTGAAAAGAATATGCCCAAACATTTTTGGTCTGAGGCTATCCATACTGTTGTCTACATGATGAATAGAACTCCCATAGCTATAGTTCATGGGATGACTCTTGAAGAGTGCTTTACTGGCAAGAAGCCCGATGTATCGCACTTGAAGGTATTTGGATGTGTTGCATATGTCCATGTGCCAGATGAGCTATGTAAGAAGCTTGATCTAAAGGCTGAAAAATATATTTTTATTGGGTACTCTTTAGAGCAGAAAGGGTATTGTTGTTATAACCCTGTCACAGGTGAGTTCAGAGTGAGCAGGGATGTTATCTTCGATGAGATGGGCAACTGGTATGCACCTACTGGTTATGTATTAGATGATGATAATGATCAGGATAGCTATGTGCAAAAATAAAAACAAGAATCACAGAGTCTTAGTGGACCAAAAACATCATCCGGTACTATACCTACAGTGAGCCCTTGGTCTGGGAGACTAAGGAGTAGTCCCACGTCGTCAGGTGGATCTGTAAGTGTTGCAGGGAAGGACAAAGGAAAGAAGAAAGTGTTGGATGGTGATGATGCATCTACCAGCCATTTGGGATTGGATGGAGATTCTAGTGGTTCGGAGAGTTTGGATGATGAGCTTGGTATTCCTTCAGTCGGACACCAGGTGTACAGAGAGCTCATAGTAATGTAAAGGTTCCATTGAGTGATCCAGTGGTACACAGATCTAGCAGGGTCAGATACCCTATTAAAAGATTTGGTTTAGAAGGTTATGCAGCTCACCATTATGCTTATATGGTGAAACTAGTTGAGGATGTTGAGCCCACTTGTTTTGAGGATGTTGTTGGTCATGCGCATTGGGATGTAGCAATGGATGAGGAGATGGTTGCATTAGAAGCCAATAAAACTTGGGATCTGGTACCCTTACCTAAGGGTAAGAAAGCTATTGTTGTAAGTGGGTTTACAAAGTCAAGCATAATGTAGACGGTTCAGTTAGTAGGTATAAGGCTAGGCTGGTTGCAAAAGGCTATGCTCAAACATATGGCATAGATTATGACGAGACATTTAGTCCAGTTGCTAGGATAGCAACTGTTAGGTGTATGATTGCCTTGGTAGTAGCCAAAGGTTGGAGTTTGCAGCAAATGGATGTTAAGAATGCCTTCTTGCATGGTGAATTGCAAGAAGAAGTGTATATGGAGCAGCCAGTAGGTTATGAGGTTTTAGAGCATCCCACATATGTGTGTAGGTTAAAGAAGGCACTCTATGGGCTGAAGCAAGCACCTAGAGCATGGTCTAACAAGATTGGAGAGTATCTTGTCAATATTGGATTTTGTATTTTTTATGCTGATCACTCACTTTATGTGAGAAAGGGAGATGCAGGTTTGGTCATCATAGTCATCTACGTGGATGACTTGATTATTACAGGTGACAGTGACAATGGGATTGTTGAAGTTAAGGACTTCTTGAAGAAGAAGTTTGAGATGAAAGATTTGGGTGAGCTGAGATACTTTCTTGGTATTGAGGTGATCAAATGTGATGATGGTATATGGCTGACCCAAAGGCAGTATGGCTTGGATATGTTATCCAAGTATGGTATGACACCATGTAAGCCTCTTTCAGTACCATTGGAGCAAAATGTGAAGCTGAGTGCTGATGTTGGGGATGAGACAGAAGACCCTACTATGTTCAAGAGGATAGCGGGGAGTTTGATTTACATGATTATCACAAGGCCAGACTTGAGCTATGTCGTTGGTCCTATCAGTCAGTTTATGCAGATACCTAGAAAGTCTCATTTGGATGCAGTTAGACGTATATTGAGGTATGTGAAGTCCACTTTACATTATGGACTTTTTTATGAGGCAAGTAAGGACATACAAGTTTTTGGATACACAGATGCAGATTGGGCTGGTAGCATGTCAAACAGAAGATCTACGAATGGATTCATGTTTTCCCTTGGTAGTGCAGTAGTTACATGGAGCAGCAAAAAGCAACATAGTTGGGTCATATTTCGAGATCTTAATTGCATATCTCTGCTCATCGTTGGTCATGATTTGGTAGCCCTCTTACTTTCATTGAATTTGAAAAGCATACCATTTTCACAAGAAAGAGGAGTCATTGTTAGCAAGCTGCTTCAACTCCTCAATTTCGTAGTCATTGGCAAGGATGGTGCCCCTATCGTAAGATGTAATGTGATGATGCTTGAGTGCTTGTTCACGAGAAATCTTGGTGGCAATGAGTTCTTCAACTTCCTGGGGAGCTTTAATGAATACAAATTCCGATTCCTCTCACAAGCAAGGCAGTGTTGTGTGTACCTTCGTTGCCAAAGGCTCGTCCAAAAGACCTAGGTCTACTCAGTCATAGCTTTTGGCAAGTGTGGTGAATGTGGCATCCAAGCGCCGTAGGCAACCAACTAAGTCATCCCCTATATTCTCAACTAATTCTACAGCTAAGATAAGAATTAATCATCGTTTGCAAGAGAGTTTGAGACCTACTAGAGGCGGGGATTAGATTGGACTTGACACAGCTCAATGCTGACATCTACTATTGCGACTTTTCCTAAGTGTGCAATTTGGCCTCACGTTTGCTAAGCATCGCTCAAGATTCTGTCGTTGTGCTACTAGAGGTTTGTGAGGTTTGGATGGCACTAGTAGGGCTAGGTTTGGTTGGTTTGGGGTCAGCGAGCTACTGCCGTTTCGAGTGATAGGTTCGTTGAGGTTCTGTAGGCTTAACAGTGTTGAGATCTATGGGTATCACAACTTGAGTTGTTTGTGACTTTAGGGCGTGATCTATTGTGGGGCTTTTTGTGGTCAAGTTTGAGGATGGAATTGGAATAGTGCCACTAGCCGATACCCATATCCAAGCATTTCCCTTGTAATAGCCCTACACTTGCAATAAGATCTTGGAGACCCATCGTGGCTAGACCATTCATCGGTTCCTATAGTTTCTTCGTTGCCTCTCTTAGGTTTCAAGCACGACTTCCTAGACTTGTGTAATATCTCCATTACTTAGTTTATTTTAATGTGCATATACAATCCAAAGAAAATTGATTCACATTGCACATTTATTTATTTATTTTAATACTAGCTTTAATTATAAAATTGACTCTCATTATGAAGATAATTAATGAGGTATTATATACCAATTCATGGAAGAAAGACTTGGGAGACCCTCCCAAGACTAGCTTATTAAAACTATATTTGTAGTATAGAACAACAAAAAAAGAACTAGTCTAGTGGATAGTCACTTGGTAGTTAAGCACACTTGGGAGACGACATTGTTAGGATGGGTGACCTCCCGGAAAGATTTTTCTACAAGCTAGCGGGAGCTTCTCACGTGCAACCAACGGTGCCAATGAAACCTTCGTAGCCCATTGCCAAGTATGCCAAGGTCTATGCCTTAGTCGCCACCTTAGTCATGAGCCTTGGAGTGATGGCCGCCCACCATGTGGTGCTCGTTGATAAATTTGTAAATTTTTATCTTCACACTACAAAAATGGATCTCCCTCTCTGGCGTCATCAATGATGTCATTAGAAGTACTAAAAGAAAGCATTCTCTCTTTGTCATCGAAAAACACTAAAAAAACTAAGCGTCCTCTCTTCTACCTCCCCCCCTTGCAAAACTATAAAGTGAGGGCTTGGGGATGACTAGAAAGAGCGACAAGAGCAATCTTGATGGGACAAGATGTTGATTGAGAAGGAGGAGACTCTATTCCATGAGACAAAGAGACATCATTCTATTCAAACCAAGGAAGGGGATACGCTAAAGGTCTCTCATCCTCTTCTACTCAGATCCGAGAAGAGAAGACACTGAAGAACTCTATCATACCTCTACTCTCCTCTCTATTCCGTCTACTAGAGAGAGTGAAGTATTGCTTTCCATGAGGCAAGAAGAATCATCCACGAGGCCTACATCATTGAATCCCGCAATATCCATCATCATCATCCAGAATCTTACACCTTGCCAACCAACATTAGTATCGTCTTCTTCTTCTTCTTCTATGAATCATATTTCCATCATGGCCCCAAAGAAAAAGATTTCAAAAGCAAAAATCACAAATGACCCTACTATTGTGGAAGCAACAATTGGAGTTGCGAGCATGGGAGGCACTAACGGAGTCACGGGTGCGGATAACAACCCTTTACCAATTGCGATACCACAGGTTTTTCTTTAAAAAAGTTCTATCGAAATAAGATAAGTCTCTTGAAAAATACTGACTTAAGGCCAAGAAACTTGGTTACAAGAACTAGGAAGCTAAAGACCCCAAAATCTAGATACCCCTAGTTAAATTCCAAGGGAAAGATCTCATTATGCGAAACTCAAGTGTCGATTGCTACTAGAATTAAGCATCACTTGAAAGTTGCATGATTGATTGAAGTCATAACTGCTTGCATACATCAATCTTGTTTGTGATCTTCTAGATTAGATCCTGATTGAATTAAGTATTGGAACATATAAAAATTAAGGAGCCCTATACTCCCCCAATGATAGGTGTTGAATCCCCATACCAAGAGGGGATGTTTTTACCACTGTGGAAGCATGGACCAGCTCCGATGGCAAGAGGTCTCCTAGCAGGGATCGTATTAAGTGGGAGGTGGATAGGGTGCCAGGGGGGCTCTGGCTAGTAAATCCCTTTTTGCACCTAGGAACTACTTGGTCCCCTATATGGCCCGAGTTCTACTTGGAACACCTATAAACGCTAGCTATAGGTGAATTTGATCTTGGTGACGTGCAGATGCACCGGATGAGGTAGCATGTGAAATTGTAATTTTTCTCGTGTATGGGCGGGAGAACACACCTTATGGAATATAATCAATGAAATTGTTTTATTCTGATTGTATATCTGTGAATAAATTACGTAAACAAACAACTATGCATAAAAGGATTTTAATTAATGAAGCTATTTTTATATGTTTCATGTAATGTGGTAGGTAATTAGATAACTAAGAACTTCCATAGAGGGAAGCAGGTGGATGGATTCCTGACAAATCCAATCCTATGGTAGGGTGGTCTTGGTTAGCTGAGAGGTTTCCCCAAAAACAAACACTAGGAAAAAACTCTAGGAAGGGCCTATTTGCTGACTTACTTAGGTTTTGGCCTCAAAACCCGAACTGTAAATTATCTTAGGGGAAAGATACGGTGCCTGTGCCAAAGCACTGCAAGGGATTTCATAAATCCTTAGTCTAATACAGGAAAAAAGTGTTGTACTCCATGAACCAAGGGTAATGACAGTCACTTCTTTCGAACAAGAAGCCTCTCAAAGTACACCTCTAGGAAGAGCCGATTTGCTAACTTACTTAAGGTTTGGCCTCAAAACCCGAACTGTAAATTATCTTAGGGAAAAGATACAGTGGCTGTGCCAAAGCACTGTAAGGGATTTCATAAATCCTTAGTCTGCTACTGGAAAAAAGTGTTGTACTCCATGAACCAAGGGTAATGGCAGTCGCTCCTGTCAAGATTGTGGGAGAGAAGGAAGGAGTCTCACTTGTAGCTTTCTTGCTTGCACAATGGGGGAATACACACAGAGGTGGAGGCTGAAAAAAATTTTTCTCTTCTTAGTTGTGTAAGCCAAAAAGAACTCTTATACAAAGAAATAGAAGAACCCTATATATGGGTCTCAAACCAAACTCAACTAACTAAGGTGGCATACTAACTGAGCCACAAACTAGAGTAGATAAGGATAGTTGTCATGTAGCTATTATTCATGGGCGGTGTACCAACCGCATCTGCAAACTGACACGTCGGTGACATAAATGCACAACGGTCACCCTGGCATATCACGAGTGGAGCTCGATATCTCAACACTCCCCCTCAAGCTCAATCCCAATTCCTGCACACCAAGCAGGTCTCTGAACTTGCGCAGCTTCTCTACGCCCAATGCCTTCGTGAATATGTCAGCTACCTGATCCTCTATGCTGACATAAACTAGATCAATAAGACCTAGTAAAACCCTCTCCCGCACATAGTGATAATGCACCTCAATGTGCTTTGTTCTAGCATGATAGACTGGGTTATTTGCCAAGTGTATACTACTCATGTTGTCACAATAAATGACAACTGGCCCATCTGTAGGCTGATGCATATCATAAAGTAGCTTATGCAACCAAGCTACCTCACATGCAGCCATTGCTGCATCCCTATACTCAGCCTATGTGCTGGACAAGGCAACTGTAGGTTGTTTCTTGCTGCTCCAAGTGACTGGAGCACTCCCAAAAGAGAATACATATCCACTGGTAGACCATCTATCAGAAATGCTACCAGCCCAATCAGCATCAGTGTATCCATGCAACTGTATCTGAACCCCAGTCTCATAAAATAGTCCATACTGCAATGTGGACTTCACATACCTGAGTATGCGTCTAGCCGCATCCAAATACGGTTTCCTTGGAGCCTGCATAAACTGACTTACCAATCCAACAACATAGCTCAAATCTGGCCTGGTAATAGTCATATAAATCAAGCTTCCTACTATGCGTCTGTACATAGTAGGGTCTTCCAGAAGCTCACATGTATTTGCACCGCTCACCTTCACATTCTGCTCCAAAGGAACTGAAATAAGCTTACAGCCTGTCAACCCATATTTAGACAACATGTCCAATCCATACTGCCTCTGCAAGAGCTGTATCCCACTTGGTGATCTAATCACCTCAATGCCCAAGAAATAACGCAGCTCTCCCAAATCCTTCATCTCAAACTTCTGCTTCAATAGCATTTTCACATGAAGGATATCTTCATCACTGTCACCTGTCTCATAATCAAATCATCAACATAAATGACAAGTAGCATAATACCTTTCTCTGTTTTTCTCACATAAAGTGAGAAATCTGCCTTGGAAATCTGAAAGCCAATAGTGACAAGATACTGTCCTATCTTGTTAGACCATGCTCTAGGTACTTGCTTCAAGCCATACAAGGCTTTCTTCAACCTGCAAACAAACTCAAGATGAACAGCATGCACATAACCTGGTGGCTACTCCATATAGACCTCTTCTTACAAATCACCATGCAAGAAGGCATTCTTTACATCCATCTGATATAAAGACCATCCCTTTGATGCAGCCATAGCAATGACTGCTCTTACGGTTGCCATCCTTGCAACCGAACTGAATGTTTCTTCATAGTCAATGCCATATGTTTGTGCATACCCCTTGACTACTAATCTTGCCTTGTATCTGTTCACAGAACCATCTGCATTGTGCCTCACCTTATAAACCCACTTACAGCCAATTGCATTCTTACCTTTAGGCAAAGGTACCAATTCCCATGTAGCATTTGCTTCCAAGGCATCCATTTCTTCATCCATGGCTTTCTCCCATTTTTCTTTTACCATGGCTTGCTCAAAAGAAGTGGGTTCTGGTTCCTGTATCACTTTGACCATATATGCATAGTGAATGGCTATAAATCCATCATATTTCAGCCCATACACAGGATACCTAGCTCTAGTAGACTTGCGCAAAATAGGTTCACTCCTAGGTTCTCTCAAAACATCCCTAGTCTTCCTTACTCCAGGTGTAACAATAGAAGGAATACCCAACTC
Source organism: Lygodium microphyllum (assembly GCF_053477565.2). Lineage (NCBI taxonomy): Eukaryota > Viridiplantae > Streptophyta > Polypodiopsida > Schizaeales > Lygodiaceae > Lygodium > Lygodium microphyllum. The sequence goes on along the minus strand of NC_141141.1, from coordinate 101,444,847 downwards.
ATCATCAATGCTCTGTTCTGAGCCACTGGATTCACCATCCACATAAGAGTGACCTGCATTCACATCAAACATGGGCCGATCAACCTTCTCTTTTCCTTTTCGTGATATCTGCATTGCACTATCTGCATTGCTTTGAGAAGATTCTCATGATCTCAATCTGCCTGTCCATGGCGAAGAATGTGAACCACTGCTAGAGGACTCTCCAAGTCCACTAATATTTTGTGATTGCTGCTGTGAATTCTGTGCAGCATTATCATTTTGTGCATCTACATCATCAATCACATTTACTAGTTTATACCAGCTACTCATCTCATCAAAAACAACATCTTTGCTCACTGTAAACTTACGAGTAGAAGGGTTATAGCATCTATACCCTTTTTGCTGCAGAGAGTAACCAATAAAGATGCACTTCTCAGCTTTTGGATCCAACTTGGATCTCAACTCATCTGGCACATGTACATAGGCAATGCAACCAAAATTTTTCAAATGAGAAATATCTAGTTTCCTACCAGTATACCTCTCCTCTGGAGTCATCCCATGTATTGCTGCAGTGGGAGTCCTGTTCATTATATAGACTGCTGTAGCAACTGCTTCAGCCCAGTAAAAATCTGGCAAGTCTTTTTCGTTGAGCATGGCACGAGATACCTCTCCAATATGCCTGTTTTTTCTTTCTACAATTCCATTTTGTTGTGGGGTATGACTGCATGAATATTGCTACTTTATGCCATGCTCCTACAGGAACCTTGCAAACTCATTTGAGAGGTACTCTCCCCCTCCATCTGACCTTAGGCATTTTATTTGCAGGCCTGTTTCTTTTTCAACCATAGCTTTAAGAGTTTTGAAATGCCCAAAAACTTCACTTTTCTTTTTCATAAAATACACCTAAACTTTTCTGCTATAGTCATCAATAAAAGTGACAAAATAATGACAGCCTCCAAGAGATGTAGCTTTAGTAGTCCACACATCAGAGTGGATTAATTCCAATGGCTTCTCACTCTCTTGAACATGTCTAGAAAATGGTTTCCTTGCCTGTTTTCCAAATTGACAGGCTTCACATACCTTATGCATTTCTGCAACCTTGAATTTAGGCAATCCTGCAACAATATTTTGGGTCTGCATTGATTTAAGTCATTGTACATTAACATGACCAATGTGTTTATGCAAGATATCAATATCTACAACTACACCGGTCCCATGTGCAAACATTACTGCACTCAATTCAAGCATGTCTGCATCCAACGTAAACATTCTGCCCTTCTTCTTTCCTTTTGCTATCAAGCGACCTTTATTTTTCATATCCTCAACAAAGCATCCATGAGGATTAAATCTGACCTGCAAGCCCTGCTCAACCATTTGACCAACAAAAACCAGATTCTTGGTGATATTCGGGACATGAAATACATCGGACAGGTATTTCTTTTTCCCATCCTGCATAGACAAATGAATTTTTCCAATTTGCACAATAGGATGTGCAGTATCATCACTAGTCTCCACAAATCCTGGTTTTCCATTTTCCTTGCATCCTCCATCCATTCTGCATGACCTGTCATGTGGTTTGATGCACTTGAGTCAACATACCATATATCATTGCTTTCTTATGCACTTCTCACAGAATTATTCATGTGCTGCACCATAAACAAATGCTCATTTCTGTCATCACCCTGTCTACTAGAAGATGCATAATTCCCTTGTTGCAATTTCCCATTCATGATGTCATTCTGCTTTTTATAGCAGTCTTTAGCCATATGACCCATTTTACCACAGTAGTAGCATTCAACATTGATGTTTGCATTTTGGCCTCTTTGTCATTCACCACGACCTCTTTGGCTCCCCCTGCCTCTAGAGTTACCACATCCTCCTCCATAGGACTGGTTTTCTTGAGTTTGCTGGATATTCTGATTTCTACCACGGCCTCCAAATCGGCCTCCTCTACCTCTGCCTCTACCTCTTCCAACATTTGAGTAGAGGACAGCTTCTTTTGAAGTTCCTCCTGAAGAAGATGCACCACCATTTCTCTGCTCCTCAGAAATTAGAAAAGCAATCAACTCCTCAAAATCAGGAAATCTTTCACGGACGGAAATGGATGTTCGGAACTGTGCATAATCCTTTCCTAGACCATTCAAGGTCACAGAAACTAAATCATCATCTTCCACTGGCGACCCAATGGAAGCAAGTGCATCTGCAATCTTCTTCACCTTCATGTGGTAGTCATTGATGCTCATATTTTCTCTTTGCACATTGTGCAACTCTTGCTTGAGCTGCATTTTCTTGGCTTGTGCATTTGTGCTATACATTTTTACAAAGTATCCCATGCCTCCTTTGGTGTACTTGCATCTTGAATATGCACAATCATAGAGTCTGAAATGCTGATAGACAGCCAGTACATAACTTTCCTGGCTCTCTCATGCCATTCTTTAAATGCCTGCATTTGCTGTTGATTGGGAACATTAGGAAGAACTGGTTCTTCTTCATTTCCTGCAACAAATTCCCAATATCCTTTTCCCATAAGGAAATTTGTCATTCTAAACTTCCATGCTTGGAAGTTGTTCTTGTCAAGCTTTTCAGTGACAATCTGTGAAAGAGAATCAGACGCCATTACAGAACACTGCAAAAAATTATGTCACTGCAAAGAACACAACTTCAGCCTCACAAGGGCAAATCTGCAAAACTGGCAAAAGTGGTATTTGACCACACAGTCACTTCCTAGTGACGATTTTGCATATACAGGAACCAAGGATGATTCTGTAACTCCCAATGTCTCTGCACACGAGCATACGATGCAATATCTGTGGTAACTTTTCACCGACGTGTAGAATAGTGGTCGCACAGCATAAAACAGGGCTTTTTCCTGAGTGCGTGTAGAAAACTTCCGCCTCCAAAACAGGCCCCGAAATGGCCTCAAATCAAAAAAACAGGGTCGCCAAGGGCTAAAGCCCTATCCCGCAACATATACTGCTCTCTTGCTTCACCGTGAAGGGCGTCTCAACCTGAGACAATGCACTCTTGCAATTTCCGGCTGTGCTACCTGCAGAGATCTACTCCCAAAACAGAAAATGAAAGCAACACTGCTCCTCTTACCAGAACACCACAAGCTTGGCTTGCTTTCTTGAGCTACTTACCACAAACAAGGCTCTAATACCATGTCAAGATTGTGGGAGAGAAGGAAGGAGTCTCACTTGTAGCTTTCTTGCTTGCACAATGGGGGAATACACACAGAGGTGGAGGCTGAAAAGAGTTTTCCTCTTCTTAGTTGTGTAAGCCAAAAAGAACTCTCATACAAAGAAATAGAAGAACCCTATATATGGGTCTCAAACTAAACTCAACTAACTAAGATGGCATACTAACTGAGCCATGAACTAGAGTAGATAAGGATAGCTGTCATGTAGCTATTATTCATGGGCGGTGTACTAACCGCATCTGCAAACTGACACATCAGCGACATAAATGCACAACGGTCACCCTGGCATATCACGAGTGGAGCTCGATATCTCAATAGCTCCATGAACCAAGGGTAATGGCAGTCGCTCCTTTCGAACAAGGGTAATGGCAGTCACTCCTTTCGAACAAGAAGCCTCTCAAAGGACACCTCCGAATGTGAGTTAGTTGTTGATAGGTGACTGTTAGGTCAATTAGAAACCTTCAGGTCGGTTCTTTGTGGGTAACAGCAGGGCACTTTTTTTGCAGGGTAGGCCTAGGGTTAACTAAGCCGGTGGGACAAAATCTGTTCATTCTGATTAGAGTACGAATAGCGACGGCTAAAAGGTAAACTCTGGGCAACTACTGAAACATTATCCATCAAGATATCAAGGTGGGTATGCTACAAGTGGTATCAGAGTGAAAAGAAATAAAAAAAACTTGGTAAATTTCGCATGATATGTGAGATGTTTTCCCTTTCTCTTTCTTAAATGTGTTTTTTTTTTTAATCATACCATAGAGAGATGAAGATTGGAAGCAATCATAGTCTTTCGAGTAGTATTTACATCAGCAATGCATTCTACGGATTATGGATGGAGAATGCAAGTAATGTGAATTCTGGATTGCATCTACAATCCTTCTCCACTATGTTGAAAAATATGCTGGATGATAAGCAATGGAATTTGTTATATCAACACAAACCGTCTTGCCTTCCTTTAGACCAATTTAAAGAGGATAAGATGGATGGAAAACCTTAAAGTCATGAAGGTTTATTTATTCCATTAAGCCAGAGTGAATTCAAATTTATTCACTAGAGGCCGGGAGGTTAAACTAAATTGATATATTTACGAGAAAGTGACAAATGTCATCCCAGCGGACCCAATCATGGTTGTTGGCCGCTCTAAGTGTCACAATTATGTCAAAGATGGACTTCCTGATCTTCCTTTAAAGTACCGATTTTTAGATATCCATTCTTCAAAACTCGATTATTACCCAATGGATGTATCCAAATGCCATGCCTAGATTATATTAGGGGAAATCTTCTCTCCCAAATAACCAACCATCCCAAAATAAACCATGTATTTATCCCCTACGGCAAAAGAAATTATTTTGTCTATCCATTGAATATGAAATTGGTTACCATTCTAGCAATTAAGAATTACGAGTCAATAGATATATCTAAAATCCATGGTTAGATTCCTTAAGTTCATTCAAAAAACTCTATCATGATGTAACCTTCTTTGAAAATTTAATATAAAGCATTTATATCCTTCTAAAAATGATTTCTCTTTTTGAAAAGATATGATTAAATTGTATGATAACATTCGTAGATCTTACTAGAGAAAATCTTGTAATGCCACAAGAAGCTGTTCCTACCCTTAATGCTATTGAGATCCAAGAAAAAAAGTTCTTACTTAAGAAAATCAAACCACTTGATTTTGATGGCCAAGGCAAAAACATCGAGGCTGAAGTAGAAATATGGGTTGAGTCCATGGAAGATTATTTCATTGCTGTTGGAATTATTCCAGCTAATCAAGCAATGATCAACAAGTTAAAGCTAACAGGAGAAGCCCAAATTTGGTGGAAATAATGGTGTAAAGACCAAGGAATCTCCGAAGCATATGTTAGTTGGGATGTATTAAAGGATGCAGTGCGAGGCTGGTATCTTCCGCCAGCATATCGCACACAAATGATGAATGAATTCTTTGGTCTAAAGCAACTTGGAATGACACTGGAAACCTATTACTCAAAGTTTGTAACACTTCTCAAGTATGCACCATCTATGGACATTGCGCAACAAGTATCCAAGTTTTGCCACGAATTGGATGATCCCCTAAACACATAGCTTGAAGCAATGCGTCCATCCAACCTCCAAATACATTGATAAGAGCAAGATCAATTGTACAGTAACTCCAACAACCCAAACCAAGAAACAATAAGCCTTGGAATAATAAGTTCCAAAATAGAAATATAACTAGTGGCTATGCAAAAAGAGCCCAAGGTCAATTCCAGTTTGCCCATAGCAAAAAGGCTAAGACGTCAGCGGTGGAGAACTTTGCTGGTGGTAATAAGGATACTTTTAGGTGTTATTATTGTAACAAACCTAGCCATATCCAAAGGTGATGCCCAAAACTCAGGCAGAATGAATGCCAAAGAAAGTTTCGTAACAACCAGAGCCGATGGATAGCCACAGCTCTAGAGGAAGAGTTGCTAGCATAACCCTCAAGGAAGTAGAAGATAATGAAGGTCCCACCTTGGAAATTGACATGGAGAAAGTGAGAATTCACATCTCTCTCAACAAGAAGGTACCAAATCGACAATTCTTTGCGATTCAAACACCATCAACCTATAATGGTAAACCCTTTAAAATTTTCATTGATTGTGGAAGCACACATTCATTCATATCACCAAGGTGTGCTAGAAAACTAGGCATAGATATAATGCATGCACTTGGGCTGATAGTTGAATTAACTTATGGAAAAGAAGTTTCCTCAATACGACAGACAAGTAAGGTGGAGTTTAATCTGGGTGGCAATTAGACCAACATGAAATTCAAGGTGATGAGCCTGGGAACCTATGAGTGCTTGTTAGGAATGGACTAGTTAATTCCCAATTATGCTCATATTCACTGTGAAAAGGTATGCCTATGGGATTGATCTCCATCCTAGGGATGGTTGGCTTTGTATCGTTAGGTTGTGGGAGAGGGCCAATGGGGCTCCTCTTAGTTCGGAGGTATATTCCCTAGGTAAGGCTAGTTCCAAGGCTACAAATATGGGAGTCTCCGCAGCAATCTCTACAGTGCATGGCATTGTGGCCAAAACCTACCGCAATTGATGCAAGGTCGGGACCTGGGATCCTGACACTCAGCTTGAAGTTGGTTTCCACCACAATACACACATTGGACATGCAATTGTGTAGGCCTTCTTATCATCTCCTGCGGCTTGGACAACTCTAGCTTCATGTCTGCCAACTCTTGGCTCTGATCAACATTATTTCCTTTGACTTGGGTGCCTTGGTTGGATCTATCACTAGCGATCGGAGTTCTTTTTGAGGTTCTAGGAGCAATGATGTCTCGGGTTGTGAGTCATGAGCTATTCTCTTTGAGAAAATCATCCACTTGTATGGCTTCTTTGAAGATCCTAGCTACCTAGCATGTCCCTTTGTACTGTTGAGTTGCTCACCAAGGCCTTATAAATCTCTTCACTTTGGATTCCACTTATGAACACACTAGAGACCGTTCGTTCGCTAGGTATCTCTACAACTGCGATTCTCTTGAAAAGACTTCGCACATAGGTGATGTAGTCTCAGATATCCTCCTTGTCCTTCTGCTTGAAATTCATCAATCTAACTATGAGGTTGTCAGATTATCCTACCTCAGAGAACCTCTTGATGAAGAGACTCTTGAGGGTGTTGAAGTCATTGCATTCAAACTAGTGTACCACATCCGTCCTTTGTTGCCTAAGCATAGGCCGAAAGCTTGCGAGCGCTGGGAAAGATCCCTGGGATTGTTAGCCTTGCAGACTTGCTTGAACTGCTCTACAAAACTATACAAGTTGTTGCTCAACCAGTACTTGTCTAGTTGTTTTGCAACTACTAGAATTATCAATTGGCTCTTGAAGCCTTAGTTAACTCCTAATCCTGCCACAGCAACAATGTTGCTAGCGTTGCAGCGCTTTGCTCCACAGACATCTTGTCTATCAGTCACTTTGTGAGAAGCTCGCTCAAAGTTAAGTCTATCTCTAGCGCTCTCTCTCTTATTGCATTTGGTCATGTTCGGTTTCTATTTGCTAGGACTAGCATGAACTGGACTTCTCACATTTCTATTTCCTACTGCAATCTCCTAGCATGATGTTGCTGGTTGTATGCTAGTACGCCTTGCAAGACTTTCTATGCTAGTTTTTGTTCCTCTTCGCTCAAAGTTAAGTCTGTCTCTAGTGCTCTCTCTCTTATTGCATTTGGTCATGTTTAAAAAATTGATTCATGGCAACGATTTTGGCCACACCCACACTCAAGGAACTCCAAAATGCAAGAATGCATACACATGGAGGATCTTATGTACCTGATGCGCATAGAAAACTCCTGGGGAAGCTGGTCGATTTGCCCTAAGCTCCATCTCTCTCTCTCTCTCTCTCTCTCTCTCTCTCTCTCTCTCTCTCTCTCTATATATATATATATATATATATATATATATATATATATATATATATATATACTACAGAAACGGAAAATGAGCCTTCCATCCCCTTCATTGGGTCTTAAGTCCTTATCCTAATGTCCAAGTGTTGTTCGATTAGTGCTCAAGCCTTATCAATGGAAGTGCAATCCCATTTTTCCCTCGATTTTGCCCTGTTTTGGCCTGTTTTACAGCAAAAACCCTAAAGCTTTTTTCTTTGATTTCTTGCTCCTATCCTACTCTAAATGCAACAAGAATCAAAACACAAATGCTGAAATGAATCCTCTTACTTGTCTACTCATCAAAAACCCAAAGTACTTACTTGTTTTGAAGATTAAAAGCCCAAAACTCCTACCTATCTCAAGCACTGGTTCAGGGATGCAACCCTACTTTGACACTCAATCTGAGGTGTGCAAGTGCTCAAGCTTGAATTCATTGGTCCTCATAATGGAACCAAAATGTAGTGGGAGCTCATGCTCAACCACCAAGACCCACGGACCGCTTATTGCTTTAAGTGTTTCAAGCGAGCACAAATGGTTGTCTCTCACCTAGCCAACACACCTTCAATCTTTCAGGGTTGTATGAGCTTACCTTGATGCCCAAAGCAGTAGCCTCCTCCCTCAAGAAACCTGGTAGCTCCACGATTTGAAATGCAAGCGCAAGCAACCTCAAGCCTCCACCTTCAAGCTCTATCCTTCAGAGCCACATGCGAGACAAGAGAAGAGAAGGGAAGAGAAGAAGAGAGGAGATGATGGAGAGCTTCTTCCCCTTGATCCCTCACCTCACACACTCACTCCCTCAAACTCTCACACTCCCTCTCTCAAGCACGCACAAGCAAGCAAGAAGGAGAGAAGAAGAGAAGAAGAGATCACTTTTTCCACACACCAAAGAATGAGCCTTTCATTCACTTTTTGAGTTCATATACAAAACCCTAAATCCCTTGGGCACCCATCCCCTTTTTTGCATGACTGGGCATCTTGCCAAGGTCCTCTTTCTCTATTCCCTTGTAGTTGCCTAGACTTTACAACTTGCACAGGAGGGAGCCTGGTGCTCTTATAAAATGAATTACATTGCGCCCTGCACTTTTCTTGTGAGAGCCCTCGGAGGTTCTCCCTCATTCCCTTGAGAGATCATCCTTCATCCTTGAGAGGACCTCCCTCATCCTTGAGAGAGCCATGCTGGAATATTTGGTGCTCTCCTTCGTCCTTGGGAGCACCTCTCTAGAATCTTCAGTGCTTTCCTTCATCCTTGAGAGAACCTTGCTAGAATATTCAATGGTCTCCCACGTTTTTCCGAAGCTTGCCTTCTCCTCCACTTTTCCTCCCTGGCTAGAATGAGCTTCTTCATTCACTTTTTGACTTGGGCTTCCTTGGCCTTTCTCTACTTCCTTTTGGATGCATGATCATTGACCGTTATTGGTCTTATAACATTGTAACAATAGGACTCCAAAGGCATTGTATTCCAAGAGTTAATTGAAAGGTCCTTGAAAAGCTCTTTATCTCCTCTCCCAAACAACCTTTTGCTAACTTTCTTTGTTGTTTAAAGCAATTCCAAGGCTTAACTCGATGGTTAGTTGCCTTGCAATTAAGCATGCTTGAGTGTGGTGCTAAAAGAAGTTATCATCTTGAGTGGCTAGCTTTTCCTAACTTTTATGATGTTTGCTGAAGGTAAGGCACCTATCCCTGCATGATAGTTATACCTACCTGTGCATGATACCCATGCATGATAGTTCCTAACTTCTATGTTTGCGAAAGGCAAGGAGTCCCAACAATGGAACCAAAATGCCAAGCCAAATGCATAATAAGCAAGACTTTGGATGTACTTCTAATGAAGTTAGAAGCTACAACTCCCCTCAAATGATGATCTCCCACCTAGCCATCTCAACACTTTACTCTAATCACCCATGTATCCTTTTCTCTAGCCCTAGAAGGCAAGAACATAACAAGGCATTCTTGAGGTGAACCTCACCTATTCTTACCTTGAGGGCTCAATTTTAGTTCCACAATTCAAGCACTATGATTTGATGCCTTCGCTCCTTTGCATCCACCACTAAATGCGTCCGTGTAGAGAGAAGAGGAGATAGAGAAGAAGAAGAAGGGAAAGAAGAAGATGGAGGAGAGATTCACCTTATCGGATTCCTCACGCTCTCACGGTCTCACAACCTCACACGTGTCCTCAAACTCAAATGTATTACCATGATGGGAAGAAGAAAAAAAGAAAAACAAGAAGATGTTAAAGAGCTTTGCTATCTCCCACTTCCTTATTCGAATACAAACTCTCACTCTATCTCCCCCTCACTCCCAACAACGATGGTGACACAAGAGGATAGAATAGAAGAGGATATTGATTGCTCAATAGTTGCATTGATAGAGCTTTAGCAATATGAATGCACTAAATGGATCCACCAATATCACTTTGGCACAACGTGGATGCAATAACATGGATGAATATAACTAAGACCCCTCACTCTTATATAGATCAAAATAAGGATTAGGGTTTGCATCCCACTTTGTGTTTTAGAGTTTTCACCACTTTTTGTGGCATCCTACCCACTTTGTTGGATCTTGGGCAATCCTTCCTTATTGCATGCTTCTACTTACCCTAATTGGACCTACCCTATACTATTTTAATACCCTTTTCAATGGTGCAACCCACTCAATAATTGCCAATGTGCCAAATACAATTGTGGAAAATATTACCATGTTCATGGAAGGCTATCACAAAATAATACAACAAAAATATGATATATCCATGAAGAAATACAAGTGCCCCAAAAATAATACATTGAAGCTAAGGATGGCTTATTTGGATCGTGATTGATTGACACTAAGCTTCCACTTAGAGGTCTCCCATGGAGATTTGGCAATGCTGTTGGATGGCAGTTATCAACCCTTCAATTTTTCCTTCATTTTCTCTTTAGGTATTTTCTTGATTTGAGTATCAACACAAGGCTATGAATATTGCATAGGTTCTTTGGTTTGGGAAATTGTGGATGTTGGGATGAATTGAGCTAACTTTAGATGTTCCTTGTTTGTACTAGATGACTCTATCATCTTTCCTTTTGTATCTCCTTGTTTCGTTTGAGTAACAGTACTGGGTTGTGCCTATTTTGGGTCCTCTTCTTAATTTGTTGAATTCTTAGACACGATTGTTTTCTCCTGTGACATGAGAATTTTTTGTGAACATTGTGTGTTGACAATTGTAGCCTCATGTGTCTTCTTTCCATAGACAAGTGTCATATTTAATTGATTGTCTTGTCTAGTTTGTTGAGATTTTCAATCACATCCATGCTGCCTCTTTGTAAGAGCAGATGGGGGCTGAGGACATGCAAGCTGCAGGAATCCCGTAGGCATAGAGGGAAAGACTGTCACCTACCCTACCCAACTCTATTTAACATTGTACTTTCTTGCCATTTTCATAATAGATGAATGCAAAGTCATTTTCATTTTGTACTTCACTATAGTGTACTTGTTGCTTGTTCTCTGTTCTTGAGTCAAATCTCTTGGTCTTTGTCATGTCAGTGTCTACATGAATCTAGTCTATGTCTATGAGCCACCATAGCTGCCATGCCCTAGATCCCATGTTTTCACATGGTATCAAAGCACAACTGAGCATGGCTTAGTGTGTTCAAGTTTCCTCTCTACTCTCTCAAGTCCTTCCAACCTCATTCCACCAGCTCAAGGCTAACTAATGGCCTCATTTCTCAACTCTACCTTCACCAATTTGCCATAGCAGCCATAGCCACACAGTACCTACCTCTAGTGGAGCTCTCGGATCTCTTGATATAGGCCTTAACTCCACACACTTTCTTCTATAGGATTGCTCTACACTTCAAGTTGCTTCATCCCAACACCTAAATTGTTGACATTGATGCTCACTCTCTCTGGCATTATCAAGATTCGTGGTCAGTGCCTGTTTTTGGGTTCATTTGGTCGTATATTCCGTGTTCGTGGTGTATGTTGTGCATCATCCTGTGAGTATAGGGCTTCTTTAGCCCTTTGTATAGGCCTACTCCCCACCCAAGATTGGCAGGATCGCGTGCATGTACACGCTACTCTCGTCATTTTTGTCAAACGGGTTTGAAACCCTAACACAGTCCTCCATAGCCAAGTAGTCTTAAGCTTTAATTTTCTTCATTATCCCTCTCCTGCCACTCAAATGCCATCCTGAGTATACTCAATGCCCAGAAATTTTTGAAGGAAGGGGAGATTTACAAAGCAAGCTTCTTGAAAAATTTTGGAGAAATCCAAACATCAAGCACTAGAACGCATAGTATCTATTGATACTATTCAAGTGTTTCTTAACACAATCAACCCTTCTACTGTCAGCACCAAATCAAGGAGGGAATTTAGAAGATTTGGAGCAATTTTTGGAGTAGATTCTTGAAGTTCTTGAAGACCTATTGAAGATTTTTCCAAGCATTTGTCTCCACAAGTATCTCTTGATACTACCACCTAGTGCTTCTTGGCACTTGTGCTTATTAGCACACTTGTGCTCAGCTCTTCTTCTGCTAAAATCTAAGAACTTGGGAGTTGATTTGCTACTGATCCTGCAACTCCAGCATGGGCAAGGACTGATCGACAATTCGCTTTAAGGGGGTCGCGTTTCACACATGGCAGACCCGCATCAAGCTTATCCTAATGAAGAAGGGTATCTGGGCCATCACAAGTGGCAAAGAAAAGAAGCCTCGTGAGGTGGATCTTGCAATCACTTGGCAAAATTTTAATGATAAGGCTCATGCCATTATCAAACTGGAGCTAGATGACAGCTACATCCACCATGTGGATAATTGTGTGACGTCACATGATACATGGAAGAGACTGGAAACATTGTTTGGTGCATAGTCTAAGTCATCAAAGTATGGGCTCTTAATTGAATTTTTCAGGCTTGACATGAAGTCTAGCACACCACTTGCCACACATCTAAATTACATGGACGGACTTCTAACCCAGCTTGCATGAATCAACATTAAAATGGAAGAAGATGTTTATATTAGTGTTCTGCTTAAAAGTTTGCCTCCTAAATATATGGAGCCCCAAGAGGAACACCAAGGAAAAGGGAATTCTCTTGCAAGAAAATCTATCTTGTAACATCAACAAGCTTTTATTTCATTCTTTTGATCATCAAAACAAAGAAAACAACAATTCTTCATGCAGTATCATAATAGATTTCTCCCACGGATTTGATAGAATCAATCATAATCTTCAATGTCTTCATAGAATTCTTCAATAGAATAAAGAACCCAAAGGAATACACCATCTTTAAATGGAAATCAATCACATAGTATTCATCTTCAATGTCTTCATAGTTCTCTCTCAATCTCTCATATACAATTACATTGTTTTGATAAAATTGACTATCTCTGACTCTCTCTCTCTCTCTCTCTCTCTCTCTCTCTCTCTATATATATATATATATATATATATATATATCAATGTCTTCATCATATCCTCACTACAATACTCTCATAATAACTCTCAATAATCCTTATTAGGTCGTGGATGCACCTACCGAGAGATATGTCTGATATGAAGAGTCACCAGAGACTACAGTGTCTTTTCACAGCTCACTACTGTCACTCTCACTTAGTCTTCTCTTCAGTCTTCAGCAGCTACTTCTTCCACTTATTTTAGCTCTTTTGAACTTAGATTCATCCTTTCCAAAGGTTAGAAAACTTTCCCAAAGTCACACATACATTCTACAAAACACTTACAGAAGGTCTACAGAACAGTTACAGTACAGTACCAGAATAGCTACAATACAGTTACAGTACAGAGACAGAGCAGAGACAGAGGGTCTACAAAAGGTCATCAAAACCTCATAACTCATACTCAAACCATTCCAAACTATCAAAAACTATTCAATAAGCTTTCAAAGGACCTCAATCTTCATCAATCATCAATCCATGCTTCATACAGAAGAAAATCAGAACAAAACAGAAGCTATACAGAAGGTATGCAGAACCAATCAGAATCTCAACAGAACATCACAGAACTTCATATCCCCACTGAGAATCATCATGGATTTCCAAAACATAATCAATATCATCCAAAACACTCTCAAATACTTCCATTAACAATCATACATCACTCTAAATCCATCAAAAATCAATCATTCAGTCCTCAAAAACAACAAAAATTAGTCAAAAATTCAGTCTTTTTCCACTCTCAACATATCTCCACACTTAGAAAGGAAGCGTCCTCGCAACCTAAGGAAAAGAAGAATATAAATTTACTAAAGAGTTCAATTTTATCTTCCTTTATATCTTTAATAATCTCTCCAAAACACGACCCCAACTTATCACCTGTATTTGATAGAAAAACACTACTAAAGGAAAACTTCCATTATTCATTAACTCTTCTGATTAATCACTTAAAAGCCATAGCAAATTTGCAAAGGATATAAGAGATTCTCTTCAGCTTTCCACCATAGGCTTTTCATCCACCATCAATCGATTGAAAAGAGCTCTCAAACAAGTTATTCTCAATCAGCACGAACTCATCATATACAATTAATACAACACATACACAAACACTAACACGACCATCTGAATGACACCTCCAAAAAGAGATATATATCATGAAGAATCATCTAGGATACATTGCAAAGGCATCAATGAATATGATCCCTTTTGAAGGCTTGGTGGTTTCAAAAGTGATCCATGGAGAAGGATTCATCTACAAATGTCTTTGGAGGATTTTAAAAGAACTGCAAGTAGCATATCCTTTCTAACAAGACAAGGTATCTGCTAGGGAGACATAGGGCATGAAAATACAGGACATCCAACTGGTGAGAGTCAATGTTCACATTGACATTCATACAAAGTTTTGGAATGGCCTTTTGATCATTATGGGAATGCCTATGCATGTATGCTAGATACCAAGCAAAATGAGCTGTCAATCTCACCGAAGGATCTAGAGATTGTGAATATTGGTGAGCAAAATGAAGGTAGTTCTGGTATGCTTAACTGGCAGTTGTCCAATCTCCTGGAATTATTAGCTAGTTTATCTGAGATCCTGTAAGAGAATCAGTCGAGCTCCATCCTCTTCTTCTTGGAATCTGTTGATCAAACCCTTCATATTCACTAACCAACTGAGGGGGTTGAGAGATAGAAGTGGCAGGAGAGAGAAGTGGAATAAGTAAAAGTGGATGAAGAGATGGGTAGGAAAAATCATAAAAGGAGGAATAGGTTAAAGAAGGAGTGGCTAAAAATTTTAGGGAATCAGTTAGGAAGGGTATTAATTGATAAATAGGAAAGGTAGAAGGTACATGGATAGATGGAGAAGGGCATGGTGGAGAAGGGGGGAAAACTCTATCTTCGATAAAAGAGCAATATGTAAATATGGGAATTTGAGGAAAAGATTGAGGTTGAAAAAGAAGGGGTAAGATGGCAGTTGAATTGGTTTGATAGAGGGAAAGATAGATATCATAACAGTGAGCCATTTGTGGATAATACAGTAGGCTAGGAACAGAGGGACCTAAGATAGATCTTCTCTCATAGGCATCAAAAAAGGTTAAATCAAATGGATTATTTTTTGAAAGGTGAGCTAAGAGATCTACCCTCAGTTTGTTAGTGCTCTGTACATAGGTAGAAGCTGTGTTCTGTCGTTGCTTTAGGACCACAGAATCAATCATTGAGTGCCAGGAATTATCAGGGCAAGTAGCCACTTTTGAGGAGTAACTCTAGAACATGTCATCTATTCGCAACTCCAAATAGTTGACATACAAAACAGCTTGTAAAACCACATCTCCCACATACCAGGCCATATCTACTTCATCTGGAATCAACAAGTCTCCTCGCATATACATATATGGCAGCAACGTGTTATCCGTCGTGACAGAATCTTCAAACACCATATGGACCACTTCTGTCACAGCGACTCAGGAGACCAAGCCCCACTCCAACCATCCTCTGGAAAAGAAAGATCCATCGTTGAAAGCTTCATGTAAAAGGCCAACTTTTGCAATTAATAGTGGACAAAGAAAGAATGGTCCGAAGGAACATAGTCCTGAAAATGCTTAAATGTAGACCATAGCGGATCCATCCTGGACTGCAATCTTTCCACTTTATCTTGGAATAAAGGACACAAGGTGGCCTGTCTCTGGAGAACTGCCAAGTCTTGCTGTGAGAGAGAAGGAATCAGGGGAACATTAGGGCTTGGAGAAATAGACCGTGACTGTGCCAGTTGATCTTGCAACCGCTTGATTTGGGAAGCTTGTGATTCCACTGTGTCAATAGCAGTCTGTAAGGCTAAGAGTTTTACATCTAAAAGAGTTTGAAACTCTTGCGCTTCTTTGGATATCCTCTCCTTCTCCTCTGAGATTGTAGTAACCTTTGATTGAGCTTCTGTTTTTAACTGAATCTTCAAAGAAGATATCTCTTCTCTTTGGGCCTCAATCAGTTGGGTTTATTGCTCCATCTGTTTACACAGATCTACTAGTGTGTCCTTAGCAGAGGCTAACTCGGATGTTGCCTTATGCAACTGGTCTTTGGACTGCATCAGTTCTTCATAAAAGGAAGCATACAACTGTTGAACACAAGCTGTCACTGATAGTTCAATTGAACTCTAGATGTCTTTACAGAGGAATGGAATGGCATCTCCCGACACTAGACTGTTCAGTGAAGGAACTGATATGTCCAAGAAACCCTCTCTATGTGCTCTAAATAGGTTGTTACATGTGAGATAAGCAGGGAGATCACTGCCAGATGTAGCAGGAATTGTAACAGAAGGAAGAACTAAAGGACCTTTATCTGCCACCCGCTTCAAGCATTTTTGCTGTATGACCAGTGGAGGATGAGAATCCAGATCCTCTATATCAATTGGTTTTGACTCGTCTGAAGGTGGAGGGGGAGGTACTAGATCAAATGGAGGAGGTGGAGACACACCCTTCTTTAAACCTGAATAGGTCAAGAAAGCAGGCAGGTAGGATCCATATGTGACATTTGTGACATTTCCCCTGGTTACTTTGACGAAATATTGATCCATCTTGGTGAGTAGGTAAGTGCTCCAATCAATAGCTACTCCTTTTAACACTATCCTTGAAGTTGTAAAGAGCTCTTTGGACAAGTAATGGGATGGCGTTTTTGCAAGCATAAACCTGTCTTGGAGAAACTAGCAGACCAACTTCCACACAGGATCAGTGATCATGGAAAAGGAAACTCTTAAAGTGTTGATCACTTTCTTGACATCCAGAATTTCCTTGGTGTGTTTTTGTAATAGCTTCAAAATCTCATCGTTAGAGAATAGCTATCAAGTTGTAACAAAGGACTCTCCTTTGTAGGGAAGAGACAAAGCCTTCCCTAACCCTCGAGGTGTCAATGTCATGGAAGTACCATGGACCAGTCCCGACTTCTTGCTATAGGAGGCAAGGAACTCATCACACATGGAGGGATCAAGGGGATCAAGGAGAATGAGGCAGCCACAAAAGTCACAAGTCCCGCCTTCGTGAGAGGCTCAAAAGTAAGTAGGGAAGAGTAATCCCTACTAATCAGTGCGACATACTAGATAGGGGGAGGAGCGTGAGACGCCATTCAGATGGAAAACACACACACCACAACACAGACAGTCACAAAGGATGCCTGCAAAACAACCAAAGGGCTATCAAAAAGGAATCAATCCAAAAGAAGGACACAAATATAGACATAGACGTAACTAACCCAGTTACCACCCCAGACAATACACAGCCTAGAAAATTTTCGGCATGACCTCTACACATATGCGACCGAAAGCTTCATGTGATGCAACATTCAAGCACCCAAATCCCCGTATCAGGCAATAAAGAAAGAATTACACACCGTTCCCGTAATCGTAACACACAGAAAAATCAAACTACCAGCAAAATATACATCAAGACTTGACCATAACCTGTACCATCAGTGTCAACTAAAAGACCTTTACGCGCCCATCCCACGAAGCGTGTTCATTAAAAAAAGGGGAAAAAGTGCAGTGAGGGAAAATTATTTTAATGAAGGGTTCATTTTAAGAAATTATTAACAATGGGTGACATTTTATTAGGTTATAAATCTTATTAAGAAAACAACGGTTCCTTCTTAAAATTTTAATTACAAATTATTATGGTGAAACGGTGCTTTAGCACAACCCGGACTACGATTCCCAGACTGGGTCTCTAAATGCAAATTCCTTAATTAAGAATTAAGAGTGATGTGGAGTGCTTTTTTACCAACGCGTGCTTCTTTGCGACAGCTGGTTCATTGTTATTACAAATTAAGGTGCCTCTTAAGCGCACGTAGCACGTGCAAAGTGAACGACTGGTTGATTTTTAAATTATTAAATTGTGTGTTTAGAGTAAATGCACATGGAAAAGGTGGGTGAATAAATAGTTTATTTTAGCAATTAATTGTGATTAAGGGGATAATGAAATTAAATAAAGCTCACAAAATAAATACTTGGAAGGGATGTGTATGCAATGGCCTGAAGGCGCACGGAGTAGTCCCCCAAAAGCAATGAATCCAGTCAAACAAAATCAAAGACCACTGACTGAACAACAAAGAAAACACCTAAGAGGGTTTGATAATGTTTAATGTATTTTTATTTTTATTTCTATTATTTATTTTTTAGTTTGGATTGTGTGGGGCTTATATTGGAGGTGTAGTTGTTTTGGTTTTATAGTATGGTTTGGTTAATTTATTTTATTATGTGTGTTTATTTGTTTTATGTGTGTTTTTCTATTTTTATTTTTTTAATAAATTGTATGTGGTTGTTTTGTTTTTTTTTTAAGGAAGAATAATTAAATATGGATATGTGATGTAGGAAAAAATAAAATTTCAGTCATTTAGGAAATATCCACAATTGAGGTTATGAAAATAAGTACTTTATTTGTATGTTTATTCTGTTTTGTTTTTTCAAAGAATATTGGTGCCTTGTATGAAAATATTTTGAAGTGAAAAATTAGTGGAAAAATGCCAGGGGATGGGTGTAATTTTTTAGAATTTTTTCATATTTTTTTACTAATTTTAAATGAATTTTTTGCATTTTCAGGTAATTTTGAATAAATTGTCAAATATTTAATTTTCTATTAAAAATTTTGTTGAAATTTCCACCTGACAAATTTTTCAAAAAATTGCAAAAATATAGAGAAATTTTCAAAAAAAATTCTGTAATTCTTTTGAAGGTAAATGAATTTTTAAATTAACTAAATCAATTAAATCATGGAAATCAAGTTAGTTTGGTAAGTAGGGTCAAATCAAGTCAACTAAGTCATGTTAGTCTAGTTAAGTCAAGTAAGTCAGACTAAGTCAAGTCAGGTTAGTCAAGGGGGATGAGATTAGTCTAGGTTAGTTAGGTTACGCTAAGTCAAGTCAGGTTAGGTTAGTCTGGGTTAGTTAGGTTAGGCTAAGTCAAGTTCTAACTAACCTAGGTTAGACTAACTAACCTAGGGTAGTTAGTAGGGTGGGGACTAACCTGAGGTAGGTTAGTGAACTAACTATAGTTAGGGTACCCTAGTTAGATTAAGAGAGACCTAACCCTAATTAGGTTAGTAGACTTAACCCTAGTGAGGTTAGTAGACCTAACCCTAGTGAGGTTAGTAGACGTAACCCTAGCTAGGTTAGTTTGTAACCTAAGTCGAGTTAAGTTAATTAAAGCTAGTTAAGTTAATTAAGCACGATTAGGTTAGTTTAACTACAGTAAGGTTAGTTTCTAACCTGGGGTTAGAGGGTGGGAGGAGATGGGTTGGAGGAGGAGAAGGAGGAGGAGGAGGAGGATCAGGCAGTCGGAGCAGGCGTGAAAGACAGGCGGTTGGCGGTCGACGGAGAGGCAGGCGTCAACCCAGCGGCAGATGGCGCAAAAGGCGGCGGGCAACGGGCTACCAAGAGCAGAGGGCGGCGTCACGGGAATGCGGCCACGAGCGGCGACGGCGGGGCGGCGTCCAACGAGGCGGCGGAGCAACGCTCTTAGGGCAAGAAAAGGGGGGGAAGAAAAAAACGGGCCGCGCCGGGGCTAGAGGAAGGAGGCCGCCGAGGGAGGCAGGGGCAGCGGAAAGGTGTAGGGCACCGCACGAGGAGGCAGGGGCAGCAGAAAGGTGGAGGGGCGCCGCTAGCCGAGAGGGAGGAACCAAGGCGGGAGGGAGGAGGCCGTCAGGAGTGGAGGATCGGGCCGCCACGAGGGACGCAGGCGGCTCTGAGGGAGAAGAGATAGAGGAAGAAAGAAGAAGAAGAAGAAGAAGAAGAAGAAGAAGAAAAAGCAGGAGAGGAGGAAGGGGAGGGAAGAGGAGGAGGAAGAGGAAGAACGAACCGTCAGGTACGTAGGTGTTTTTTTTTCTTTTATTTTCTTTTTTATTTGATTTTTTTTTAATATGGATTTTCCTTTGTATGTGTATGTGGGTGTTTTCTGTTCTTTTTTTTCTCTCTTCTTTCCCCTTTTTTTTGTTTTTTTTTTTTGAAATTGTGTGTATAGTGTATTTAAATTTTTTTCTTGTGATATTAAATAATAAAAAAATAAGAAAAGAACACATCCCCGGCCCGTGCGCATACGCGGACAGGGGTAAAAAATTTTGCAATGACGAGTTCAAACGGGCAGGGACGGGGACGCACGAGCCACGGATGCCACAGGGGGCGTCCCAAGGCACGTAAAACCAAAAACAGGCGCGTTCACGCACGAGGTGAGAAACACGGTTAAGGGAAAAAATAAAGAAAATTTAATAAAATCCAAACCATTTGTCGGAACAAAAATCCGTAAAAAGGAAAAATGGGCCGGGAGACAAGGGAAAAATGTTGGAAATATGCAACACTGGTTCTGGAACAAAATCAGGGTGTTTACATGGAAAAAATGCAAAAAATAAACCCGAAAACGCATACGGGCATTAATATCGGAAAATCCGCGCATCAGAACGAAGTACAAAAAGAAGAAAAAGTATGCAAAACAAGGTGCCCAACAATCTACCACATCAAAACACATTTTCAATCGAGATAGGACGCGTTTACATGGGAAAAACCCCAAAACTAGGCCCGAAAATGGACTCGAAAATTAATACGAGAAAAACCGTGCATCAGAAGAGCAGGCGGTAAAAAGTAAAAATGTCCGAAGAAAAGGAATTCACAAGACTAGCACATCAAAGCTCCGTTTGGGGGAAATTAGGAAGGGTTTACATGGAAAAAACACGAAAAATGCATTTAAAAACGCTCGAAAAAATTAATAACTAAAAATCTAGCAATTGGAAAAAGGGGTAGGGCAGGTTCACATGGAAAAATGTAAAAAATAGACACGAAAAATGTCCGAAAACCCACAAAAATTAATAACGAATGAACCGTGCATCAAAAGGACACGGAGTAAAAAGCAAAAATGTCAAGGGGAAGGTGTAGGACAGGCCTAACTCATCAAATCAGGGTTCCGAAACAGTAATGATGAGTTCACATGGAAAACTGTCCAATTTACGAAAATTTCTTCAAAAATTAATAACTTGAGAATCGTATGTCGGAATAGGGGTTAGCAAAAAGGAAAAATAGGCAGTTCAAAGGGACAAACAGGGTTGTAAGGTTGGATTGAGCTTCCAGGGAACGTAAGGTCCGTTTGTATGAAAGAAGCGCAAAATCAAGAATAAGGGCAAACGATCAAGAAACAGCCCCGAGGACAGGGTGAAATAGAACGAAAGGGTGGGGAAGGGACCCCATCAAGGAAAAATAAAGTCACGACATAGACGCATGATTAGAACAGGGTGTATGCATGGGGATATGCAACATGGACGCGCAGGGACGCGTCCCCACACTTAAGACCTTAACAGGAAAGGTAAACCAAACTTCAAAGACTTGGTACATCACATCAAACCAACCACAAACGTCCCCACACTTAAAACATGGCGAGTATTGAGAAACAGAAGGTGTAGGGTTAGAAAAACTTGGCCCGTATTGCCGAGAAGGAATGTCGACGATCGAGGTTGCGTCTAGAGGCGTCGTCGGCTACAGGAGGTAACAAGGTATCTTCACAGTACACATCCTTTGTCCTTCGTGGCAGGGACCAAGCGGCAGCACCCACCAGGAAGGTAGCTAGTTGAAGGAATCACCGAAAATTCGTCGATAACAAGGGATATTGCACTCAACTCACAATCACTCAAATGGATTGAAAGAGCAGTCACTCACCCCATTACTAATATCACTCGAGGAAATAAGGATGAAAACTTAGAGCTCTCACCTGGTTTAGAAATCGACAAGGGAATGATGTAGAGGGAGTATGCCAGGGTGCACAATTGATGGTGCATCAGTGCGTCCAACCCGTCTGGCATAGGTGCAAGGAGAAAGGCTAGGGAGCCTTATAGTGCAGTGTATAGAACAACGTGATGTGTCTTGTGCTGATGGCAGAAACCCAGCCCATAGGTGCATAGGAAAATGGGAACGTACCTGACTCCAAAGGTCGTAACGTCCCTCAATCCTCACCTCTCGGTAATTGATTGAAGAAACTCCAGTCACACTTAGCCCACCCTCTGTCTCACGCTCTGTTGAAAGATGCAAAGGGCAGCCCTTTCCTAAAACCCATTGATGTGATCCTTACGGTCACATGTGCAGAGGTTGTATATCTTGTGCGCATTTGATGGTGCAACTATGCATCCCGCCCTATGCCGGCATACAATGCAAGAAGGAAGGCCAAGGAGCCTTATAGTGCAGTGCACAGAAACAAATTGTGCTTTCTGCATTGAGAGGCCCATCCCGTACGTGCACACCCCCTTCACACATCTTCACCTCTCATTTGATTTAAAGGAAAAGACTGGTCACTCAGCCCACCCTCTGTCTCACGCTCTGTTGGAAGATACAGAGGGCAGCCCATACTCACATCCCCATCCTGTTAGGATGAAAGCTCACATCACTCAAGGGGTTGGTGATGAAGATCATGTCGGCTGTTGGTGTCATGAGGATCTTGAGGACGAGGCATACCCAGGGAGGCAGCCTACAAATCTCGTACTTCAATGATTGGTAAGAAAGGTCGTCTGTTAAGAAGGGTAGACGGACTGATATTGTAGAGACAACGCACCTAGGGAGGTGGCTTCAAATTACTTTCTGAAGAGATTTTGCTGGAGAGTCAACTATCCTGAACTGCGGGGTGTTACCACCTTTTCCACAGTCAGCTTCTTGCCCAAGGGTGTTTCCACCTTTTCTTGGAACAAGGCCTGCTATGACAGGGAATTTCTTCCTTTTCTCCCATAACAGTTTTGTTTTTTTTCTTCTTCTTCTTCTTCTTCTTCTTCTTCTTTTCTTTTCCTTGTTTTTATTTGTTTGTTTGTTTTTTTTTTCTTTTGGTGAAAAAGAGAATGGTAGAAATACCATATGTTAAGACCAACCTCGCCACCGTTGTTGGATCAGACGAGAAGAGAACAATGTCGGGTTGAGATGTTTTTGCGAGGGGGTAGTAGAACGAGACCACCTCATGAGGAGAATCATAAGAGCTATCAAAAGCACGATAAGAAGGACAGTGTGACACCCAAAAGGGAGAGGGTAGGTCGACTATGATTGTCAAGATCCCCAGGGAGGAAAGTACTTCTTCAAGTGATAGCCATTGATCAAGAAAGAATCATCAGAGGCATCAATGGTCTGTACCTGAACAGAGCCGTTAGGATTGATAGCAAGTATCTTGTATGGGGCCATCCACCATTGTTGGAGCTTGTGAGGAAACTTGCCAAATCTCGAATCATAGGCTAGGACAAGATCACCTTCCTTGAACTCCTTATGCTTGATGAAACTTTCATGATAGGCCTTGCGTCGCGCTTGAGTGGTTTCCATGCACTGTAGGGCCATCCGTCGTATCTCGTCCAAGCATTCCAAATGCAGGAGACAACGTTGCAGTGACTCACTATCTCCCAAGTGTTCTTTAACTATCACTCGCAAAGAGGGCAATTCCAGCTCAACAAGGAAGACAGCTTCTGTACCATACACTAGCTGGAAAGGGATATGTCCTGTTGCTGACTTATGAGAGGTTCTGTACGCCCAGAGGGCCTCTGTAAGTCAATCGTCCCAGTCGCGACAATGTGCAGCAATCGTTCTTGTCAAAATCGAGCAAAGAATGCGATTGGTGACTTCAACTTGGCCCTTGTCTCTAGGGTAATAGGGAGTGAACTTGCGATGGCAGATCTTATACAGCTCAATCAGCTCCTCCATGATTTTGTTAAGGAAATAAGTACCTCTGTCACTTACCAGCTCGAGGGGATTGCCAAAACGGCTGATAATATTCTCATACATGAATAGAGCTACGCTGTTACCATCATCCCGCTTCAGGGCTTTAGCTTCACACCATTTTGTGACATAATCCATACATATTAGAATGTATCTATTCTGCTTCCGTCTGGTAGGTGGATCAATGAGACCCACAAAATCAATCCCCCACTTCTCAAACGGCTTTAGGGGGAGAGTGGGTTGAAGTGGCATGGCACTTATTTTGGTGGGTTTCTCCATTCGCTAACACGCATCACATCTCTTGCAGTAATCATATGCGTCCTTGTGGAGGGTCGGTCACCAGTATCCTGCTAACAGAGCCTTCCTAGCTGTCGCTTCTCTTGCGAAGTATCCACCACATGGTTCGTCATGGCATGCTTTCAATACTATGCTGATTTCATCTCCTGCAACACATCTTCGCAGCACTTCATCTTTGCCTTTCTTGTAAAGGGCACCGCCTAGCAAGGTGTAGGGGGCTAATTCTAACAGAAGCTTCTTTCTCTCACGACTTGAGATGCCAGGAGGATACTATTGAGTTGGCAAGAGATTGGCTATGTCTACATACCAGGGAGTAACTGTTTCAACTAGAAACAAAGAAGCATCAGGAAGGTCTAGATCATCATGTTCCTCTTCTTCTGTTTGAGAGATAAGTGACAGATGATCGGCTAAGACATGGGAACGGCCAGGCTTAGTGACCACTTCAAAGTTGAACTCTTGGAATAGGAGCAACCATCTCATTAGTCGTCCTTTAACATCTGCTTTGTTCATCAAGAAGGACAGGGCTTCATGATCCACATAGAACTTGAAATGTGTTGACAATAGATAGTATCGAAACTTCTCCAGCGCAAACACCATGGCCAAGCACTCAAGCTCTGTCACTGTATGGTTTCGTTCCCTATCAGTGACCTTTCGGCTTGCATAATATATCGGTTGATCTAATTTAGAGGGGCTCTTTTGACATAGGACAGCACCTAGCCCTTCAACCGATGCATCTGTATGCACATGGAACTCCTTCGTCCGATCAAGAAGTTGTAAAATAGGTGCTTGGATCATGCACTATTTTAGGGTATTAAAGGCCTCTTCATAGTCATTAGTCCAAAGGAAATCAGCTTCTTTCCTTAGGAGCTTGTGCAGAGGGACTGCCTTAGTTGCAAAATGTGCAATAAATCTTCTGTAGTAGCCCACATGGCCAAGAAATCCTCTCAATTGCTTGAGGTTTGTTGGTGCTGTTAAGGTGGCAATCTTCTCAATCTTTGCCGGGTCTATTGCAATCCCTTGTGCAGAGACAATATGGCCCAAAAGAGCTCCCAAGGAGACGCCAAAGACACATTTGTCGGGGTTGAGAGAAATCCCATACTCTCGGCATCTGTCAAAACATTTCTCTAGGTGTCTCGAAGGCAGCCATGGCAGGAGCATTATAAAGCCCGAATGGCATCACTCTGTAGGCATAGGTCCCCCATTCTATGGTGAAGGTTGTTTTGGATTGGTCCTCTTTTGCGATTTGGCCTGCCACTGTGTCCAACAATTGGTCTGTAAAAGGGATGGGGAAATGATCCTTCTTCGTCTTCGAATTGAGCTTCCAAAAGTCGACACATATTCGAAGTTTCCCGTTCTTCTTGGGTACTACCACAATGGGAGAAACCCATTCACTGTTAGCCACGGGATAAATGAACTCGGCTTCAAGAAGTTTCAATAGTTCGGCCTTCACCAGAGCAGAATAATTAGGATTCATCCGTCTTTGTCTTTGCCTTACAGGTTTGGCATCAGGCTCTAGGTCAATGTGATGTTGGCATACTATGGGATCAATCCCCTTTAGGTCTTCATAGGACCAAGCAAACACATCTAAGTTCTCCTTGAGTAGGTCTCGCAGGACCACTAGTTCTTCTTCTGGAAGATTGAGACCCACTTTCACGTGACGTTCAGTACCG
Organism: Lygodium microphyllum; assembly: GCF_053477565.2. Lineage (NCBI taxonomy): Eukaryota > Viridiplantae > Streptophyta > Polypodiopsida > Schizaeales > Lygodiaceae > Lygodium > Lygodium microphyllum. Next base: position 101,419,175 of record NC_141141.1, on the reverse strand, counting down.
TCAGCATCCAAGAACGTTACTTGTCTTTTACCTTCCACTTCACGGATAAATGTCCCACGGATTGCTTCTGGATAGAGGTCTGACTCTTTCAAGAGAGTAGTATCCTCGTCTAATGTTCCACTAGAACCAATGTCCTCCTTCTGTACAAATGACTCATTCGTCTGTTTAGGTTACTGGAAGGGTATCAGAGCTTTGTTTGCTTTTGTATAAGTGGTAATTTCTTCTGGACTTAGGGATTCATCTTCAGAAGTTGCATCCAAAAATGTCACGTAGCACGGACCTTCTAGGGGCCGTGGCTCTGAGAGCTCTAGCTTCTATTTTGGCAGGGGACATCATCATCATCTTTTCTTTGGGCTGAACGGTCAGGGCAACAGGGTGAACTTAATTTTTATGCCTTTAATCCCTTGCTTATACAGATTCTGCATACTTTGTGGTCCATTGATCAACCCAAATGGAACCATAGCTATTATATCCAGTACCCTGAGATATTCGGCCTGTGAGGTCTTTGTAGTAGGGACATCAACAAGATCATCCTCTATCAGAGAAAATTCTTCATCTGCACTTTCATAACCTACTTCATTTTCTTCCTCATCATTTTCATCCTCTTTCTCTGGAGACTCTGTCTCTGCTTCTATAGTGGCTTTGTAGGAGAAGAATAAATCTTCTGCCTCTGCATATGCTTTGGCTCCTATCAGAGCTGCTAACTCTGCTTCTACCTCTGGCTCTGGATCTATATCTGTTACTGTCTCTGTATCCGCTCTGTATCTGTTCTGTAGCCGCTCTATATCTGCTCTGCCTCTGTATTGTCTCTGCTCTGTAACTGTACTATCTCTGTACTATCTCTGCTCTATCTCTGCGACTGTCATGTAACAGGGAGAACAGTACATTCATGCTTCTATTTCACTTTCAGAGGTGATTTCAGAAGTTAATTCTAGTTGAGGTAGGAGATATTCTCCCATGGACAAGGATTTTACATCCTATGGCAGTTGGCTTACAGTGCCCACGTTTAGGGACTGTGCCTCTATTTTCTTAGGAAAGATTTACCTAACAGCCTCTTCATCTCCTAATGTACCATCTGTTACCTCATTGGAGAAGTCAGTTATGACTTCAATGGATGTGGATCCATTGCCTTTTTGCGATCCATACAACTTTAATACTGCTTTGTTGGGTCCTCTTCCTAGGGTTAGGGTTCCTTTGAACCAGTCCGTCCTGGCTCTTGCTTCAAAAAGCCAAGGTCTTCCCAACAGCAGAGGGTACGAGGTCTTATAAGAATTTGGTTTAACCACCAGATATATCAGCCAATAATCTCTTCCTGCAAGGGTTGTTTTTATGTATGGGAGGATGCCCAATGGTTTGACTCTGCTTTGGTCTGTCAATCTGATAAGCCACTGTGTAGGTTGAATTCCTTGCAGCCCTAAGTCTTTCATTGTCACATCCGTCATTATGTTGACTGATGAGCCTCCATCAATCAATGCATCTGAAATGAAACATCCTTCTATCCATACACTAATCTCTGGGGTTCCAGGATCTGGAAAGGCGTTAGCCACATCTACTTCCTTTACAGGCTCTGGGGCCTTATTGGTCTTGGTCGCTATTGAAGGAGTGATCCTTAGTCCACGTCTTCTTGTCAAGATTCTTTTGAATTTCTTTCAACAGCTAGGAGATAGTATCGACAATTGTCGGAATGTTAAGTTTAGTTTAAAAGTGTCTAGATCTTTGACCAATTCATAATCTTTGATAGAATCCAAAGGCTTCTCCAGCCTGTTGAGGAATGGGGCTACACCCATTTTCATCTTTCCTTTTTCTTCTAATAATTGCAACATCAGCACTTCTTATGTTTCTAGAGGTGCTTCTGTATCATCTATCTCTTGGGCCTCTAGTCCTGTCTCTGGGACTGTCTCCGGGACTCTCTGTGGCACTGTAGTGCTCTGTACTACACTGTTTTGTTCTGTACTGCTCTGTCCCTCCGTAGGCAGGTTGAACTTCACAGTCTTGGTAAGAGAATTATCTTCATTCTGAACCACTCGTTCTTTCTTCTTGGTGCGCGTAACAGCAGCAACTTCCAACTCTACCAAATTGGAGGCAGACTCTTGTACCTTCTGTTGGCTATCAATAGCATTGGCCTTTACAGGGGCCGGACTGGGACAGTCCTTTGCAGTGTGGCCTTCTCCTTTGCATTGGCTGCATAAGGGCTTATAATCCATAGATCGTCTAGGGTTTGGACAATTCAGGGAGATATGTCCCTTTTCTCCACACCTATAGCATTTCACCTCTGATCTCTGACCATCGCCAAACTGTCGTCCTCTGTAACTTTAAGAGGGAAACCTCCTTGGACCAAAATTAGGACCACACTCCCTAGGCTTTGGTCCAATATCTTATGTTGTCATTTTGGATTCTAGCAAGTTGAATCTTGCATTTTCATCCTTCTGTCTTCGTTCATACATCTCTTTCAGAGAGTAAATATCCTTTGTATGGTTCTTCCATAAACAGTAGGAACAGAAGGGTCCAGGAATGGTTGGTTTTCGAGTACATTCAGTGGCTAAATGTCCTGCTTGATGACACTTTTTGCAACATGTATTAGACTGCATCACATCTCTTTCAGCTCCCACAGGAGTGGATATATTGGCGATATTCACCTTCAGCGTCTGTAATTGCTCTATAATCACATCCAGAAGCTCTTTCTTGATACTTGCAACTAAGTTAGAAAAGTAGTCCTTCAGATTTCACATCCTGAAGTGCTTGTTGTAGGATTTTGGGAAGCGTCTATAATTACTACATAAACTGGTTGGGTAGATCCAAAAGGTCCTCTGTTCTGGCTCTGATTCAAAGCTCCTGTTGAGACTTGGGGTTGTTGATTCCAGTTGGTAGGATTCCACTGTTGTTGAGTCGCCATTGGAGGTACTATTTGAGGCCACTGTTGTTGTGGTTGAACCATCATTTGAGGCACTGTCGTCTATGGTGACCGTACTGGATTAGGTGCACTATACTGGGCACTGTTTGCATCTGTGGATAGGGGTAGGGAACTATCCCTGGGACTGCATTTGGTGGGTATACCATTCCAGGCATGGAAGGAGGTAAGACTCCCCTTCCTGGAGTCATTGACAGCCTTGCTTCAACTTCGTCATACAATCTTGCACCTTCCACTACAGCTTACAGATTGACTAGTCTTCTCAATTCCATGAACTTGCAAACTTCTGGTTGTAGGCCTCTAAGAAACACTCCTTTCTGGATATCTTCATCCAAATGATGGTTAGTCCATCTCTTCATGATGGATTCCATTCACGAGACATAAGCTTCTACTCTTTTTCCAGAGGACTGACTTAGGTTCATGAACTCCTCTCGCATCCGCTCTTTAAAACCTTCATGCCTGAATTTAGTGAGGAAGGCCAACTTCAGGTCGTCCCATCTGCCAAAAGTTCATGCTGCTTATCTCTCATACCACTGAAATGCCGCGCCCTTGAAAGTGGCGGGGAATATTGCTAACCAATGCTCAAGGGTTCTGGCATTGTTAGCCACACATGCTACCATAAACTCTGCTACATGAAGATCAAGGTCTTCATTGTACTCTCCCTTAAAAACTGGCAATGGGATTACATTTGTTGGCCTGTCATCAATATTTCCAGGACGAATCTGACTAGGAAGGGGACCTTGAGTCGCCATGGGGACTTCTGTAAAGAGTGCTTTTAGGGCGTCAAAGGAGGCTTCTGCTACTATGAGCTCATTCTCAGTTTTGATTTTTGCCTTCTCTCTTCTCACGTACCTCTGGAATCGTTCCAACGCTTGCCTCTTTATTGCATCATTCATCAGGGGGTTGGCTTCAACCAGTTGGTCTGGACTCGACAGGATAGTATCAGAGAGGGCTTCAGTCTCTTATGGATTCTCTGGCCAACATCTCCTCTACTTCCTTCTTTTCAACATCTCTAAATTCAGCTTTCAAACCACGACAGAGGGAAAGATATTATGTTCTGAAAGTATCAAAACTCATTCTTCTTAGGATCGTTGTTGCGTCATTATAATAATGCTAGCTTCTGAGGGTTTCAACAGTGTATGTTGTGAAAAACACTGTCTACCAACTTCCAGTGGGTTGCTAATTGAACAAACAGAAGATTGTCAGTGCACCAAGCATCCCATGTATCTTGCTGTTGAGCATCCACGAACAAATTCCAACTCTTTTCCTTCTTGTCTTTGTGAACCTCCACAGACCAAGACTCCTGAAGCTTCTTCACAATCTCCCACTTGATGATGTTTGGAAACTTCTCAATGAATGCCAAATCTTCCATGGATGGTTATTCTCTCTGTTTCTACTTTTCAGTTTGTTCCCAAACAGTTTGCCACCAAGATGCAAGTTTTTGCTGCTTCAACAGGAAGAGGAAATAGTCCACCACATAGAGCATGCATCATGATGGTGATATGTTTCCGCCATTGTGGGATGAACTTGTGAAAAGTGGCTTTGATAATGAGAAATTCCAACTCTTCAATGGAAGAATGAACTTTACAAACATCCATTGAATTCTCCTCTTCTTGGCAATGTCATTTCCTTCATTTTCAGCCTCTTCTAGTGCTTGTTGATGGCAAGTTTCCCCGGTTGCGCACCAAAAACATGGAGCCCCAAGAGGAACACCAAGGAAAAGTGAATTCTCTTGCAAGAAAATCTATCTTGTAACATCAACAAGCTTTTATTTCATTATTTCGATCATCAAAACAAAGAAAACAACAATTCTTCACGCAGCATCATAATAGATTTCTCCCACGGATTTGATAGAATCAATCATAATCTTCAACGTCTTCATAGAATTCTTCAATAGAACAAAGAACCCAAAGGAATACACCATCTTTAAATGGAAATCAATCACATAGTATTCATCTTCAATGTCTTTATAGTTCTCTCTCAATCTCTCATATACAGTTACACTGTTTTGATAAAATTGACTCTCTCTCTCTCTCTCTCTCTCTCTCTCTCTCTCTCTCTCTCTCTCTCTCTCTCTCTCTCTCTCTCTCTCTCTCTCTCTCTCTCTCTCTATCAATAATACATCATATCCTCACTAAAATACTCTCATAATAACTCTCAATAATCCTTCTTAGGTCGTGGATGCACCTCCCAAGAGGTATGTCTAATATGAAGAGTCACCAAAGCCACTACAGTGTCTTTTCACAACTCACTATTGTCACTCTCACTTAGTCTTCTCTTCAGTCTTCAGCAGCTACTTCTTCCACTTGTTTTAGCTCTTTTGAACTTAGATTCATCCTTTACAAAGGTTAGAAAACTTTCCCAAAGTCACACATACATTCTACAAAACACTTACAGAAGGTCTACAGAACAGTTACAGTACAGTACCAAAACAGCTACAGTATAGTTACAGTACAGAGATAGAGCAGAGACAAAGGGTCTACAGAAGGTCATCAGAACCTCATAACTCATACTCAAACCATTCCAAACTATCAAAAACTATTCAATAAGCTTTCAAAAGATCTCAATCTTCATCAATCATCAATCCATGCTTCATACAGAAGAAAATCAAAACAAAACAAAAGCTATACAGAAGGTATACAGAACCAATTAGAAGCTCAACAGAACATCACAGAACTTCATATCTCCACTGAGAATCATCATGGATTTTCAAAACATAATCAATATCATCCAAAACACTCTCAAATACTTCCATTAACAATCATACATCACTCTAAATCCATCAAAAATCAATCATTCAGTCCTCAAAAACAACAAAAATTAGTCAAAAATTCAGTTTTTTTTCACTCTCAACAATATAATAATGTATCAACAACCTTAATCAATATGCCAAACCCTAAGCTTGTTGATATCCATGCATCACTATTAGAGGAGGAAAAGCTGAAAACTAAGGAAGAACCAAGCACCTCTAGAGATGAACAAGTGTTATATGTTGGCAACAAGTACAAAGGCAAGAAGGACCAGCTTTTCTGTGATTTTTGCAAAAGGACCGAACACACCGAGAAGTTCTACCACAACGAAAAGAGGTCCCAGAAGACCTATCTTGCTGCAGTTAGAGAAGAAGAAAACCATGGAGCAAAGGAAGAAGAAAAAGACCACTAGGAGAAGGACAAGCCTCATCAATCCTTCTATGCCTACTTTGATAGATTATTTTAGCCTTGTAATGTCTAAAGCCCAAATGCCTTTATCATAAGCCTGTAAACTCCTCATGTAGCCTTGTACTATAGCCTTTGTACACTTTTTGAGGCCCCTGTTACAGCCTCTAGATGTCCACCATGGTTTGTGGTACCCACACTTAGCCTTTTCTGCGACAACCTCTGGTGTTTTGCCATGGTGCCCACACTTTGTAGGTGCTGCTTTCACTAAAGCCTCTACACACTTTTGTACTTCTAGTTGTGATTGAGGAGGGGTGTTGAGATTTGCAATCACATCCATGCTGCCTCTTTGTAAGAGCAAATGGTGGGCTGAGGACATGCATGCTGCAAGAATCCCATAGGCATAGAGGGAAAGACTGCTATCACCCACTCAACTCTATTTAGCATTGTACTTGCTTGTCATTTTCATAATAGATGAATGCAATGTCATTGTCAATTTTTACTGAGTATAGTGTACTTGCTTCTTGTTCTTTGTTCTTGAGTCAAGTCTATTGGTCTCTGTCATGTCAGTGTCTACATGAATCTAGTCTATGTCTATGAGCCACCATAGCTGCCATGCTCTAGATCCTGTGTTTTCACATAGTTTAGGCTCTCAGTCAACCTAGATCTTGGCTTGGATTTACACAGGTTTAGTGTTATTGTTCCTCATTTTAAGGAAGCTTTAGCCGTGGTTAGCAAAGGCATCTCCATGGACAATTCAGGCAACCAAATCCATAATTACTCGCATAGTAATCTTGGGTACATAATAGGAATTTGGGGACCCATTGCCACTCCAAGTTAATTATTTATTGATACTTATGGTAGTAAGCTATTGTCTCCTATTTATTCATTGCGAATCCTTCTAATGTCTAGTTTTGGCAACCTTGGAGGATATTGTGATGATTTCAACAACCTTCATTCACCCTTTTGCAAAAGGATGAAACTATTGAGGGGTTCCATTTTCTCCTCTTGTGCATTAAGTAACTCTTTAAGCACTTTATTGCCATCCTCACTAGGGTTGTGGTCATTGCCAAAACCATGGAACCCATAGCTACTACTTCTAAATCCAATGTGAAACCCAAATAGTTTGCAACCTTTGACCGTGATGATAGTCACTATCTTAGGCAAGGAACAAGCCCAACAAAATAAGATACAAGCTTTGAATCAAAGGGCACCATCAAGATGTTCTATTTTGACCAAAACCTTTAGAGGGTTTAAAGCCCAAATTAATAGTTAGACCTCTTAAGGAGATGGCACAAGTAAGATCTTGGAAGGAGAATTGAGTGCCTTAAGGAAGGAGAATTGAGAATTGCTTAGCGATTGACTGCCTTAAGGAACTCGACTGACAACACCTTGTTCAAAAGAATAGGCAATGCATGGTGGACAAGAAGGTGAGATCTAGTATAATAGTAAGTGTGTTTACCCAACCGTCTTCCCTTTCCCTAAACATTGTATTAGATGGATGGTTGTAAATGAGCCAAGCATATGATTCATGTACCCTATACAAAAAGGGACCAAGGGATGGAGTCTCAACTACGAAAGCTCAGAAAGCATTATGCATATTGATTTTTCCATGGTAACCTCTTTCTTGGTCAACTTCTGACAATGACAACAAGTGCTTTATTTTCAAGTTGTGAATATCAAGGCTGGCATTAAGGGTTGATCTAGTGACCGCATGCCATGTGATGGAACCAATTATCTTCATAATGACTAGATATGTTTTGATTGTATACAATGTATCAATGATTGGACTATCATGATAGCACATGCACGACCTGACGTAATCATATCATATTCATATCACATTTAATGAACTGTACATTAAACTTAGTGATTGTGCCATTTTCTTGCAATAACATCACCTGATCTGGATAACCATGGATATTTCTTAAATAAAGAAAGAAGACACTAATGCATGGGTCTCGTTTTAGTTAATATTAACAAGAAGATGGAGACGTACATGCACCTTGTAGTCAATTTTTCAAGGTTTATGGCAAACAAGTCCAATGCCAACTAGAGGATCATCTACACTATATTCAATAATAGACCAAAGAATGTCATGGAAGGTAGGGATAGATCTTATTTAATCATTAGAAACAAAGCATACCAATATACACCTCGCGATATGTGCATAGAAACTTTCAAGATGAGCACAAGCATCTATGCTATTTTTGGAGGTGCACATGAACTAAAGATCATATAATAGGTTGGTATATGTTCATTCAAGTATGGTGCATAACAAGAAAGGTTGCGAATTGCAACATTTGTGCCATGGATTATTGGCTTAGTTGGTGGCATATTCAATGTACACTTTCACAAAAATATTATGTTGGGTTAGTTGTACTCTATCAATAATACTTTGATGTGTCACTTTACTTGTCTTAGCCTACAAAATATTTACTTTCCTTTTCCATAGATGGTAGAGGGTATATCTCATGTGCCAACTACAAGCTTGGTTGAGTAAGCGCATGCTAACTGGCTAGCAATTGAAGGCTTTAAAGGCAACATCAACTTATACAACACATGTATTAGTTATTTAGCAAATACATTATTCCAAATCAAAAATTGACATGCTTTTATTGGAGCAAAGTTCCATGGTGTGGGGCCTAAGTGTGGAGAAGCTTAGAAAGTGAATCCAACAACTGAAATAGTCCAACAACAATAGTAGCGATAAGGGTGATTAAGGAGGTTACATGTGGACCTCAATTGTATTAGGAGACAAATTTTAGAGGTGACAATATATTAGTGGCAAGTAAATGTAGGAATAGGGGTCATGTGAGAATAAAGGAAGATAATGCCACTCATGGACCTGAGTATGTAGGTCAAAATCAACTTGTGAGAAAAAAGGGAGCAAAACAATTCAATTTTGAGGGGCCACCGCAATCAATCCAAAGGGAGCCAACATCTCTTGATGTATCACAAGAAGTGGTGATAGAGAGTGATCTACACGACACCATGTGGGGATGAGAAGGATTCCACATGCAATGGAGTCCAATGTCAAGGTTGATTAGGGACCAACCAACAAATAATAAGAAACATGGCACAAGGGACACCTACATTGTTCTAGGGTGTGATCAAGGGGTCCAAATTGCAAGGGATCCAAACAATCAAGTTAGGACATTGAGGCAACACATGATTTTGTAATGAAAGTGTGTACCACACCTAGATCATATGTTCATCTATTAAACATGCTCCAACTAGCATCTTGCAAGTATGACCAATAGCTCATGGCAAAAATCTCAATGGTTATGAAATCAAAATATTAGATGGTAAGGGGTTTGTCTCACAGAAGGCAACACAATATGTAGGGGGAAATGCACATATTAATATCGATAAGGTATCTCAACTACAACCAAAATGGTCAACTCTACCCTTGCTCTTGTAACAACCATCAAGTGCCCCACAATGGTCAAAGCCCTAAAAAACAAGTGTTGAAAATAAAGACACCCAACTCAAGTTCTACAAAGAATCCAACATGTAGTTATTGTAATTTCATAGATTGTGTGCTATAGGAGGGAAGGCATACCTGGCATGCAAGTTGTTGTACTATGTATCCACTTGTGTTTGGAATGGATGCAAATGTTAACATCGCTATACAACCCATGCTTACAAATGAGGATTTGTATCATTATATTTGGAAGCAAAATAACATTTCCCTCATCCCCTTTGTTTAGCCATCCTAAATAGCATACAATGTGCTACTTTGCAAGAATTAATTTGGCCTTTTTTTAATCATGAAATGGAATTGAAATCTTTCTATTGCTTTACGTTGAATCAAATAAAATATTCTAGAGTAGGCAAATTGTATGGGCATATGTACAATACGCGGTAGAACATTTTTAAGGTATCAAGATATATCGATGTGTCTATTGGCTACAAATGCATAATATGCATAAAGTAAATGGTATGGACAAAGATGCAATGTCCTAATGCAAATACATTCAAATTAAGATATATAGTTATTAAGCTCTTAGAGATGGTAAATTATTCATTAAGTAAGGAGTTGTTGATATTCTCTTTTTAAATTTAAAAATGACTTTAGCAACAAAAATACATGTATAGCATGAGCATTTTAACAAGCACAAGAAAGTAGATGAAGTGAAATGTGCATGTATACAATATGAGACAATATACAAAATGTGAGGTATAAATGCTGCAAAACATAATCAATGTTCAGGATCTCCCCCTTTTGAAGCCATATCTAACCTCAACACAAGTGCACATAGCTATCTAGCCTCACACATTCTACATACTAATCTAACTTGCAACCACCATTTCAACCATGGTCACAATAACACCAATCCTCAATAGGGGGCAATTGGGTTGATCCTCATCCACAACATCTTTTGCTTGTCTCAAGTGATGCTCTCTTAACACCTCTTAAGTCTGTCATTCCACCTCTTGCATATCTATCTTGGCCCATTCATCCTATGTCTCGTATGAAAACATAAGTAGCATAATACAAAGCTATTTAAGAAAGGTAATCTTATACTTATCAAATAACATTATTCAATCATACATTGCCTACCAAGTGTAAATAAGAGAGATCATAAGCCCCTTAAAAAGTGGCAAGCTAGATGAGCGTGAGACTACGAAAAGGTTATAGTGGAAGTTGATGCTGCAAGTTCTATTAATCATAAAAAGTTCTTTATACTATGAGAAAGCATGAAAAGACAGGTTTAACTAGAGATTCTTACGCTTAGAACCATGACGGTCAAACCCCAATTGACTCAGATAGTTTGTTAGGCCTAAATAAATGACACTTACCTTAGTTAGAGCCCTAATTAATGTGTTCGATCCTTGCAATTAAAAACATCAATTTACACCTTATCCACGATTGATTTAAAGAGATCAATTAGCCATAGGCCATAACTTAGGGCTACGAGTTAGAAATAGATTGATTTGGTTTTGACTAGTTGACTAGCCCTATGACTGAATGGCTAGAAGGTTGCATGGAACTAAAATAACCAAGTGTAGCCATCAATGCAGTTTCATAAGGGAATGTGTGGCAAGGATCATAAGAGCGAACAATAAAACATGAAGCTAAATTGTGTGACAATTTGCATCCAAGTGCGTAGGTGAAACATTAGTTACTAAAGCTGAAGTCCTATGTAAAATCAATGTTTATCTATACGTCTATCCAATTAGGCCTAGCACCTACACCTCTATTAAAATGAATTAGATCTAGTCCTAGAGAATATTGAAACTTGATCTTGGAAAAATGTTCACTTTCAAAAGCCTATTAATATATATACTACTTCACAAACAGACCTAAACATCTTAACTGTCAAGATTGTGGGAGAGAAAGAAGGAGTCTCACTTGTAGCTTTCTTGCTTGCACAATGGGGAAATACACACAAGGGTGGTGGCTGAAAACAGTTTTCCTCTTCTTAGTTGTATAAGCCAAAAAAGAACTCTAGTACAAAGAAATAGAAGAACCCTATATATGGGTCTCAAACCAAACTCAACTAACTAAGGTGGCATACTAACTGAGCCACGAACTAGAGTAGATAAGGATAGCTATCATGTAGCTATTATTCATGGGCGGTGTACCAACCGCGTCTGCAACTGACAAGTCGGTGACATAAATACACAACGGTCACCCTGGCGTATCACAAGTGGAGCTCGATATCTTAACACTCCCCCTCGAGCTCAATCCCAATTCCTGCACACCAAGCAGGTCTCTAAACTGCGCCCAATGCCTTCGTGAATATGTCAGCTACCTGATCCTCTGTGCTGACATAAACTAGATCAATAAGACCTAGTAAAACCCTCTCTCGCACATAGTGATAATGCACCTCAATCAATAAGACCTAGTAAAACCCTCTCTCGCACATAGTGATAATGCACCTCAATGTGCTTTGTTCTAGCATGATAGACTGGGTTATTTGCCAAGTGTATACTACTCATGTTGTCACAATAAATGACAACTGGCCCATCTGTAGATTGATACATATCATAAAGTAGCTTATGCAACCAAGCTACCTCACATGCAGCCATTGCTGCACCCCTGTACTCAGCCTCTGTGCTCGACAAGGCAACTGTAGGCTGTTTCTTGCTGCTCCAAGTGCTCGACAAGGCAACATAAATGACAAATAGTATAATACATTTCTCTGTTTTTCTCACATAAAGTGAGAAATCTGCCTTGAAAATCTGAAAGCCAATAGTGACAAGATACTGTCCTATCTTGTCAGACCATGCTCTAGGTGCTTGCTTCAAGCCATACAAGGCTTTATTCAACCTGCAAACAAACTCAGGATGAACAGCATGCACATAACCTGGTGGCTGCTCCATATAGATCTCTTCTTGCAAATCACCATGCAAGAAGGCATTATTTACATCCATCTGATGTAAAGACCGTTCCTTTGATGCAGCCATAGCAATGACTGCTCTTACGGTTGCCATCCTTGCAACCAAACTGAATGTTTCTTCATAATCAATGCCATATGTTTGTGCATACCCCTTGACTACCAATCTTGCCTTGTATCTGTTCACAGAACCATCTGCATTGTGCTTCACCTTATAAACCCACTTACAACCAATTGCATTTTTACCTTTAGGCAAAGGTACCAATTCCCATGTAGCATTTGCTTCCAAGGCATCCATTTCTTCATCCATGACTTTCTCCCATTTTTCTTTTCCCATGGCTTCCTCAAAAGAAGTGGGTTCTGGTTCCTGTATCACTTTAACCATATATGCATAGTGAATGGCTGTAAATCCATCATATTTCAGCCTATCCACAGGATACCTAGCTCTCGTATACCTGCGCAAAGTAGGTTCACTCCCAGGTGCTCTCAAAACATCCCTGGTCTTCCTTACTCCAGGTGTAACAATAGAAGGAATACCCAACTCATCATCAATGCTCTGTTCTGAGCCACTGGATTCACCATCCACATAAGAGTGACCTGCATTCACATCAAACATGGGTTGATCAACCTTCTCTTTTCCTTTTCGTGATACCTGCATACCACTATCTGTATTGCTTTGAGAAGATTCTCCTGATCTCAATCTGCCTGTCCATAGCGAAGAATGTGAACCACTGCTAGAGGACGCTCCAGGTCCACTAATATTTTATGACTGTTGCTGTGAATTCTACGCAACATTACCATTTTGTGCATCTACATCATCAATCACATTTACTAGTTTATACCAGCTACTCATCTCATCAAAAACATCTCTGCTCATTGTAAACTTACGAGTAGAAGGGTTATAGCATGCCTATACCCTTTCTGCTGCAGAGAGTAACCAATAAAGATGCACTTCTCAGCTTTTGGATCCAACTTGGATCTCAACTCATCTGGCACATGTACATAGGCAATGCAACCAAAAATTTTCAAATGAGAAATATCTGGTTTCCTACCAGTATACCTCTCCTCTGGAGTCATTCCATGTATTGTTGCACTGGGAGTCCTGTTCGTTATGTAGACTGCTGTAGCAACTGCTTCAGCCCAATAAAAATCTGGCAAGTCTTTTTCATTGAGCATGGCACGAGATACATCTCCAATATGCCTGTTTTTCCTTTCTGCAATTCCATTTTGTTGTGGGGTATAACTGCATGAATATTGCTGCTTTATGCCATGCTCCTGCAGGAACCTTGCAAACTCATTTGAGAGGTACTCTCCCCCTCCATCTGACCTTAGGCATTTTATTTGCATGCATGTTTCTTTTTCAACCATAGCTTTAAGAGTTTTGAAATGCCCAAAAACTTCACTTTTCTTTTTCATAAAATACACCCAAACTTTTCTGCTATAGTCATCAATAAAAGTGACAAAATAATGACAGCCTCCAAGAGATACAGCTTTAGTAGTCCACACATCAGAGTGGATTAATTCCAATGGCTTCTCACTCTCTTGAACATGTCTAGGAAATGTTTTCCTTTCTTGTTTTCCAAATTGACAGGCTTCACATACCTTATGCATTTCTGCAACCTTGAATTTGGGCAATCGTGCAACAATATTTTGGGCCTGCATTGATTTCAGTCGCTGTACATTAACATGACCAATGCGTTTATGCCAGATATCAATATCTGCAACTACACCGGTCCCATGTGCAAACATTGATGTACTCAATTCAGACATGTCTGCATCCAATGTAAACATTCTACCCTTCTTCTTTCCTTTTGCTATCAAGCGACCTTTATTTTTCATATCCTCAACAAAGCATCCATGAGGATTAAATCTGACCTGCAAGCCCAGCTCAACCATTTGACCAACAGAAACCAGATTCTTGGTGATATTTGGGACATGAAATACATCGGACAGGTATTTCTTTTTCCCATCCTGCATAGACAAAGGAATTTTTCCAATCTGCACAATAGAATGTGCAGTATCATCACCAGTCTCCACAAATCCTGGTTTTTCCATTTTCCTTGCATCCTCCATCCATTCTGCATGACCTGTCATGTGGTTTGATGCACCTGAGTCAATATACCACACATCATTGCTTTCTTCTACACTTGTCACAAAATTGTTCATGTGCTGCACCATAAACAAATGCTCATTTCTGTCATCACCGTCTATTGAAAGATGCATAATTTCCTTGTTGCAGTTTTTCATTCATGATGTCATTCTGCTTTTTATAGCAGTCTTTAGCCATATGACCCATTTTACCACAGTAGTAGCATTCAACATTACTATTTGCATTTTGACCTCTTTGCCATCCACCACGACCTCTTTGGCTCCCCCTGCCTCTAGAGTTACCACGTCCTCCTCGATAGGACTGGTTTTCTTGAGTTTGCTACATATTCTGATTTCTACCACGGCCTCCATATCAACCTCCTCTACCTCTGCCTCTACCTCTTCCAACATTTGAGTAGAAGACAGTTTCTTTTGAAGTTCCTCTTAAAGAAGATGCACCACCATTTCTTTGCTCCTCAGAAATTACAAGAGCAATCAGCTCCTCAAAATCAGGAAATCTTTCACGAACTGAAATGGATGTCCGAAACTGTGCATAATCCTTTCTTAAACCATTCAAGGTCACAGAAACTAAATCATCATCTTCCACTGGCGACCCAATGGAAGCAAGTGCATCTGCAATCTTCTTCACCTTTACGTGGTAGTCATTGATGCTCATACTTTCTCTTTGCACATTATGCAACTCTTGCTTGAGCTGCATTTTCCTGGCTTGCGTATTTGTGCTATACATTTTTGACAAAGTATCCCATGCCTTCTTTGGCGTACTTGTATCTTGAATATGCGCAATCATAGAGTCTGAAATGCTAATAGACAGCCTGTACATAACTTTCCTGGCTCTTTCATGCCATGCTTTAAATGCCTGCATTTACTGTTGGTTGGAAACATCAGGAAGAACTGGTTCTTCATTTCCTGCAACAAATTCCCAATATCCTTTTCCCATAAGAAAATTCGTCATTCTAAACTTCCATGCTTGAAAGTTGTTCTTGTCAAGCTTTTCAGTGACAATCTGAGAGAGAGAATTAGACGCCATTACAAAACATTGCAAAAAATTCTCACTGAAAAGAACACAGCTTCAGCCTCACAAAGGCAAATCTGCAAAACTGACGAAAGTGGTATTTGACCAGTCACTTCCTAGTGACGATTTTACATCTACAGGCAACAGGGATGATTCTGTAACTCCCAATGTCTCTACGCACAAGCATACGATGCAATTTCTACAGTAAATTTTCATCGACCTGTAGAACAATGATCGCACAGCATAAAACTGGGCCTTTTCTTGAGTACCTACAGAAAACTTCCGCCTCCAAAACAGACCCCGAAATGGCCTCAAATCAAAAAAACAGGGTCGCCAAGGGCTAAAGCCCTTTTCCGCAGCATATACTGCCCTCTTATTTCACCGCGAAGAGCGTCTCAACCTGAGACAATGCACTCTTGCAATTTCCGACTGTGCTGCTTGCAGAGATCTGCTCCCAAAACAAAAAATGAAAGCAACACTACTCCTCTTACCAGAACACCGCGAGCTTAGCTTGCTTTCTTGAGCTCCTTACCACGAACAAGACTCTGATACCATGTCAAGATTGTGGGAGAGAAGGAAGGAGTCTCACTTGTAGCTTTCTTGCTTGCACAATGGAAGAATACACACAATGATGGTGGCTGAAAACAGTTTTCCTCTTCTTAGTTGTGTAAGACAAAAAAAAACTCTAATACAAAGAAATAGAAGAACCCTATATATGGGTCTCAAACCAAACTCAACTAACTAAGGTGACATACTAACTGAGCCACGAACTAGAGTAGATAAGGATAGCTATCATGTAGCTATTATTCATGGGCGATGTACCAACCGCGTCTACAACTGACAAGTCGGTGACATAAATACACAACGGTCACACGACGTATCACGAGTGGAGCTCGATATCTCAATATTAACTAGCCCCAAAGTCTACAACATTTGATAAGGAAAAACGCACCACCTCTATAAACCAAGTGGTTCACTTTTGAAAGTCTATTAATATATTTAGTCCTTCACAATCAAACCAAAACCCAACCTTTATAAACCAAGTGACTTCACTAAAATCCTACCCAATTAGGCCTACCACGAATATGCCTCTGCACTTAAATTTAGTATTTTAAAAGTTGTAAGTTTCAAGTGGTTCTTGGAAAAATCAAGGCCTAAAGAGCAAAATAGAAAGGATGCATCTCTGCATTGATGGGGAAGTCGGTAATTATCTAGTAATACATAACTTCGTGCTACTTTTGGCAGTGACTATAGATATCAAGAGTAGTAATACTACTCAAAATGCCAAACTTATTATCTAGGCCACCCAATTATAGGCTACTGATACTGAAAATTAATTCAATCCTTGTTAGACAATTAACATCGTAATGACAATACAGAATCCCCATTTATTAGATCTTCAATTCTTTCTTACTTACTCCTCTAATACTAGATATTATGCTTATGCAACGTGTAGTTAGATTTGCCTGGATAGGTGAATCAAGGCCAGGAGGCAGCAAGCTGCTGCTTTAACTTGAATTCTAATTTAGCTAATACCAATATTGAAACACTGGGCACCAAGGGCATGCATGAATTTTCGTTTTGAAAAGTAAGATTTTAACATACCCTGAACAAGAACCATGGACTTTGTGGAGGAACACTATGTTGGGTGAAGGATCAAAAAAAAAACAATACAAATTCAGCTCCCTCTTTCAAACATTCATCGTGACTGATGTAGTAACAGACCTCATTTTGGAGGAAAATTATCAACAAAGAAGAATATTTGTTGATGAAATCTAAGCCAGTCAGTCTAGTTGTTCAAAACCAAAGGGTACTATTTCTTCATCAATGTTCAAGATATCTTCAACTTCCACCTCCTCAGCTTC
The DNA here is from genome assembly GCF_053477565.2 of Lygodium microphyllum. Classification (NCBI taxonomy): domain Eukaryota; kingdom Viridiplantae; phylum Streptophyta; class Polypodiopsida; order Schizaeales; family Lygodiaceae; genus Lygodium; species Lygodium microphyllum. Next base: position 101,401,779 of record NC_141141.1, on the reverse strand, counting down.
AAGTTCCTCCTCCTCATCACTAGCCTCGCCATCACGTAGCTCCATCCGCAAAGGTTTTTCTTCTTCATGAAGAAGCTTCCATTCAGCCACCCAAGCCTTCCATTCATCTTCTATCTTCCTCCTATGCTCAAGGTCTGCTGCACTTATCGCAAGTGAGGCATCGGCATCATCAATTTCATACTTTTTGCTGTACTTTTTCAGATTCTTAACTATCTCTTCCTCTTTCTCGGCACTAAGCAGTGATGGAGGGCGAGGACGCCATAAGAACTGCATGCAAGAACAGGCCACACTTAAAACTCAATAGCAATTCATGTCAGCTCCAATTTTCACTGCATATAACTATTACTTCCAAACAGCAGCTTCCAAACACTTAAAACTCCATAACAATTCCTCTCAACTCCAATTTGCACTGCATATATCTTTTAATTCTAAACACCAGCTTCTGTTATATAAAACACGTAATCCACTACTCCAGGCATAAGTCAGTGGGTATAAATTCAACCCATACTGCTCTAGCAACACTTAAAACTTCATAGCAATTCAGGTCAACTCCAATTTGCATTGCACATATATGTTAAATCGAAACACCAGCTTCCACTAAATGGAAACACATAATGTACTACTCCAAGGCATAAGTCAGCTGGATAAATTCAACCCATTCTCCTTACCTGGAAAAACCTATCCCTAGGAAGTCGATAAAGCAATTTGCCACTGAAAGACCAGATATTGAAACCATTCTCAATTTGATGTACAGATGTGACTGACGTTGACACGAACCTGATTACAAGCAAATGCAAATGATTAAAGATCACACTACTTAGAAGTAAAATGGTAACTGTTCTATAATCTACTATATTTTCCTATATCCTGTGAACCAAAACCATGAGAGTTCTAAAAATCATTACCTTCCTGTTGGATCCCAATCTACATCTGTGGCCATGAAGTGGTCAGCTGTGGCCATTGTTTCCAATTCATCAACATTGTAGAACTCTAACTGCCCATTGTACGCCTTCAGTCCAGCCAAAACAATAAATCGCCCAATTGGAGACCAATAAAGGGCATTTGCTTGCTTACCCTTCAAAGTTGTCAATTTTGTTACTCGCCCCACATTGTTTGGACTTTTCATAGAGTAGAACGTAACATCTGGCCTAGGTCCATCTCCGTGAATGATGGCAAATCTGTGACCTTTAGGCTCCCATGCAAATGCAATAATTTTGTCATTTTTGTTTTCCAGTTCCAAAACCTCAATTGGAATGTCTCTCTCCTTGATTCTGAACAGCTCAAATCCAGTGTACGTACTCTTTTTTGTTTTTGTGTACCTATCTACTTTCACGGCCAGATAATCCCCATTGCTTTGCCAGTACATTTTGCAATCACTGACACTGAACAAGTTCTTTTGTCTGAGCTCCTCCCTACTGGGGATCTGCACTAGACTTACCTGTCAAATTATGCAATAGCCAGTTAAAGCAGCAAGTCCAGTGGAGACACTCCAAAACTACACTATTGTCGATTATAAAGATAAAGGGGACACCCTGCTCAACACAGTAGCAATGAGCTAGAAGAAAAAAATGGTGCATAACACAAAAAACTACCATTCATAATAGGAAGGCACAACAATTACGACTTCTAGAAACGATGCATCTTATGAAAGTTTAGCATAAGACCGCATAAGACCAAATGCACTCACTCTAGCAGGCTGATTTCCTCCATTTCCTTCAGGAACAAATAAAGCCAGGATAGAGTCTGTGGGGGACCAACTAAAGTCCACAACATTGTCTACTCTCAAAGATTTCTTATCGAGAAGACTCATGGTCTCAGTCTCATACACACTGATTGCATTCTTGCCTATCCGAGCAAAATAATTATCATCTCTGCCCCCTGCCCATCTGCAGCAGAAAGAAAGCCTCCAACAATCTCAGTTAACTTAAAATGATAACAGAGAAACAGAGAATAAGCAGAGAATAACTATACCTGAACACTGGCCAAGAGACACCTGCCACACCCCCTGTTCCACCAGTTGCAAAATCATCTGCACTTCCCTTGAATTCTCTAAGCACTTTCCCAGTCCTCACGTCATAAATATTAAGTGTCACCCTCTGGATAAACATATCTAGACATCAGTAAACACTTGTGCAGGCAGTTTTCCAAAGAACAAATAAAATTCATCAATAACCTGTGTATCTCTGGGGTTGCTTGGTTCATGACTACTATATGTCACAATATATTTCTCTCCTGGAGAGAAGTCAATCAGCCTAACCTGAAAAAGCAGATCACAGAATTGATACAAGAGCCAGCATTCATATTCAGCAACATTCCCAACTTACAAACCATAAACCAGAGACGATGAGTCATACTTGAGGATGAATGTATCGCATTATTCGGTTAAAGGTCTGGGCACCACCCCATATAGCTGCACCTTGTCTATGAATTGTGGCAAGGTAAGACCCAAGGGGAGACCATTGCACAAAGCTCTCTGTCCAAAACTGTTGCAAAAATCCGGTTGTCAATATACAACATGTTCCTTTGCTACAACTATCTAAACTGCAGAAAATTCAACTTACAGAACGGTGGTAAACAGGGTCGGGTTTCCCTAGTCTGGCATCATTCCAATAAACTTCAGTCTCTGATCCAAACCGGACGACAAACTGGTCTCGACCTCGTTCATCCGTCAGCCAAGTTAAAAGATTTTCCTGCATACACATAAACCAGGATGAGATCATACTGCTCTCTAGAATGGTACAGATGCACCTGCAAAAGTAGCTACATGCATACCCCAGGAGTATAAGGCTTGACTTCTGGCGGTGCCCATTCATCTGGCACTTTCATATACTTGTCAAATTCATCAAACATGTTGACTGCAAAAACATGGGACTTATCCAATTTGTAGCCATTAGTTTGTTCTCTAGCTGTTTGAGCCTCCTGAAAGCATGAAATTTGTATAAATTATAAGTTCAAAGACCAAATGTATGATCCAAACCTGGACTTCTATGTATACCACACAAACAGAAATCAAACAACAATCCACAAATTGGCATTCGCATCTGAGAGTCCAGCTAGACCTGAGGCGTTGTGTACTCTATAAAAGCATAGCCTTTAGTCTTTTCAGTTTCTTCATCCTTGGGCATCCAAAGGCCATGCTCTCTAATAACTCCAATTTGACCAAAAATCTTCCGAACCACACCCTCAAGCTTCTCATACTTTTCTGGAGCAACTACTGGCAAATTATCAACAACAATCACATTCCCAAATCCAGATTCAAATTCGTTTATCTCCTCTTCTTCTTCTTCATCATCACTGCACCAAGGAACAAAATTACTTGAGTAAAAGGGGGTATATAAATATTCAATAGAACCAAAGACGTCAAATACTAAGAACTTAGCAAGATGAAGAAATCTCTCTAAGCAAACATGTGGCCAACTTGTACACTGAGTTGTTGGCATAGCATGAACTCTCACTCAATATTTCTCAACAAAGTATCCAAGGAGTGTAACACACACATGGGCCACAAACCCGCCCAACAGCACGGAAATCGTGCTTGTTAAAGCCTTCCTATATATATATATATATATATATATATATATATATATATATATATATATATATATATATATATATATATATCTAAAGAGCTACACTCGTCATTGTACCCACAAGTCATGCTCACTCTCCTTGCTACTCTACACACTCTCTCTCTCTCTCAGCATGTCTCAATCCTCGCGCTCCCTCTGAGCTCAACAAACTGGTATCAGAGCAGGCAAGGAGTGCACGCTTCTTGAGACGTCAACTGGGTTAGGAGGCGACAATTCCATGTCACGAGCAGGTAGGCGAGACAAGTCAAAGGCAAGCTCGTGTGCAGGAGAGGTAGTCGACAAGTGTAGGAGAGTGCGACACGCGACAGTTGCTGCAGGTCGACAGGGCAACAATCGTGACTGCTAAAGTTGCTGCTGGAGAACAGGCAACCTGCGCGACGGGTCAAGCAGCTGACGCATTGCCAAGCGGACAGGATACGGTGGCCACGTGACTGACGGGCATGTGTGGCAGGCGACAAGATTGCGTGACCACAAGTTGATTGACAACGACCAAGCACAGGTATGGACACTCGACCGGACGAAGCGAGCTGACGACACATTGACAAGTCAACGCAACAAGTCCAACAGATGAACTCCCTTTTTTGCCATTTTGGCCAAATTCTTGCAATTTTTCCTCTTCCACTACGGAGTGTTCAAGCACATAAGCACAAAGTTCAAATTTGTGCAATCTTGGCCCGAAAATTTGGGGCTTTTCTCAGATTTGGGGATTGTGATGCAAAACAAGACCATTTACCTCAAAAATTGCAGGAATTTCTGACATTTTGCCTCAAACATTTGGGGCTTTTCATGTATATGCAAGATTTGGGCTGAAATTTACCCATTTTCTCGACATTGATGCACATTGGACCCCGTGCAATTTGGGGCTTTTGCTGTTTGGGCAAAATTTGTGCACCATTTCGTAACTTTATGTACATGCGGGTTTAATTCCATGCAATTTGGACATCTAGCACTTGGAAAATTTTGGGAATTTTGCTGACATTGCTCTATTTTCGCAAAATTGATCTATTCTATGCATGTCAAAAACAGTGCAGATGTATGGTTGATGCTTTGAGCACAAAAATTTTGGGCCTTTTGACCGTGTGTCAAATTTTGTGCCCATGGGTGTATGTATAACAGAAATTGCACCTAAAATTTGGGACTTCTCATGTAATGTGATGTATTTGTCCTTGGAACAGCTATAATCAGTTGTGGAGTGCTGTAGCACAAGGTTTAATGCTTCTGAAATTTTATTTTCAGATCTGAAATTTCTACTTCTACGTGGTTATTTATTGCTGGTTGGTACTTGTTTGTACCTTGGTCACTTGTGTGACAGTTTGGGCCTGCATTTGCTGAATTTTTTGGTCACATTTGGGCTGAAAATCATGGCTGGCAGCAGTGATAGCAGTAATCTCGTGCACATTAAGAAGCTTGAAGGAGCACATAACTTTGCAATCTAGCAAAAACTGTGCTACAATATCCTGTCGCAGAAGAAGCAAGCAAAGCCGATTAAGACCAAAGGGACAAGGCCCGCAAATATGGAACAGGAAGACTAGGATGAGTTAGATAAGCTTGCACGTTCAACCATCAAGCTATCGATTTTTTATGCCTTGTTGTTTAACATTGAAGGTTTGGATTCTGCATATGCTATTTGGACTCGACTGAAAGAATTGTATGCACAAAAGGGTGCCGCAAGCCAAGTGTATTGGCTGAAAAAGCTTATGGATTTGCATATGAAAGAGGGTACAGCAATGTCAAGTCACTTGAGTGAATTTAACTCCATTTCCAGCCAGCTGGTTGCCTTGAAATTCTTGATTGATGAAGAATTGAAGGCTATGTTCTTGCTTTGCACTCTGCCAGAGATTTGGGATACATTCAAGACTACCATGAGCAATTCTAATGCGATTCTTTTGTATGTTGATGTAGAGAGTGCTCTACTCATGGAAAAAATGCATCGGCAAAAAAATGCATCCAGTAAATCTTCCAACGCTTTGCATACTAGGGGCAGATCACAGCAAAAAGGCAAATCTGATAGCAAGGGACACAGTAAATCACGTGGCAAGGATGTTGAATGCCATCATTGTGGCGAGAAAGATCACTTTAAACATGACTACTACAAATGGAAGAAAGAAAAAGGAAAGGGCAAGAAGACAGATGATAGCAAGGAAGAGAAGAAAGAGAGTCATTGAAGAGGTGAATGTAGTCACTCATGATAGTGACAATGGGAATGACGTACTCTTGGTCTCTTCACACTTTAGTACACATGCTTTACTTGCAGATACGAATGATGACATGCATACATGGATTCTAGATTCAGGTGCTTTTCATGTCACCCCTCATTCTAAGTGGTTTTCTAATTATACAAGGAGTCGGCATGGTGTTGTTCATCTTGGGAACAACTATGCATGTGACATTGCAGGTATTGGCAATGTGCAATTGCAGTTTCAACATGGTTCTGTCTTCACACTTCAACATGTACAGCATGTACCTCAGCTCAAGAAGAGTTTGATTAGCACAAGGCAACTAGATGATGATGGATTTTATACCACCTTTGGTGATGGGAAATAGAAGATCTGTAAGGGATCCAGAGTGATTACCAAAGGTTGTAAAAGTGATACCTTGCATCTTCTCCATGTATCTAATGTGAGTGATCATATTGTTGCCGTGACCGAGCAGCCAAGTGTTTCTTTGTGACATGGCTCGTTAAGACACATGAGTCAAACTAGAATGAAATTGCTTTCTCGTTTGGGTTACTTACCTTGTCTTCATTATGCTGATTTTGAGCATTGTGATCATTGTATTTATGGTAAACATGCACAGACGTCTCCGAAAAAAGGTTATCACAATGTGGAAACCTCTTCAAATCAGTCCTTAGTCCTAACCTTTATACTTAGGATTCCTATTCAGCTTTAACTTGAGTATAAATAGAATGTTACCAAAAGTTCTAAGTGACAATCTGATCGAGGTCTCATCACATCTGATAAAAATTGATGATTGGATAGATCTTAACATGCTGATGTCTGAACCTCCCAGATTTTATGACTCAACTTTCGCTTACAATAGCTTGTTTCTCTGAGTATGCAGCAGCACGACACTGCTTTCTGGCAGTGATGATTGGCAACAAGACACTGCTTTCCAGTAAATGTGATTCCCAGAAACAAGATACTGCTTTGGAGCAACCGGTTATGCCGACTGAGACTTGTGCTTTGACTTGGTTAGTTTTACCTTGGCAGGAGGATTTGACAAGAGAGGAGCTCTTAGCTCTTCGGATCCGGCAATTGGAGAGAAGACTAGAGGATATTCAGTTAGCTATTGATAGGTTGAAGGTTGCTAGAAATAAGGACAGGTTTGATTAAGAAGTCTCTTTCGCTGAAATCTTCTCCTCTAGACTTAATACGTTCCGATATATGTCAGATGCCAAGGTTATCTTTAGGAGAAAGAAATATTATGTCACCTTTGTTGATTATGCTACACGGTAGGTATGGGTTTACTCTATTCGTAGCAAGGATGAAGTGTTTGATAGGTTTAAAAATTTATTGGCATTGGTTGAGAATCAGGCTGATAAGACACTTAAGTGTCCTCACTCTGACAATGGTGGGGAATATGTGTCCAAAGCCTTTCAAGCATTTTGTGATAGCAAAGGGATAAAGTGGGAGCTCACTGCCCCTCATAATCCACCCCAAAATGGAGTTGCAAAGCGTATGAATCGGACCATTCAGGATAAGGTCCGTATGATGTTGTCTCATGCTGCATTACCCCATGGTTTTTGGGCAGAGGCTGTTATGATAGCCGTACACTTGATTAATCGATCACCAAACAGGCCACTAGATGTGTAAGAACAACCAGGACAACAAGCTATTAATGCTGATTCGCAGGCTGAAATGCCAAGACAGCAAGCTGAAAATGCTCAACAGCCAACAAACAATGATCATTGGGTTAAGCAATCGTCTAGGGCTACTAGACACCCTAATAGATTTGTTCCTAGTGCAAACAATGTGGCTGATTATGTCATGTTGACAGACTGTGGTGAACCATCTTGCTTCAAGGAAGCAATGGATAGACAGGACAGCAAGAAATTGATATAAAGCCATGTTGTCAAAAATGGAATCTCTTGAGAAAAATGACACTTAGGACTTGGTGCAATTGCCTAAAGGGCAAAAAATCCTTCCATACAAATGGGTTTACAAGATGAAGGTCACTTATGGTTCCTCACCAAAGTACAAAGCAAGATTGGTTGTGAAGGGGTATAAGCAAGAACATGGAGTTGAATTCGATGAGATCTTCTCTCCTGTAGTCAAGATGACTACATTGAGAACCATTTTGGGCTTTGTTGCAGCTGAAGATATGGAGCTCATACAAATGAATGTAAAGACCGCATTCTTACATGGTGATCTGCATGAAGACATATATATACAACAACCTAAAGGATTTGTGGAAAAAGAGAAAGAGAAGATGGTATGTAAACTCAAAAAGAGTTTGTACGGGCTGGAACAAGCACCAAGAGAATGGTATCATAAGTTTGATACATTTATGCAATCTCAAGGTTTTCATAGAAGTCAAGTGGATCACTGCTTGTACACCAAGAAGGCAGCAAATGGCAGCCTAATTATCTTGGTTTTGTATGTTGATGGCATGTTGATTGCTGGCAAGGATACTCATGCCTTGGACTCACTAAAGCAAAGTCTTCATGACAACTTTGACATGAAGGATCTTGGTGATGCAAATCACATTCTTGGCATGCGAATACTCTGAGATAGGTCAAAAGGATTACTCTATCTATCTCTCCAAGGTTTTGCAACATTTCAATATGGAGAGGGTGAAAACAATTGGGGTTCCATTGCCTCCATATGTGAAACTCGCTGCAGAGGACAGCCCTACATCTAATGATGAGAAGGCTGAAATGGCCAAGATACCATATGATTCAACTATTGGCAGTTTGATGTATGTTGGGGTTGCTACACATCCTGACATTGCCTTTGAAGTGGGAGTGGTTAGCACGTGCATGGCAAACCCTGGTAAAAAGCATTGGGAAGCAGTGAAAGGTATTATGAGATACCTGAAAGGCACAAAGGATTTATGCATCTGCTTTGGAAAGCAAAAGGCATCTGTCATTGGCTTTACGGATGCAGACTATACTGATCATGCGAATTGCAAAAAGTCCACTTTTCTACCTTCACAAGAGGAGCAGTCTCTTGGATCTCCAAGCTACAAAAGTGTATTGCATTGTCTACAACAGAGGCAGAGTATGTGGCTGCCACTGAGACATGCAAGGAGGCTTTATGGCTTTCGCGTCTGGTGGGAGAGCTTAGCATTACCGAGTTACCTGTTCTCCATTGTGATAGTCAGAGTGCTAATATGCTAGCACAGAATCCCATCAGTAGAGATGTACTTGATAGCAAGAGCATTGAGCTTGTCAAAGTACATACAGATGATAATCATGTAGAGCTTCTCACGAAGGGTCTTCCAACAAGGCAGTTTGCTCATTGCCGACAAATGATGGGAGTTGGATAGATATATGTATTTCAGCTTTGTACATACCTAGACTTAGTTGATTGTTTTCTTCTCTTAAGGCACATTGCCTTTCGGTGAGAGCTGGTTGGGAATAAAGGGCCCTTGTGCCTTTTATATGTGCTCGGGTGTGACCACACCCTTAGCACACTTATACTCTCATATATATATATATATATATATATATATATATAAACGTAAAGAGATACACTCGTCATTGTACCCACAAGTTGTGCTCTCTCTCCTCGCTACTCTACACTCTCACTCACTCTACTACTAGCAAGCACTACGTGTCTCGATCCTCGCACTCCCTCGAAGCTCAACAACAAACAAGAGACTAAATCAAACACATCAACCACCATACTCATTAAATGTTGTTAAAAACTAGAGTTTTTCAAATTGAACCAAGGTTCTAGACAAACATCAAAGTGTCTCAATCGTTTAGGGGCACAAGGACATTTTCTTTGGTGCCGCTTTAGTGTATGGGAGCCCAGCCACAGCACATATACTCACAATTTTCAGAGTTACCTTGACTTTTGAGCATTTCTTGTATAAAATTTCCTACTCATACAATCTTCATTTCAATCAATGCATGTTCCTACACTGCTCAATTGTCACCTGTGCACACATTCGAGAATAGCTTTCATTTTGCCTATTCTACTACTTTGCTTCCATTATTCATTGCCTTCAAAACCCTCGATCACAAAGAAAGCTTTGTTTGAACTGCTATGCTTTAGGCTTCAACTTTAGCAATCTTACTAGGATATAACCGAGTGGCAGCAGCTAATGCTCTTGTGGAAATTGGATTTGTTGTCAATCAACTTGCTGCAAACTAGGTTTAACTTCCACTGTTGCACTTCATCCTATGCCATTTTTCATCCTATTGCTCATGGATCCAAGTACTAATGAGAAACTTGCACCTTAGATGGCAACCCTGTCAAAAGACAACATTCCAAAGAAACAATAGGGTTTGCGGGAAGGAACACAGAGTGAGCTCAATAAACACTGAGAAGAGAAGAGAAAAGAGAATAAACTTTGATGAAAGGAATGATGAAGATCTGAATCATGGAGTGAATGTGATACAAGGGAACAAGGGTGCCATAGCACAAGGAAGATGATGAAGACAACTACGAACCACGAACTGCAATGTCCTCTTGAAGGGGTGTGAGGGTAGTGGAGAGGCTAGAGAGAAGAGGTGACGAACTGAATGAATCGATCGTGAAGAATGAATGACAGAGGTAGTCTATAAATAGGCAAGAGACTATCTAGGGTGGCGCCCGAAAAGGAGGCACCGGTTGTCTAGGGTGGTGCTCCACTGTGGGTGCCCAGCCCATTTCTAAGGCTGTCCACTATGAAATCCTAAACACAAATCACGAAACCCTAAACGCAAAACGCAAAACGCAAAACGCAAAACTACAGGTGAAGGGTTTCTCAACACCTCTCTCAGGCCCAAAGAAGGGGAACAAGAGGAGAGAGGTGGAGATGCAATGCTACATGCTGAAGAATCCTCATGCAGCAAGTGCCACTTGGACAGTGTCCCTCATGGGAAAATTGTTCAATTGCCCAAGCGCCCTAGTACAAGGATGATAAAAACATGCAATGCATAGGAGAAATGTCGGACTATGTGTGGTGCCAAGAAGCATAAGGATACACCCATACTCAAAACGCAAAACTACAGATGAAGGGTTTCTCAACACCCCTCTCAAGCCCAAAGAAGGGGAACAAGAGGAGAGAGGTGGAGATGCAATGCTACATGCTGAAGAATGCTCATGCAGCAGGCACCACTTGGACAGTGTCTCGTGGGGAAATTGTTCACTTGCCCAAGCGCCCTAGTACAAGGATGATGAACACATGCAATGCATAGGAGAAATGTCGGACTTTGTTTGGTGCCGAGAACCACAAGGATACATCCATACTCGATCTCAAGAATTGGCTCCATGCTGACCAAGAAACGAAGCAGATCCACCTTGTAATCTGAGAATACCACTTCAAAGGAGACCTTTGAAGATAGTCAAGAGACTAGATAAGCTATAGAACCCGAAACTCAACATAAGGAGAGATGCCACTAGCTCCATGACTCCATGTTGGAAGGAATACGAAGGCCTAGCCACCAAGTCGCTGCTAAAGACCCAAGGGCCCCAATCTAGGTAGATCCTCTAGATCAAATGACTGCTCAAAGGAGAGCCACTCCTCAAAGATGAAAGATCGTAGTGTGTGAAGAACTTTAGACACATAGGGTCCCTCTCTGAATCGAAAGAAATAGAAATACGATCCTCCTCTGAAGCCGAAGAATAACTAGAAGCCCTCGGTAAACTCATGGCTCACAGACTGCAAAGTATCAGATGATAAAGGAAGTGATGCCGAGCATGCCAAAGAAGGCATCTGGGGCTCGAAAGAAGTCAAAAAGCACCCAAAAGTGGCCTCTCGAACCTGAGTGGAAGAGAGTGGAGAAGGAGGAGGCTTAGGATGAGCCAAGCGTGGAGAATAGTCGCAAATTCTCAGGAGAGTAGGCTATGGAGGAGATGTGAACCGTGGAAGCCACTGTACCCGGAAGTGGGTGGGGGAAACCTCCACGCAGTGGGGTTATCTCCAAGAGGGCTTATCGCCTCGTAAGGTCTTAGAGCCTTCGTGTGCTCAAAAGAACTTAGTGCGCATCGGTTGCGGCTTATTGCCTTGAGCATAATACTCCGATAGTCGATGCAAAACGATCTCTGTGGCCCAAAAAGAAGAGGTGCCACAAGGAGTGCCTAGTGGAAGACGCATATACTCCGAGGGGTGGGGAGCAAAGGTCGAAGTCGACAGTCATCGATGGAATGACCGTTCTTGCCGCAATAGGAACACCCAATAGAGTGGTCATTTGTTGGGGAAGAAGCCATGGGTACCAGTGTACCTTGCTGAAGAAGGAAGAGGTCAGCCACAAACCATGAACTGCAATGTCCGCCTCAAGGGGTGTGAGGGCAGTGCAAGGGCTAGAAGTGAACGATCAATGGGAGGAGGATGCTACCAGCAGTAAGAGGTTGCAACCAGTAGAAAAACATAGGGTATAACAGTATGGGGAAGCTGTCGGGATGTAGAGAATAGCCACCAACAAACTGGTTGAGCCGTTGGTTGCAGAGAACAGCCGCCAAGAGTCTTGCTTAGCCGCCAACAACAGAGAACAGCCGCCAACACCCTAGTTGAGCCACCACCAACAGGGAGGAGCCGCCAACAATCTGGCAGAGCCGCCAACAACAGAGAACAGCCGCCAGCAAACCGGGAGGTGGAGCCGGCAACAGCCCTCGACACAGGCTGAAAAATAGCAAACACAAAAGGGAGCAACCACCAATTAGAATGTTGATACAACGGAAAAAGAAGAGAAGTGGATACCGAACCCGCCACCGGTATTTGCCTTCACTGGAGTGGAGGATCTTTGCCACTATTTGGGCAAATCCAGCTCTAATACTGAAACCGGCATGTTCACTGGAAAGGGCGGTGGTGTAAAACCAAAATATATAAATGCTTTCACCCAATTCACAATCGCCCACTTTACCTAAACTTAAAGACACAGAACCAAGAAGAAATACAGGAAGCTAGAATGCTCCTGTTGCGACACAGACACCCTGTTGGCCCCTAAGTCAAGAGCCCCTTGCGGATATACAGCAGGCTGTAATTTCCTGTTTTGGGCCCTGTTTCACCTCCCAATCACTTGTATGCGTAGCCAGCGGGCTCCCCACCTTATGGGCCACTTGCCCTTTGAATCTTGTGAAATTTCACACGAGAAATCTCAGGAAAACAGCGTTTTCCACACAAGTATCTGCTTGGGAATGCAATTAGCAAACCTTGTACCTGTTCAAGAGGCTCTTGCCTCAGCAATTATGCATAAACCCACAACACTGTACATGATCCATCTGATCAGCCCACAACACTGTACATAATCCATCTACTCAGATAAGGAGAGAGTGACCTAGAAGGAGCAAGCTCAACCTCTGTACATGAGTCAAAGATGAAGAAGTACCCTCCATAGCTGATGTATTTGCAGCAATCTGCCCTCAACCCCATAAGTTCCATGCTCCAATCTGCCCCTCATGCATTGAAAATCGTTTTTGTGCTACTCTCTCTCTCTTTTGGGAATTTATGCCCAAATTGTGACACATGGCATACACGTAACAATTTTCCTGCTTAAACCTTTCGGTCTAAAATTCTCTATGATCGGTGCAAAATTTGACCTCGGCACAGACCAGAGAATTAATCCTCGTGCAAAAACGAAGATAATGACGCGAACAGATTTTGGGGTCCAAAAATAGTAACTCCCTAAATTTTAGGAGCTACTTCCATTGTATCCCCACTAGTCTTCTGACCATCTTTGCAGACTATGGCTACATCCAAATTTGCAATGTAGCTCAACTGAAAGTGAATTTCCACTAATGACCCCACATGGACTAATCTCTTGCAGATTTGTCCATCTTCACTTTGAACTAGTCTCTTTCATGCTAGTTCTTCAACACACTTATCCATATACACTTTCACAAGTCTCTTCCAAGCTTGTCAATCTACAGTGCCATCAGTCTCTTCTAGACTTGTACTGGACCTTAACTGTCCAGTCTTGACTCACTGGACATTCCTGTCCGTTTCACATACTGGCCATGCAACTCAGGCATTTAGATTTCAAGAGGGATCCTTCCAAAAAGAAAAACCAAATAAAGTAGCAATAAAAAAATCAGTAAAAAGGTAATAGTTGACACGGTCTTGTGACATACCTCCCTCTCGAAATCGCAAACGTCCTTGTTTGCATGAATGTCATACATGCTTCCAGCTAACCCAGTGAACTTACACTTGGCAGCACATGTACAACACATACATGCTATCAGTCAACATTGTGTACTGAACACACTATTAACACATGTATGTTCCAACTATAAAACATGGCAAACTATCATCTTGTGACTCCACATCACTGTTTCTAGATATAGTGGCCGGTACACCACAATGATATCCCCATAGTGGCAGATTCTCATTTGATGACTCCACGTCACCCTGACTAGAGATCTAGTGGCCAGTACATCAAAATGATATCCCCACTAAGTCAATTCACAGAATACATGCCCGATCGAGTAACCATTGTTACAACATGTATTCAATTCAATAGAAGTAAAAACTGTATTCTTGCAAGTAATACTTACTTCTTTAGCACTGAGAAAACCATATGGACACAATAAGTGTTAACCTGTACAAAATCTGTTTCTGTACATAATTTCTTTCTTGAGCAATTGTCACTTTGACAATCTATTTCAACTTAGAGATACAAGGGGTCAAGGTAGGTTGCAAGAGAAAAGCTTCAAGGTAAAGTTCCAACACATTAGGTGACTCTGCAAGTTCACCTTTGTCCATCCGCTTGGCATCTATAGCTGGATAGTTCTTGAACTTAACCAAATACCTTCTAGCAACCTTGCCTTTCACTTTCCTTTCCTTGTGTGCCACTACCTGTTCTGGAACAAGAATCTTCGGGCTGTTCCTCAGCTGGCATATCTTCTGGCACATCACCCACATAGGGTCTAAGAAGACTTACATGGAAAGTATTATGAATCTTCCAATTGTCACGCAATTTCAGCCTAAGCTGACATCACTAATCTTCTCTGTTACTTGAAAAGGCCCATAGTATCGCATACTAAGCTTAGTGAAAAGACTTTCCTTGCCTTTCCGCGTCTTCAAGCGTGCCTTTTCAAACCGCAACAGTACCCAATCACCAAGTGAAAATAACAATTCACGATGGTGATGATCAACAGCTTTCTTTTGCTTTGCCTGAGTCCTTTCAAGGGCATGCTTAACTTTCTAATACATTTCATCCATACTCTGCACATACTGATCTGCCTGAAAGATCTTATCCTTTGTATGCAAAATGGGAGGAACCTTTTTGCCACCTTCAACAATTTCCAAAGGGGCTTTACCTGTTGACAAATGCACAGTATTATTGTATGCATACTCAACCAAAGGCAAATACTGCTCCCACTTTGACTTGTGCTCTGACACATAGCACTTAAACAGATCCAAGATAGTAGAATTTGCCTCTTCTGACTGTCCATTAGCCTGTGGATAAAATGACAATGAGAACTTAAGCATTGTGCCCATGTTCTCAAATATGCCTCTCCAGAATAAACTTGTCATCCGTGGATCACGGTCACTGACAATAGACAGTGGCATACCATGATACTTGAAGACATTGCACACAAACAAACATGCCATCTGATCTGGTTTTATCTTCTTCCTGACAGGAATGAAATGAGCCTATTTGCTAAGCCTGCAAATAATAGTTCATATCCCATCATTTCCTGTCTGTGTCCTTGGAAGATCAAAGATAAAATCCATAGCTATGTTTTCCCATGGTTTATCTGGAATAGGCAATGGCTATAAAAGCCCTAGTGCTTTTTGCCTGTCAAACTTGACCTTCTGGCAAATCAAACACTGCCGCACAAAAGCATCCACGTCTCTTCTCAAAGTAGGCCAATAAAAGAATGTCTCTACTACTTTGACTGTTGCATCAATACCACGATGCCCTACATACGGTGGAGAATGACTCTCTGTCATAACTTTCCGTCTCAATGGCGTAGTCACACATAGTCTACCATGCATCAACATGAAACCATCCTTGAGAAGATAATGCTCATGATGTTGTCCATTGACAAGCTGATCAAAGATCCTTGCAAAATCTTCATCATCAGCATACTGTTCCTTCATATCATCAAGCTCATGATGATAAGGAATTGACACAGCTGAAATTTGTGGCTTCCTTGACAAAGCATCAGCCACAACATTCTTTTTGCCTTCCACATGCACAATCTAAAAATGGAACATTGACAAAAAGTTTGCCCAACGCATATGCTTTTCTGACAGCTTAGTCTGAGTTAAGAAATAATGCAATGTTTGATGATCTGTCTGGACAACAAAATCTGCCCGAAGTAGGTAGTGTTTCCAACTAGAAAGCGCATGAATCACAGCCAACAATTCTTTCTCATAGACCTGCATAGTCTTCTCTGGCCCTCGCAAGATTCTACTTTCATAAGCCACTACCCAACCATCTTGCATTAGCACTGCACCAATGCTATTACCACAGGCATCACATTGGACAACAAATGACTTCCTAAGATCTGGCACAATGATCACTGGACTAGAAGTCATCTTTTCTTTAAGAAGATTAAAAGCTGAAATCTCTTTCTGTGTCCACTGGAAAGAGACTCCTTTCTTCTGTAAAGCATGTAAAGGTGAAGCAATCTCTGCAAAATTGCGAATGAACCTCTTGTAGTAAGAACACAAACCCAGGAAGCTTCTAACATCATGGACAGTCTTCAAATCTGGCCATGTTCTAATTGCTTCAACCTTATCAAGATCCATTCGGACACCATCCTTTGACACTATGTGCCCCAGGAACTGGATTTCTTCCAAGAACTCTCTTCTTGCCATTGATAAGCAACCTATTACTACGAAGCTCATCAAAGACTGCTTTCAAGTGTTCTCTATGCTCATGTTCATTCTTTGAAAAGACATTCATGTCATCAAAGAATGTACCAACAAAGTGCCTGTATGGACGAAAAATCCTGTCCATCGTTCGATTAAACGTAGTAGGAGCATTAGTCAGTCCAAATGGCATTACCAAGAACTCATAGAGACCAAACATGGTCCTAAATGCAGTCTTATGCACATCCTCTCGCTTAATCCCGATCTAATGGTATCCACTCTTCAAATCTATCCTGTTGAAAATTGACGCTCCTTCCAAACAGTCAAGGATGTCGTCAATTCTTGGAATGGGAAACCTGTTCTTGATGGCACTCTTGTTTAACGCACGACAATCTATGCACATGCGCCAAGAGCCACCCTTCTTCGGCACTAAGAGCACTGGTGAGCGAAAGGAAGATAAACTTGGCTGAATCAGCCCTTTTTCTAACAACTCATTCACCTAGCTCAATATCTCTTTCTGTTGGGCTGCACTAACCCTATACGAAGGTCTATTTGGTGGCTACTGCTTGGCACCAAATCTATCGCATGATCCTCAGACCTCTCTGGTGGCAACTGTGATGGTAATGAGTCAAAAAACAATCACTGAACTGAGACAAGAAAGCAGACCTGTCTCTATCTAACATAGAGAAATTTGACTCATCATTATCCTTGACATCACGTGCAAAAATCAAGTACGCAGAAAGATGATTCTTTATTACAGATGTAATCGCAGAAGCCGATACAACAGGTACAGACTCTCCTTTAAGCTTCACATCAAGCACATGAGTCTTTCCCCTAGGTTCCAAAGTCAATGTCTTGTTAAAGGCATCCAACACACCATGCTTTCTGAACATCCATGGCAACACACCATGCTTTCGGAACATCCATGGCATTTCCAACAAGACATCACAGCCTTCAAGTGGCATGATATAAAATTCTTCTGCATCAACATAAGACTGTATATGAAGACGCAACTTTCCAAGAATGGGTGTCACAGACTCTGAGTGGCCACGACATGCCAACCCTGCCTCTGTTGTGTAACCCATCTCATCTGCTCTGATGCCCAAAGTAGAAGCCAACTCTGGTGAGATAAAGTTTGCCTTAGCTCCAAGATCAAAGAAAATGAGTACATGTTGATCCGTAACTTTACCCCAAGCTCTGCAAAGCTCATTAGCATCCGAGTGTGGCTTGTCTCCCAGCATATCTGGCAGTAAACCTGCTGAAGGTTTGGGCTTCTTTCCTTTCCTGTCCTCTTTATCATCATCAGCTGGTCTCTTATTCTTGTCCGGACAATTAGACGCAATATGACCAGTCTGCTCACAGATAAAGCACTTCCTCTCAGCCATTAAAGCCTTTTTCTCTTCAAGAGACTTGCGCACAAAAGGCTTCTTCTGGTCCTTTGACTGCTGTCCAAAGAACTTGGTTGGCTTCTTCTTGAACTACCAAGGTTTACCTATGCTTTGAGAAATCTGAGAAACCTGTTTACCAAATGGCTTCTCTGCTGAAAATTTCTCAGATTTGTCTTGTTTAATGCTGCTCCCAAAACCACTTGACTGTCCCAAGAATAATGCATTTTTTGTGCTGAAATTCTCAATTAACTGAGCCAAAGTGGTGACCCTTGTCTTTGTACAATAATTCCGGAGTTCCTTGGGCAACCCACAGCAGTATTTCTCTATTTGCTCGGTCAATGGCACAACCCTGTAAGAAGTGACTCGAAGCAAAGCCTCCCAAAACTTCTTGTTATAATCTTCCAGATCCTTGCATTTAGATGCATCCAAATTGTGCCAAGCTGACATAACATCGATCTCAAATTCATTGGTCAACCAAGCAGAAGCAAATACTTGCTTAAAGTAAGTCCAAGTGGCAGGAGCCTGTCCTTGCATCAACAGTGTACTCCACCACTGACTAGCATTGTTCTTAAGAAAGGTGGTAGCTTTCCGGACCTTAGAAGGCTCTATAAAGTTCCCTCTTGCAAATGCGGCATCAAACTGTTGTAAGAAAGAGAGAGCCTTAGTCCTATCTTCAAATCCTCGAAAGATGTCAAACTATACGGCCGCACCACCTTCCTTGTATGGCTTTGGCTTCTCATGAGCCATCAAAGGGTACGTAAGATATGCCTGTAACATAGAAACACTAACAGGTGGCATGGAAGTTGCCAGACCACTAACTACAGGGCTTGTAGACACAATACTTGCTTGCTGATTTTGATAACCAGCCATACCAACAGTGCCCTATGGCATGCCAAAACTGCCCTGAACTCCTTGAAATCCAGGCTGCATGCCTATATTGCCATACATGGGGTTTGGCATAAAACCCTGTGTACCCCCAAACACTGTTCCTAGTACATAAATCTGGTTTCCAGGCACATAATCAGCCATACTCTGAAATACAGATCCACCTCCAAAGTACCCAAGATGTACAGAGGCCGGTGGGAAAACCTGTGGTAAAGCCTAAAAACTGCTTCCCTGTCCATTTAAGCCAACATTTGGTTGCTATAAAGTGGCGAATTGAACTGGCAATGCCTGTGTAACTAGCATTTCCGCCACCTGTTCCTGGACCAGTCAAAACCAATCTTGGAGTCTCCATTGACTCCGCAAGCTGCCTTGGTGTTTCCACTGAATCTGCAGCATGCTTACCCTTATCCTGGACCTCTACTGGATCCAAAATCTTTGTAGATTGCCCAACTTGCTATAAAGGAAGAGAGAGTTGCAAAAATGCCAAAAACCTTGGATTCTGCATCACTTGAGTAAACATACTCACAACAGCAACTAATTGAGTCTTGAAAATGTCTTCATCCATAGAAGAAGCCGTAAGAACTTGTGGCTCAACCATAACAGGAGGAGTAACAAACTGTGGAGATCTAGAAGATTCTTCCACCTCATGAACAACAAGGATCTCCTGTGATGAAAACGCTTCCTCTCTGGTGTCTTCCTTTCTATTAGCCATAATGCACAATTCTGTGTCTACACCCAAATAGACCCTGGCTCACTCTTTAGGGAAAAAGTGATTCATGCCCCGGCAATGGAACCATGAAACCGGCCTGTTCACTAGAAAGGGCGGTAGTGTACAACCAAAATATATAAATGCTTTCACCCAATTCACAGTCGCCCACCTTACCTGAACTTAAAGACACAGAACCAAGAAGAAATACAGGAAGCTAGAATGCTCCTGTTGCGACACAGACACCCTATTGGCCCCTAAGTCAGGCGCCCCTTGTGGTATTTCTTTATTCATTAACAAAGGGATAATCCCACAATAACCTGTCTACAAGCTGTCCCTATACAAAGTGGAGAAGGAAACACAGTTCCAACCCGATTTCGACACCATAAAAGCAGTACAACTTTGACCTGGTCATTATCCCTACTCAATAGGTGCCTCCATACACCTAAACACACTCAATGAAGTGCCTGGTAAGAAATTCAGCATGCTGAATTTTTTGATTTTTGTCTTTAAACTGCTCCAAAATACATGTACAGTGTCCCTGGAGCTTCCTTGAAGCTTCTGGAGCAAATAGACACCAAAAATGTCCAAAAACCTAAACCTGCAAAAATATACAGCAGGCTGTAATTTCCTGTTTTGGGCCCTATTTTACCTACCAATCACTTGTGTGCGTAGCCAGCGGGCTCCCGCACCTTATGGGCCACTTGCCCTTTGAATCCTATGAGATTTCACACGAGAAATCTCTAGAAAACAGCGTTTTCCACACAAGTATATGCTTGGGAATGCAATTAGCAAACCCAGTAGCTGTTTAAGAGGCTCTTGCCTCAGCAATTATCCATAAACCCACAACACTGTACATGATCCATCTGATCAGCCCACAACACTGTACATAATCCATCTACTCAGATAAGGAGAGAGTGACCTAGAAGGAGCAAGCTCAACCTCTGTACATGAGTCAAAGATCAAGAAGTACCCTCCATAGCTGATGTATTTGCAGCAATCTGCCCTCAGCCCCATGAGTTCCATGCTCCAATCTGCCCCTCATGCATTGAAAATCGTTTTTGTGCTCCTCTCTCTCTCTCTTTTGGGAATTTATGCCCAAATTGTGACACATGGCATACACGTAACAATTTTCCTGTTTCAACCTTTCGGTCTAAAATTCTCTATGATCGGTGCAAAATTTGACCTCGGCACAAACCAGAGAATTAATCCTCGTGCAAAAACGAAGATAATGACACGAACAGATTCTAGGGTCCAAAAATAGTAACTCCCTAAATTTTAGGAGCTGCTTCCATTGTATCCCCACTAGTCTTCTGACCATCTTTGCAGACTATGGCTACATCCAAATTTGCAATGTAGCTCAACTACAAGTGAATTTCCACTGATGACCCCACATGGACTAATCTCTTGCAGATTTGTCCATCTTCGCTTTGAACTAGTCTCTTCCAGGCTAGTTCTTCAACACACTTGTCCATATACACTTTCACAAGTCTCTTCTAGGCTTGTCAATCTACAGTGCCATCAGTCTCTTCCAGACTTGTACTGGACCTTAACTGTCCAGTCTTGACTCACTGGACATTCCTGTCCGTTTCACATACTGGCCATGCAACTCAGGCATTTAGATTTCAAGAGGGATCCTTCCAAAAAGAAAAGCCAAATAAAGTAGTAATAAAGAAATCAGAAAAAAGGTAATAGTTGTCACAATCTTGTGACAAATACCATGTCAAAAGACAACGTACCAACAAGACAATAGAGTTTGCGAGGAGGAACACCGAGTGAACTCGGTAAACACTGAGAAGAGAAGAGAAAAGAGAAGAAACTCTGATGAATGAAATGATGAAGATCAGAATCATGGAGTGAATGTGATACAAGGGAACAAAGGTGCCGTAGCACAAGGAAGATAATGAAGACAACCATGACCCACGAACCGCAATGTCTTGAAGGGGTGTGAAGGTAGTGGAGAGGCTGGAGAGAAGAGGTGACGGATTGAATGAATCAACCGTGAAGAATGAGTGACAGAGACAGCCTATAAATAGGCAAGAAACTGTCTAGGGTGGCACCCAAAGGAAGGGCATCAACTATCTAGAGTGGTGTTCCACTATGGACGCCCATCTCTTTTTGGGGCTATCCACTGTGAAATCCTAAACGCAAAACTACAAGTGAAGGGTTTCTCAACAAACCCACACTATAATCTACAACAGCACTTCTTACTACATAGCAAGGATGAGCATTTCGCACATGCCTAGCTAGAACCTCTTTCATTAGTATTCCTTTCCCAAGTATTCAACTTGCACAAAAAAACGCCACACGTAACTAGAGCTAGAGTGCTCACGCACATGGTTGCCAAGAAATACATTCCCTACAGGTAGGAAATGTTAGAAACATCCAAGTGTTGCTAAAACATAGAAAACAGCTAAATTGAAATTTTGATCCTTGAAGATTTTCAAATGTGAAATCAAATTGTGTTTTCTTGTCTAGTCAAAGTTGGCCTATAGAGAGATGGAATTGAAGTTTGAACATGTTTGATAGCAACTTCTATGATTCGTGTGACATGTCACATGGTCCATGATTTCATTTTGAAGTCCTATAGAGCCATGGATTGCTATTGATTGATTGCAATTTGTATGTTTAAGCAATTTTTAATCTAGGGCTTTATGCTTATAAACTTCCTCACCTAGACTTTCATTCAAGAGAGTATTCTTAATATGCATTTGCTATAATTTCAATCTATATACGGTTGCCAATTGAATCATGGTTCTAATTGTAGTCATCTTAACAACTAGATTAAATGTTCTATCATAGCCAAAGTCCCCTTGGCAAGCAACCTTGCTTTGCTACATTTAAGTGTACCATTAGCCTTCTATCTGACTTTATATATCCACTTGCATCGAGTTGCTTTCCTTCTAGTGATAACCTCACAAAATCCCAAGTATGATCCCTCTTGACTGCATCCATTAGATTTTGTATACAATGATAAATCATGTGCAATATGTGTTTTTTTTGCCTATGGGACTTGAAGTACATTTATATGTATAAAATATCATTGAGCAATCATGGATCAATCGTGCCACAAGAAATCACCAAAATATAGTCATTCATAACCAATTCCAAGCATACTTCACATATAAAGAAACACCAAAAAAGACGAAGTTTTGGAGCTAAAAAGTGTTAATATGTGGTGCAAGAGCACCCTAGATCTAATTGTGTGTGAATTTTTCTTGTTGGATTTACTATTAAGCAAAATTAAGCACAAGCCTATACACTTGTCCACTGCATGTTTATTGACAAATCCCTGACTACAGCTGCAATGATTACCAAGCAAATATTCATATAGTTTAATTAAATCGATAAGCTTTTGTCTCATTCTAGTGACACAATCAATTTAATTGAGACGTGATTTGCTACTTAGATTAAAAAATACCCATCTTGCTTTACGGAATACCTAAGACCTGGAGTGTCAATTGCAAAGTGTAGAGGACAGACAACAATTTTTAAGTTGCAACTTCGACATTGGTCAATGGTCAACATCCGCTAGCTCCTCTAGTTCCCTATGTACTGTTATACTCAATTACAATGTGATTTTGATAATATTATTGCAAATGTTCAAAAGCGCGATGAAATGTCATAATATTTGAGCAACAACATCAACGTTAATATTGATATTGTGGTCAAGCCTACTAGCTCATCTCATCCTTCTTTACACCTACAATCAATCTCAATGGGATTGAAGTTTAATATTACTGCAAAAGAGCACAAGTGCCTCCTCCCTTGTATTGTTAAGAGACAATCAAGCTCATTGATTAACTAGTCTTCAAGTGCATCAATGGATAGTGGTGCCTTGAGATCTGCATAATGTTGATTATTAAGAGACACCAAGCCCGTAGATTGGAGGAACACTAGATTGTATACTATGGCAGCCATTGCTTAACTACATAACAAGCATATATCTAAAATCCCTCTAACACAATAGACCATATATTTGCTTTCAATAGATCAACTAAATCAAATACAAGATCTTACATAACTCTTGTTATATTAATAACTTAAGTGAGCTACATACTAGGCAATATTTTAAAATGACCATTAAACCTTCAAAATCACACATTTTAAAGGTTCCTTTCGACGTATCCTAGCACCACACCACATTACCCATACACTTGTTCACTCCATGACCATTGTTGAACCTTTCATTGTCATTGCAATGGTCACCACACCCAATGCTACGAATACAAAAATTAAATATCATTTTAACTAAGCATATTAGATAAATCATTAAGAGTTCTTTCACATTTCTGATTCTAGGGACACTCAAAAAGCATCAATATAACAGATAAAGAGCCCCTCACATATGGACATACATTCTTGGACCCTCGTATCAACCACGAAATGCATGCTTGTCACTTCTAGTCACACCATGCTAGATGCTAAGATAAACAATGCTTTCACGCTTGCTAACTCTACCTTAGCTTCCTTATTAATGTGAACATGAAACATAACTCTCTATCAATCTCCCATCCTCTAATATTAAGTATTGAAATTAAGGTTGTCCTTTCAACCAAAACGCATTAAATGAATCAAGCTCCATGGTAATATGTGTTGTGCTAAGAAATGCACTTAGCCACTTAAACAGCCCCAAAACATGCTTATTTTAGGCTTATTTTAGCCAAAACCTTAAAACGATAAGCGGATTGAGAAAGTTAAGTGGGAGAGAATCTAGAAACCTAATTTTCTATAAATTGGCAGCCAGCCCTCCATTCTTTTACAATCTCGTTTTTGCAAGTTTCAATTGTTACCAGCTTGCTACCCACACCCCAATCACGGACATCTCAACCCTTGCTATCCATCATTGTTTCCTATAGTCTAGCGCCTGTTTACAGCCCTCCACATGCTGATTGCTACTATTTCTGCCTAGCGACTGACTGCTGTTCATCTGCACTGATGTCGTACAGTCTGCCACGCCAGCAAACTACTGCATTTGCAAGCTCCAGCTGCCGCCCTGACAGTTTTCTCTCCTATTTGCAATCGCTGCAATCTTTCTCTCTCCTGCAGACTGTCTTGCTTGCATTTTTAGTCTTTCTCTAATAGCATGTAAGACAACTCTCAAAGTATCTTGGCCAAGGTACCACTTGCAAACTAAATTTTCAGTCACTGCTCCCCTCCTCCATGCACACATACACAATGGAAAATTACGAACTCGTGCTATTGCAAGAAACTAGCTCACTGTACCCTAGCAATTGCAGAGACTTGATGTAGCCCGTATTGTCTATCTCTGCGTTCATTGTTCCACTTTCATGAACAATGGTTATGCTAGAGATTTATAGCAAGCAGCAACAACAAACAGCATAGCACATTACAGTCTCTGTCTAGCAATTGCAGAGACTTGATGTATCTCGTACCATCTATCTCTGCGTTTATAATCGCCCTATGTTTACTCCACGATCATGGTTATGCTAGAGATTGATATCAAAGAGCGATGCCAAACTGAATGACAATATTCCGGATGCTCTCTCAACAACACGAAACAGACTTTCCGCCTCCAAATGCATACATTAGACAGAAAAAAAAAACAGCCTCAGGCGCAGTAAAAGGACAGCTTTCGCCTTCCAAATGCATACATTTGGCATCGAGAAAACGGCAGCCACACGCACCTCTTGATCCCGAAATCTTCACCGGGGGGTAAGATAATGTCGTCGAGGTTGACTTGGGAGAAGTCGATGTTAAGCTGGATGCGATCCTCCTGCAGGTCAGGGGCGAGGCGATGGGGAGCCTGCGGCGACTCGGCGAGCTGCGCCATAGCCGCGAGCTCGGAGGAAGAACACAGAGAGGGGGGCGGGAGGCGTTCCAAACCAATCCTTACGCAGACAGAAATTCTAAGGTAAATGAGTTTGAAGCTCAGCTCTCCGAGGAGGTTTTAGGTTTACACATCTTGTGTTTTTTTTTTCTCCTCCAGATTTTCATAATAGCAAAATTATGTGTGAGGCGGTTTTAGTCGTGACCCATGGGGAGACCAAATTTCTGATCGGGTGTTTCTCGGAGAGCCTTTTATACAAGGGCAACTATATAACATTTTTTAATTATCTTTTTTATTACTTTTCAAGTTATGGAAAGATTTAAAATATCTTTTTGATTTTTTAAATAGTGAAATACAATTTGATTTTAAAAACTTAACTTTAAGGCTTGAAGCTCTATTACAAACCTTATTAGCTTAATGTAACAGGCAAAATGGCGACAACATCACGAGAATAGCTTGAAACGACATCAAATTGTGGCAGCACGGTGGATCTGGTGGGAGGAAAGAAAGACAACATATTAATGGCAAACATGGCAATTGTGAATAGATGGCTAATTAGTCTATTTGGAAACGATTGTCATATGAAACGTTAAAGCAAATGTGAACGAATAGCTTAAAAAAGCTATAAAAAAACCTTTAAAATCCTTTAGGCTTTACAAGTTTCTAAATGATAAAAAGCTTAAAAATCTTAATGAAAAGCTTTGAACATTGGAAAGCCTTAAGCCTATATAAAGGAAGAAGAGTTAAGTAGTATGGGCCATTCCCTTGATTACAAAACTTGTCTCTTATGTGAGGAGAGAGGAAGGTTATACACATGTGTGGAAAAGAGACCTACGTTACCCATGTCGTATTAGTTAATTAGTTAGATTTATTATAGTAGTATTCATATTAGTTTATTAGCAATATAAGTTAGTAAGACTTGGTGGTAGTCTTAGTAGTTATAGTATTATTGGTTCATTAGTTAGACTTATTAGTTGTATTTGTAGGAGTTAATAGCTAATTATTAGTAGCATTAATAGTTGTAGTATTATTAGTTAATTAGTTGAATGTAGTATCAGTAGTATTTGTAGTAGTTAATAGTTAATTATTAGTTGTAGTATTAGTAGTTAGACTTATGTAGCATCAGTAGTATTTGTAGTAGTATGTTAATTAATAGTGAAATGAAAGGAAAAGAAAATGATCCCTTTGAACGTATGGAAAAAATGAAAGCGTAACAATCTTTCAAATGTACTCAAAAAAACAAAACTATATATCTTTTGAACAAACGATATATTTTGAATGGACGAGAGAATGGCACCTTCCCCCATAATTATATAAATACAAAGACACGTAGGTCAACTCTTTGAGATGCTCTATAGCATGTTTTTTTATTTCATTTAGTTTTTAAAGCATTATTAATGTTAATTAATTTTAATATTTATTGATTTTGCTTATTTATTTGAAGTGCTATTAAGGAAAATAAAAATAAAAATCATCATTCTTGCACATAAAAAGAGATAAACTAGCTTTTTTATTTTTTTAAATATGTAATTAGGAAGTCTAGCATGTTGTTTTCATGAACAAGTGTAGTGTAGTTGAATGATAAAAATGTATTGTTCTCATCAACATCAATGGATGTTACACAAAAAAAAGTCATAAGGCATCCTTAAGGACTTCTAGGAAAAGAAAAACTATGGCTTGTAGAAAAACATCATTATAAAACCCTTTGTTGCAACTTAGTACAAAATAGACAAATTTAAATCATCTTAGGCAACAGAATGCGAAAGCATCATTGGAATACTAACAATGTGCGTACCCTATGGTATAATCACAATGCAATATCATGCTATCATCTCGCAAAAGAACGATGCATCTACAAAAGAAATACAAGTAACAATGTCTTTGTCAAGCACTATTATCATCCTTGTATGCCAATAGCATGAAGTCAACATAACGATAACAAAAAAAAAAGCCAACCATGCCTTGCGAACAAAGACACAAACAAATGTGTGGTCTCATTGTTATTACCAAACTACACGAAACGAATTCTCAATGCAAAGCCATCAACTTCAACTATTGAGCATCATTGATACAGCCATCTCGGTCTCCAAAACGACAATAGCGTTGTGAATAGAACCTTAGACCGTCAATCGATCCTTAACAACCCTCTAGTGTCTTGGAATAACGCATCGCTTTTGCAGCACTAGAATTGACTTCACCATATCTGATATTATGGATGTGTTCGCTTTCAACATGCTACATAATCCACTGATCTAGAAGTACATGGCTATAGCAAAATATCCACATCCAAGGACATGGCTTTGGATCCTCAAAAGGCAATCCATTGAAAGGATTCTAGAGCTCCATCCTGAAAGCTTTCCATTTCACCCAATGTTCCAAGTAGAACATTGGAATGAAAGAGGTCGTAGTTTACTTGAAAATATAGCGCGAACAGCACAAGCATAACTTGCTACAAAGGGACATCAACAACTATAGGCGTGTAAACAAGAATGGTTCCAGTGAGGAGGTCATCAAGCACATCCTCCACCATAGTGTTCCCTCTTCAATTCTAGGATTCCCATCTTGACATCGGCATAACTTGAAGGACCTTATCACAATGGTCGACGTATGGGGTATGCCTCATTTCTTCCTTATGTTCACTATAGACAAGGTCACCATTACAAGGTGTTAGATATGATCAATGCCCCACCCTCATTAGGTGCTACCAATGATCCATGGTGCTCAAAGTTGTAAGGCCCCCATTATGAGGAGAAGCCAAATGTAAGCCCGGACATTGGTTGAGTCCTGACTTGTATATCAGATGAGGTCTATGTGACCGGATGGCAAAAAGGTGACTGTTGTGGGTCTAATCTTTGGGTTAGACAGAGTGGTTAAGCTGGTAGCAACTCGAGGCACATTGCATCGAGTTGCGATGTAAGGGAGTTAAAAGGGGCCCCTATTGTGGGGTTTGGGGGCCGCGGAAGCGGCCCCTGGCTCGGACCCCCCTGGCGGGGGTCCGGGGGCAGTGCCCCCGGCCCGATGGTAAAGGGAATATTCCCTGGAATATTCCTTGGCCGACTAGTGGAGGCTCATATGGTAGGTCGGTCAGCACGCCGACCTAACGACCTTCGCGGGCTATAAAAGCTAAACCTCTTCGCAGCCATCTCTCACTCATCTTTCACCCAGTCAGAGTTGTTGTTCCAGCTAGCCTTAAGCTCTTCACCTATCTTCTGTCTAGATCGCCATCTAAGCTTCACACAGTGGAAGCGCACGGGTGGACAAAGCCATCTTTGTATCAGTTGTTTGGAGTTAAAGAATTTGCTGATTCTCCTCTTATCTGTTGTGTACTCTCTATCTCTTTCTCAAATTATGTTCGTTGCGCCGTGTAATATTTTACACAAGGTGGGGCGAGATCAAGAAGTTGTAATGCATTACAAAGGAGTTCAATCCTAAATTATCATGGAAAGACTACCCCATCAACTGCAGCATCCTCTTCCACAGCAGGTTTCACATTTTCTTCAATCAGTACATTCTTAGCAGAGCTGCTTGCGTTAGGTGTGTCCAACACCATGTCACTAGGTATGAGATCCAACATAGGGGTTCTTTATATGCACATGTGATCCTATGGTTACATGAGGCAGACGTTGCAAATATGACAAACGAGATATGAACATACATTCCATCCAATGATGATCAGTGTAGTTCAACAAGAAAACCAAGAGCCCTTGTCATGGCAAAGCAAATTCATATGTGATGTTGTGCCTGCTACATAAGCAAAAGTAATGACCATAGTAAATGCAAGTGCAAATTTTCATATGTCTCACATGATGATTCAAAACCAACTATAGACCATGAAACTCAACGATACATCTACTACTATCCTGGAGATGAGCACCAAAATGTTGTGCCATATCACCCAACGCTACTGCTTCTTTGGGGAGCGCACATGAATATTCAATTAGTAATAAACTCTTTCATCTCTTACTATATGCTCAAGTACGCAATGAAGGCGGAGCCAATAAAAAAGTTCAACATCTAGACATAAGATGCCAAGAGATTGGGACTGCAAGACTTGGACTCAAACAAGTAAAATTTAATTTTCGCCATGATATTATGCAAGCTAGTATCATCCATAGAAGCGGTGTTAGATTGCATGAAGATCATCCTAATAGTCACATGAAGCAAGTCTGTCGAGTACATTGATAGTTTCTCTACACAAATACGACAACGGAAGCTCACAAGGACAGGGAATATCATCATACACCTTGTAGACCTTTATTGTGCCCAGCCATCAAGCTTAGAGTATATAGCATTCTATCACTACCACAAAAACTACAACATCACCAAAACCACCACTCCATTTGATCTCGAACCCACTCTCCACGACACTTACGACAATATCATGGAGGAGCATACTAGACCGGTATGATTCATTGATTTTCACACAAGCCACCAAATTGAAGGTTTCTTATTTAACACATTACCGCAATGAACAAGATTTAGGTCAAAGAGTGAACTAATAATCACTGACAACTCGGCACAATCATATTACATTGAGTGCCAACTCCATGGTCTCATGGCCAATGAGAAAGACCTTGAAATGTTCATCTACATGCAAAAAAAATTACTCACCTCAGACCAAATCCACCAACTGATGAACATGATCATTTAGCTCTTTTTCATCAAAGACAACCCAATGATTGTGAAAGTAGTGTTGCATCAATATGATAGAGATGGTACAGCTCACGAAAGAGTTTCAAACAATTCTAATAGTACTCTAACAACAGAACAATAAGTTATCTACAACCACCTTGTCAATGCGACATATGGCCTACACATCATCATCGACACACGAGACAATGGAAATAGTTTTCTCATACGTTACTACAGTTACAACCTCATTGCTAGGAATAAGAGTATATTGCTGACAACAAGCACAAGAGCGGCTACAACCAAACTATGTAGCCTATCCACCATGGTCTACTACCAGCTCAAGATACCAGTACATGTACATCAATATGTAGTACAATTGCAAGAGATGGACTAATGCTACATTGCAATAAGAGAAGTTGACATAATCATCATCAATGAGATATCCATGTTAACAAGGACAACATTCGATATAATAGTGTGCCAGATAGTGAGCATCTACCAAGGCTTGCTGCTCAATCCATTAAGTAAAAGAAGCTCGTGATACTATTTGGTGATCTTGCATAGTTACTGCCTATTTGCAACCATCAAATGAGTTTTGTGAATAATGTCACATCACCTTCTCATCATATTGGGCACATGGAAAGCAACACACTCTACAAACCATAGTTACTACACACATGCGACCTGACATTCTTATAGTTCCTATAAGTGATCAGCCCATCATTATCCAACAAAGCAAGAGATACACGAATGATTACATTAGTACATGATCGATGAGAAGCACACATCCTAGATTTTGTCAACCAAAAAACAACAATTATATGCACACATAAGGAAGATGTTCTTAGTTCCAACAAGCAAATTCTACACAAATACTACATAGCCAAATAGATCCACGCCGTCAAGTTCAAGCAGATGCAAATGACAAGCTAGCATTGCAGACCTTGCTACATGACAATAACTTCCACGAGATAGAGGAGATAGCAATTGGGGTGAGTGCAATGATAACTAAGAACATTGACCTCACCGTAAGTGTAGCAAATGGTGCGATATGTAAGATCATTCGTATCAACACATCAAATGACCAAATGATATCATGAATCCATATCACAATACAATCAACAAACTAATAGCTCACTTTGTGGCACAACAAAGTGCTAACACAAGTCATTGAATAGCAAATGGTACCATAAATCCACATTTTCATTGACACTTGCATACATGATCACCGATCATAAATCGCAAGGAGCCACAGTCAACCAAAAAGTACTTCTGCACATAAGAAGCATGTACATGCTTGGACTAGTCTATGTAATACTTTCCTGCATAACCAAAAGAAGAAATTTGCATATCATTGGTCTTCCAGATGCATCTACCTTCGCTCACTACAAGGATATGAGGCTATAGCGACACCCATTAGCGACGACAAATAGCGGCGTCGCTATTTGCATCGCTAATAGCGACGGTACCCAGAGAAAAAAAATGCGGGCTGAAACCCGAGCGTGTCATTTTTCGCGCATTCACGAAAGAGAGAGCGAGAGGGAGAGTGACCATCTTGCTGAGAGGGAGAGGGAGAGAAAGAAGGCTTCTTACCCGCTGCCATTCGCGAAGAAGAGGAGGATGTGTATGGAGGGCGAAGAGGAGCCGCCATCACGAAGAGGAGCCACCGCCCTTCTTCGAGCCTTTATGGTGAGTGCATTGTCCATTCTTACTTTGCTTTTGTGTTTTCTCTCTCTCTTTTACTTGTTTTTGGTATAATTCGTGTGCATTGAGAGAGGGAGAGGAAATGAGAGAGAGAGAGAGAGAGGGAGGGAGAGGGAGAGGGAGGGAGAGGAAATGAGAGAGGGAGGGGGAGGGAGAGGGAGAGGGAGGGAGAGAGAAAGAGAGGGGGAGGGAGAGGAAAAGAGAGAAAAAATATTAAACATAATAGGGAAAGAGAGAAAGAGAGGGAGAGGGTGAGGGAGGGAGAAGAAATGAGAGAGGGAGAGGAAGGGAGTAAAAGGAAATGAGAGGGAGAGGAGAGAGAAAAAAAATGAGAAGGAGAGAAAGAGAAAAGATGTTAAACATAATAGGGAAAGAGAGAAAGAGAGGGTGAGGGTGAGGGAGGGAGAGGAAGAGAGAAAAGAGAGGGAGAGGAGAGAGAAAAAGAAATGAGAGAGAGAGAGAGGAGAGAGAAAAAGAGAGAAAAAACATTAAACATAATAGGGGAAGAGAGAAAGAGAGGGAGAGGGTGAGGGTGAGGGTGAGGGAGGGAGAGGAAATGAGAGAGGGAGAGGAAGAGGAAGAGAGAAAAGAGAGGGAGAGGAGAGAGAAAAAGAGAGAAAAAACGTTAAACATAATAGGGGAAGAGAGAAAGAGAGGGAGAGGAAGAGAGCAAAAGGAAATGAGAGAGGGAGAGGAGAGAGAAAAAATGAGAGAAGGAGAGGAGAGAGAAAAAGAGAGAAAAGATGTTAAACATGATAGGGAAAGAGAGGGAGAGGGTGAGGGTGAGGGAGGGAGAGGAAATGAGAGAGGGAGAGGAAGCGAGGAAAAGAAATGAGAGAGGGAGAGGAGAGAGAAAAAGAGAAAAAAAACATTAAACCTAATAGGGAAAGAGAGAAAGAGAGGGAGAGGGTGAGGCAGGGAGAGCGAGTGAGAGAGGGAGAGGAAGAGAGAAAAGGAAATGAGAGAGGGAGAGGAGAGAGAAAAAACATTAAACATAATAGGAAAAGAGAGAAAGAGAGGGAGAGGGTAAGGGAGGAAGAGGAAACGAGAGAGGGAGAGAGAGAGAAAAGGAAATGAGAGAGGGAGAGGAGAGAGAAAAAACGAGAGAGGGAGAGGAGAGAGAAAAGAGAGAGAAAAAACATTAAACCTAATAGGGAAAGAGAGAAAGAGAGGGAGAGGGTGAGGGACGTAGAGGAAATGAGAGAGGGAGAGGAAGAGAGAAAAGGAAATTAATTGTTGTTGTTTGTAGTAGTAGTAGTAGTAGTTTTTCTTTTCTTTTCTTGTTTATTGTTATTTAGTTTTCTTATTTTTAGTGGTAGTAGTAGTAGTAGTAGTTTTTTCTTCTTTTCTTATTTATTGTAGTAGTAGTAGTAGTAGTTTTTTTCTTCTTCTTCTTTTCTGGTTTATTATAGTGGTCGTAGTCGTGGTAGTGGTATTCATGGTCGTGGTCGTGGTCGTGGTAGTGGTATTCATGGTTGTGGTCGTGGTCGTGATCGTAGTCGTAGTTGTGGTTGTGGTCGTGGTCGTGGTCGTAGTTGCAGTCGTCGTCATTGTCGTGGTCGTCATAGTCGTAGTTGTGATCGTGGTTGTGGTCGTGGTCATCGTAGTCGTGGTTGTCGTCGTGGTCGTGGTCGTGGTCATGGTCGTGGTTATAGTCGTAGTCGTGGTCGTAGTCATAGTCGTAGTTATAGTCATGGTCATGGTCATCGTAGTCGTGGTCGTGGTCGTGGTCGTGGTCGTAGTCGTAGTCGTTGTCTTCATCGTAGTCGTAGTTGTGATCGTTAAAGAAAATATCTATATTTTATCTATATTTTATCTCATTCAAGTTTGTATTCACTGGATAGAGGTGTTGGAATAGGTTTGGTTACCTCAGGTTATCATGCATGTCCATTGTGCGGGCCACAGTTAGACTCCCGAAGGTCACGAACCATGAAGAAGATGGTATATCAAGGAAACGCCACTTTCTTGCCAGAGGGTCATGAACTCAGGGAAGGTTTTATTGGACGACCTCCAACACGTATGAATGTCGTAAGCTGATACAAGCTGAAAATGGTCCACGCGAAATCACATCCAAATGGAATGCGACGGTTCTCAGTTTTCTACAAGTTGCCATATTGGACCCACTTACAGATCAACCACTTGTTGGATCCCATGCATATTTTCAAGAAAGTGGGTAGCTTGCTATGGGACCACATCACAGGAAAGAGAGACACTATAGGGGCACGAATGGATTTGAAGGAGGTAGGTAAGATGGAGGCGCTTTGGCTGCAGTCGACTGCTAATGGTCGCGTGCAGCTACCTCATGCTCCTTGGGTTTTGTCCACTAAAGAAGAGTGCATTGCGAAGCAAGTAGTTAAGTCTATCCACACTCCGACGGGTATGATGCGTTCTCTCAAGTCTGCATTTTCTAAAGATGACAAATTATCAGGGCTAAAATCCCATGACTGGCATAAGATATGTTAGGTTTGTACTACGAATGGATTGTAATTGGTGTGCGCATTTTGCTATTTAGAGTGTAGCCATTGTTCATAATGCTTTCTTATTTGTGGCAGTTTGTACTACCAATCGCGATCACATGATGCCTTACTCCAGAAATACGCGGGGCCATTTACAGGTTGTCAACTTTGGTGCAATGGATCTCACAGAAGGAGATTAAGATGTCCTCTATTGAATCCGCAAGGCGGGGAGCAGTGGAGATGGTTTGTCTCTTTGAGAAATACCTGTCTACTAGCATGCTCACGATACAAATCCACCTTCTTGTGCATCTCTGTAGATGAAGTGGAGATTGTTGGATCTATCCATATGCGATGGATGTTCTTCTTGGAGCACTTCATGAAAATCCTGAAAGGCTTTGTGCGACAACGAGCTCGGCCAGAAGGCAGCATGGCTGAAGGTTGGTTGGTGTTTGAGGCGCTAGTGCACATTTCACAATGGCTACCAATGGTGGATCCAGACAACAAAATGCTATGGTTGCTGAAGGACGATGATAGACTGACCGAAGATGTGGTGGTTGGAAATGGGATAGAAAAAAGAATGGATGCTACAATGGAGGAGAAGGTGAATCGCTTTTATATGTTACATCATGCCTCTATGGAGACGTGGCTCGCCAGGTACCAGATCGAGAGGAAGCGCGATCTGAAATTCAACGTAGTACACGCCATCGACCGATTCGATATCTCGAGGGCATGGAGGAGATGCCAGGTTCATGTCAACGTGATGGTTGCATGGAGATTTGACCGCGCAGCGTCTCGCAAAGGGGCGGAGGTCGCAATGGAGGAGTGGGAATTCTCGAGGGGATGTAGTCCAAAGGTGATGATGTGTTTAGGATTTGTCGTATCTATATTTTATATGCGACAACTAATTTGAATGTTTCAATGTACAATACAAAATATATTGTGCAGCGAGGTCGCGCGGACGACATTTTTGCGTGGAGCATATTGACAAAATGCCCTCCACAATGGACTGTGGTATCATGGCAAGGTTCGAGTAGGAGAGCCGACGACGAGCAACATATCCAAACACAGTTATAGATGAGATGGAGTATTTTGGAAACTTGCAAAGTATTGTTACGGTGGATTACCGTAGCTTCTCCATGATACTATTCAATGTGCAGTGGTTCAAACTGGTACTTGAAAGAGCTGGAGCAACAGTTCGACGAGGTCCATTTGGATTTCTTGAAATAGATTTCGAAAAAAAATGCATGGATTCGCGCGATACCTTTGTGTTGCCGGCCCATTGTGAACAAGTGTATGAACTCATTTGTTTGTTAATTGTATTATGACATGGTACATGTCACAATAGTTTAATCTCTCTTGTACGTGTTTGTGTACAAGTAATCTTCTATCCAAACCCCTGACAACCTCGATGGTGGTATGTTATACCTTCAGCTCTCCGAAGTGCGAGAGTATATGATCAAAGTGATGTTCCGAGCATAGATGAGAACAATATGCAAATAGAGGGGTCGATATTGCAAGGGGTGGAGGCCACCGAAAGCTTAGAGCATGTAGAGGAGCCATCATCGACTAACAATGATGGAAATATAGAAGTCCAATAATTCTTTAAGAACGAGGTGGACTCATCCTTTTGTGGCGACATGTCTATCGACATTCCAGTGTATACGGAGTTATGTCAGGAGATTGACATGGGACCATAGGATACTTCATACTTGAAGCATCCACTTACTCAATTCGTTGACTAATCGCTTATAAGGATACATAAGATATGCATTTTAAGTGAGATCATTTTTTAGGATTTATATTACCATGCTTTGTATGATTTAAATTGATTATGCTAACATCATTTTTTGTCTGTGCAGGTGACCTTTTCAGGATGAGTCGAGGGATGAGTGATGAGGAGTTGCAGGATATCTTCACGCGCATGTCTCCAAATCATATGGCGAGATTCAGAGACATGGCGGACCAGGAGCTGTCTCGGACATCGTCAGGCCGCTCTACTAGATCTACTTTGGTGTGATCAGATGCTTCAACTTCGAGCAGATGAGGCCGATGCTCCAGACTTGGGCTAGAGAGAGGGAGTGCTTCAGGGTCAGGGGGATGATGTAGAGATACGGAGGTAGTGAGCCCACGGTCGGCAGGGGATACAGGTGCGACTCCTCGCTCTCATGGAGGTTCTAGGAAGCGTGGCTCAGGTGGTTGCTGTGGAGGCACGGACGCAGTGTCTCCGTCTCATCGTTCTGCTGGAGTTGCGTCACCTCCAAGATTTATCACACCTGTGGAGACGTCTACTCCAGTTACTCTGGCTTTTGCTCAACCGTCTGCAAGGTGGCACCCCTATGGGTACTACACTGATAGATACTATCCCGGTCGGTACACCGGATGTACAGGGGTCTCCTGGATATGCCCAGGAGAGTGGACGCAGGTGGGAGAGGACCCATCTTAGGCATATCCCAGAGGGATATGCCTATCTTATTGATGATAGGTCAGTAGCCATCATCATGAATGATGAGGGGAGGAGGGCGATGGCTCACATAAGAGAGTTGTGCCGACAAGTTTTTCGGCACAACGTCTTAGATCATTGCAAAAACATATCGAAGGGGAGCAAGGACTACATAGTAGCATCCTTGCATGAGGATTTTTCGGTTCCAGCCACATCAGATAGATTTTCTACGGGCTGGATGATGAACTACATGCGTGCATATATGTCACACAGATGATCGGACGCACACAAGGCACTCAAGAGTGGGGTTGCAAAGCTCGAGTGGCTAGACGCGGACGACTGGCGCCGACTGAAGATGGACTGGATGATGAACTACATGCGTGCATTTATGTCACACAGACGATCGGACGCACGCAAGGCACTCAAGAGTGGGGCTGTAAAGCTCGAGTGGCTAGACACGGACGACTGGCGCCGACTGAGGGAGGAGACTACAGATTCTTCAGGATGTTGGAGTCAGCAGTGCAAGGCGACGAGGGCACGACTAGAGGCTGGAGTGGTCCATCATCTTGGGAGTGGCAGCCACCCATAGGATATATCTGGAGGACTTTGTAAGTTTTTCTTTTGTTTTGCTTGCTTATTTTTTTGCAATATCCTTTATACTGACAATCATGTTTCTAACAATTATATTTTGTTTTCTTTGCAGTACTCTATTACAAATCGCGATCCGACTGGCCCTGAGACTCGATATGCAGAGGCATGGTCTCATTGCATTGATTGACCGATTGTATAGACGCGGCGGCCCTGTAAGTGTTTACCTAATGTTTACCGCAGCACAGAGGAGCGGGAAATGGAAAAAAGGAAATAGCAAAAGATGCAGGACAAAAGGAAGAAAAAGGCGCCTTAACCGGTAACCAGACCCTGAAAAAATTAAAAGCACGGGCACGACCCTCAGAAAGTCTTAGAGTCGCCCAAGGAAAGTAAAAGAGTAAAAAGCGCACCATTAAGTGTGAAAGCGCTCCCGAATCCTTGTAAAAGAGCGCCAAGCTTACTCTTGTGCAAATTGTATGCATTAGTTGGGAACCAGATTTAAATTTTTGGGTAAAACAGGGAAAAGGGAACTGGCTTTAAGGTTTTGCAGTGCTAGGAAAGGACCTTAAGAGGCTTGGGAGGCCAGGACAAACCTCATTTCACTGGTTAGCTTTGTGTGTGTGAGAGAGAGAGAGAGAGCTTCTGGTTACCAGGAAGAGGGAGCGCTATCACGATTCTGGGTGCCATCGATTTGTGCTGCTCCAGGTGAGTCTGGTGCTTCTTAGTAGTGCCCTAATCAGATTTGGAAAGTCTCTTGTGATTGTGTGTAGCAGGGCGTCAAGTGGAATCAAAATGTGTCAAAATCGCACCTGTCGCCAGACGCAGTCGGACCAGGTCTCAGTGGTCCGATTCCCAGAATCGGACCACCCGAGTCTTGGAGTCGGACCGTCCGATTCCAAGAATCAGACCGTCCGACTAGTAGAGTCAGACCAGTTGCTAGTCAGACCATCCAACATTCGGATTGGACCAAACAATTTTAGAATTGGACCCCACTACCGGATCGGACAGTCCGATTGGACATGCCATGTGGCACTCGGACCACCCATCATAGTCGGACCAACCCTGTTTGATTCCCAGAATTGGACAGTCTGACTACTAGAGTCGGACGAGCCCTGTCCGATTCCCAAAATCGAACAGTCCGACTACTAGAGTCGGACCATCCTGCCAAAAGGAAAAACAAGGATCTTTAGTTGACCCTGCCACAGACCTGACCCCCATGACACAACCCTGAACACCCCTAAGACCCAGTTTGACCATTAGAACCTCAGAGACCAATCGAACTTAGAGCAGAATAGAAAACACAGCATAGACCTTCAGAAAGACCATAGAATAGCCAAGAACCGAGCTTAGAACTCAAATCAGGCTAAGATTGTGGAGAAAAAAAGAATGGAGTTCGCATTAAACGCTTTCTGCATCAGCACTTCACTCTTGTGTTCCACTAAGTTTACACTACAAGAAAAGAAAAAGCCTGTTTTTGCACCAAGCACCACGAAAGCACTAAGCATAACGTGTGAATAAGGATTACAGCTGCTTTCAAATAACAAGGAATACGTCAGGATATCTAATAATATTAAGGAACACACTAGTAGGAGAAGACCCCAAGACTTAGACAGGTGCCTGAGTGCCCTACTAGTAGGACCTGGAGAAGACAGAAGACATGGAAAGCAACAATATAGGGGATTGGACGCTGTCGAAGCTGCTTGGATTTATTGACAACCTCGTGGAGCTGGAAGTAGAAACAATGTCGGGATCAAGAGGCGAATGAGGAGAGGACCAATTAGACTTAGGAGAATTTTCAACCTCAGTCCAGGAACTGGTCCACAACTACGATCTACTCACTAGGACCGTGATCCAGGGCAGACCTATAGAGGAAGTGGTAGCAAACCTGGAAGAAGAGAGAAGAGTAATCAAGAGAGCGCTAGAAGGCATAATTGCCTACAACCATGAGCAAAGGGCTAGAAGGCTACAGCAAGACGTAGATATGTACGAGGCTAGACGAGTGGTAGACCTAGCTGGAGCGGCCAAATCTGGACCGAATGTAGAGAGGGAACGGGCAGCAAAGGCTGACATGACATTGAGCAAACTGTAGCAAAGTGACACTTGGACAATACGTCTGTTGAACAGAGCGCTACTACCCTAGCCACCGTGCTACTATCGGGATTGGGAGTCACGCAAGGGGCTAAAGGGTAGGCTAGAATCCCCATCGTAGCAAAACAACTAGCTAGATACGAACCTAGCAGTGACCCGTACAGCTTCATGGAGCAATTCGAGCAAGTATGTGAGGCAAACGGTCTTACTGACCCTGCGCAGCGAGCTCAAGCTTTCGGCCTGTGCTTAGGCAATACGGGGAGGACCTGGTATTCTAGTCTCGATGACGCAGAACGTACGAACTTTGTTCGCCTTAAGGGCCTCTTCATCAAGAGGTTTTCAGAGGCAGGGTATTTGGATAACCTCATCGTTAGGTTGATGAATATCAGTCAAAGGGAGAAGGAAGACATTAGGGATTACGTCACTCAGGTGCGTAGCCTCTACAAGAGAATCCTTGCCAATGAGCGATCTACCGAGAGGGCAGTGTCTACAGTGTTCATGAGCGGGATTCGGAGTGAGGAGCTCTACAAGGCTTTGGCCAGTAACTCTACCTTGCAATGAGACGTGCTAGCTAGAGTTTTCGAGGAGGCAATACGCGTAGATGATCAACTTAGGGAATGCAGCATGAGGACTACCAACCGAGAGAGTGCAAGCCAGAGGGACCCTGAGAGATCAACTACTTTGGGGGGAAAAGCAACTGCTAGTGTGCAGGATAAGGGAAAGAGTGTAGACCATGACCAGGGGATGGCAGAAATGAGAATGGAGATTGCACGGTTGCAAGAGCTGGTAAGGAAGCTTGTGAGATCGCATGTACAATGTATATGCAAAACAGGCTTCCTTACCAGCTCTTGCAACCGTGCAATCTCCATTCTCATGTATCAAGACATGTAGTGCGATCTTGCGTCATAACATGTAGTGAGCTGGTAAGGAAGCTTGTTTTGTTTGACCTCCCAGTTGAGTGCCAAGATCCTAGATCTCAGCCATGCTCAAATTGCGATAGATTTGGGCATGATGCAATGCATTGCAGAATGCATAGGAGATTCCCATATGCGCAGTAGTACAACCCTCCATACTTAGGTAATAGGCCACCCAATTTCATTGGGAGGGGATCCCAATTAGCTCTCCCAGCACCGACTGACTCAAGACCTACCGTACCTAGGTTGGAGATGAACCCAACTGGTATACCTAGACCACCAGGGCCTTTTGTAACCCACCCATCTAGCGATGCTCCTGTTCACTTTGTGGAGGAGCCTAATGAGGAAGAAACATATTCAACCCGTACATATCCTCTGACGAGGAGGGAAACCCGGTCCCAATGGACTATTAGCCCCGGTGCTGGTGATGGATTTAGGAAGAGGAAGAGGTAGAGGCTTTGGAGGGCCAAGCCAAGATCTAGTCACATGCTGGACTTGCGGCCACCCGGGCCACATTTCATCACGCTGCCTAGAACGAGAACAAGCTAACAGGGACAAAGCGGATCTCCGATGCACAGAGTGTGGAATCACACATCTGTTTCTCGACTGTCCTAGGCGAAAGCCTTCAACCAGCTCTACCAACATGCCATCGGTGCCTTTGGGGCTTTTTGGAGTGGAAACCTTTGATAGTGAGGATACACCCATCCCACTATATGTTATGATGTGAGCTCAAACAAAACAGGCAGGCATCTCTTTGCCAGGGCCAAGTAACCTTGACGCAACCTCAATAGGAAAGAAAAGCCGGAGGAGACGGAAAAAGAGAACCAATGCAAATATAACTCTTAAAACCAAGGAAGCGACTATGTTAGGTATGGGAAAGAGGGTCATAGACGCAGAGGCGGAGACCTCAGTTCCTAAGACAGCCATGCTAGGGAGTGCCAATGTAGGGGAATATTCCCACCCCAAACGGCAGCTCGAGGCTATAGCTAAGGTCAAGGAGTGGGTCAAGGACGCCCAAAAGCACCTCAAGGATGCTGAACCCATATTAGAAGATCCTATTGACGATTTCTCCAGCGTGAGCACACCAGTCTCACCTTCAAAACCACAAGCTGCGAGCATAATTGCACCACTGGGGGCAACTCAACAGCAAGGCCAAGGGAAAACTTGCCAGGGCAGATAGAACGCATGGCCTAGAAATGCTCGCCTCAGGGGAAGACAAGAGCCCAATAGCCTCCTCACAACCTTGTTATCTACTCTAGTAACTCTAAGCTTGGAAGACCTGCTTAGGCAGAATCATTCCTTATGGCAGGAGATAAAAGACTTGATAGAGGGACACACAGGACTTGTGGGTGCTGATCCGCAAGATCATGATGCAGTTACACAGATCCCAAGTCTAACTCTACACTCAACTCCTAAGTCTTTGCACATCAATGCTTTTTGGGAAGGCACTGAAATGCATGCAGTTTTACCCGTCCTAGCCTTAGGAGATATGACACGAAAAGGAATTGTAGACACAGGCGCAGGTGTTAGTGTACTAAGCCATGCAGTCTTAGAGGCATGGGGAAACCCTCCTATAGAGATTGCCAGGTTTCACATCACGTTAGCAAATGGAATGAAGGTAAGACCATTCGGGGTCTTAAAGATTTGGCCAGTAAAGATTGCCGGTGTAATGTTTTTCGTAAACTTCATTGTCATGAAGGGAGTGGATTACGACATACTATTAGGCCGACCTTGGATGAGGAATGGGCGTGTCATTGAGGACTGGGGCAATGGTTTGATTTTCCTAGGGAACAGAACTAGTGCAGTAAGGGTAGAGATGGACACTTGGAAGATGACCCCTGTTGACCTAGATGTCATCTCAGCTATGCTGAAAGGCGATACTCAAACGACCAAACCCTATGGATCACTCACTAAATATATTCCTTGCCTTGAGGATGAGAGGGATTGGATGCACGTTTTGGCAACCATTGACCTACCATTCTCGGATGAGGAAGAACTATATCGACAGGCTGTTAAAGCCGCAACCATGCCAATTGAGGAGCCAATTGTGCCACTCTGCATGATGGCAGGAAGCTCACTCAACCCAGGCAAGCCAACCTTGTTCCATATCCCCAACAACAAATAGAGCTTTAGGAAATCGTAGAGTATCTGACCAATAAACTGGAAGGCAACTTGGCCGCTAACTTAAAACCTCTACGTGATCTATTAGCTAAGCCAGAATGGAAATGGACCAAGGTCCACGACCTGAATTTGTTATATAACTGGGCTTTAGTTACTGATGACAAGGAGACTGGAGAGGAAAGCTTAGGTGATGATGAGCAGTCAGAAGGACAGGACTCTGATGACGAGGAGTATGAGGACTGTCGCTCTACGGGAGAGGAGAGCGAAGAAGAGATAGATATAATAGAGTACGACACGGAAGGAAAAGCGATAGAACAAATCAGGGCAGACTCAAGGCCTAGGAGAGGAAGGACCAGTTAGAACGAAAAAGGAGTCATGCGAATGGAGTGTGACAGATCCTGGCTAGAACACATAGGAGCCATGGATTACGAGCAAGCCAGAGTGGCATGACCATGGGTAATCCCACTGCTCAAGACGGATGTACCTACTGAACTACGACCCCCTGGGGAAACACCTTCCTCAAGTGAGGGATGCGAGTTTAACTCAGAGTCAGAAGTCAGCACTAAGAGTGATCCCGAGATACCACAACCTTCTAAAGTCAAATGCACCAAGGGAGACTTGCCAGTCCACCTAAGGTGCAGGAGGCTAAAGGAGGAGGCCAGGAAGCAAGCAAAGGACTCAGAAGCAGAAAGGCAAAAGAAACCGCAGGATCTACCCAAACGGTTTACAAAATTTAAAAAGGGTGACAGAGTGGTGATTCTGCTAGGTGTGAAAAGACAAGGCCAAACTAGTGAACCGATCGAGGGACTCGCCAAAGTCAAGGAAGTTAACTTGGCTGGGAAAGGTGAAAAGCCAAGACTTGTATTCATTGCAGATGACTTGACGGAGGATGAGGAGACCAAACTTGTTGCACTCTTGCAAGAGTACATTGACGTATTTGCCTAGACATTGGATGAACTTAAGGGAGTCGACCCTAGGGTTGTGACTCATAATATCCCAATGGTCCCTGATGCAGTGCCAACGAAACAACGACCTTACCCCATGAATCCCAAACATGCCCATGTAGTAAAAGAGGAGATTGATAAACTCATGAGGGTAGGATTCATATATGAGATCGAGCACACGGACTGGGTATCACCTATCATGATTGTCATGAAGAAAAATGAAAAAATCCGAGTGTGCGTGAACTACAAGAAAGTGAATGCCGCTACAAAGAGGGATAACTATCCTTTACCTTACACCGAGCACATGCTTGAGAGGGTAGCAGGTAAAGAAGCCTACAGTTTTCTGGATGGTTTCTCAGGCTATAATCAAGTGCAAGTGCACCCCGACGACAGAAGACTACCTTTGCCACGGAATGGAGTGTATTCGCCTACATTGTCATGCCCTTTGGGCTGATGAACGCACCCGCGACTTTTCAATGCCTAATGTGCACTATCTTTAAGGACATGCTTAGGCGTGAACTGGAAGTGTTTGGAAGTGTTTGTAGACGACTTATGCGTACACTCTAGTTGGGCCGAACACTTAGAGAAATTGAGAGTTGTCTTTGAAAGGTGTAGGTTGTATCACCTCTCGTTGAACCCCTTAAAGTTCTAGTTCTAGGTGAAACACGGATGCATCTTAGGGCACGTAGTGTCAAGGAATGACATTGCCACTGACTTTTCTAAAGTCAGAGTCATTGTTGACTTACCGCCACCCGATAACTACAAGGGAGTTCAGTGCTTCTTAGGACACACTGGATATTATCGACGCTTTGTACTAAATTATGCACTAATTGCTAGACCATTGTACAAGCTGTTGATAGTGTTCGAGTGGACTGAGGAATGCCAGCGCGCATATGAGGAGTTGAAAAAGGCTCTTACTACTGCACCAATCTTAAGAGCCCCAGACTGGAACATAACATTTCATGTACACATAGACACCTCTAAGTTCGCTATTGGAGCCGTGCTATGCCAGCCTGGTGAACATAACTTAGATTACCCGGTGAGTTTTGCCAACAGGCAGCTCACAGAGACCGAGATGAACTATTCCACGACAGAAAGGGAGGGGTTGGCCATGGTATTTGCGGTAAAGAAATTTAGTCATTACCTATTGGCTACTCCCTTTGTCTTCTTTGTTGACCATCAAGCCTTGCTATATCTTGTGAACAAGCCTTGCGCTACGGGACGCATAGCTAGATGGTTACTCCTTCTACTGGAGTTTGACTTCTCTGTGGTTGTATGCAAAGGAAAGCAGCATTTCATGGCTGGCCACATGTCCCGCATGCCCACAGGAGAAGCCGCTGGACAAGACATACCTGACGATTTACCAGATGCTCATCTCTTTAACCTGTCTAGCGAGAGAGAATTGTTTAAAGCTGATCTGACGCCGTACTGGGCCGATGACATAGTGCAAGTGCTAGAGAGCGGACTACTTGAGAGATCCATTGAGAAGGCCAGGCTGAGAAGACTTATCCTGAAAATTCAGCCATACCAACTGATATAGCTGGCCAACTCTACAGGTTGGGATAAGAGGGTTTGTTGCGCAGATGCGTATGTAAGCACGAGATGCACGATGCATTGAAAGAAGCACATGGCAGAATCGCTGGAGGACACTTTAGCGGGGACACAACAGCCCGAAAGGTGCTACAATCCCAACTATGGTAGCCACCCT
This sequence comes from Lygodium microphyllum, assembly GCF_053477565.2. Classification (NCBI taxonomy): domain Eukaryota; kingdom Viridiplantae; phylum Streptophyta; class Polypodiopsida; order Schizaeales; family Lygodiaceae; genus Lygodium; species Lygodium microphyllum. The sequence continues at coordinate 101,356,912 of NC_141141.1, read as the reverse complement.
TTTTCGCGATGCAGCTAAATTCGTAAAGCACTGCGATGAGTGCCAAAGGACCAAAGTGCCTATGCGGAAAGACAAGATGGAATTGACCCCTGTCATAGCCCGACAACCCTTTGAAAAATGGGGCATCGATTTTATTGGACCTATCAGTCCTGCGGCACAATATTCCCTAGCTCGCTACATCATAGTCGCAACCGATTATCTAACAAAGTGGGCAGAGGCACGAGCCACAAGGAAGAATGATGCTAGAACCACTGCAAAGTTCTTGTGGGAGCAGGTCATTTCACGGTTTGGCTGTCCAATCGAACTTGTAAGCGACCAAGGCACGCACTTCATTAATGAGGTGATTTTCCACCTGCTCTCTACCTTCCTAATAATTCATCGGAAGTCCTCTCCCTATTACCCTCAGGCTAATGGCCAAGTCGAATCCACGAATAAAATCTTAGTCAATGTGCTTACAAAGGTAGTGTCTATTTCAAGAAGTGACTGGGACAACAAGCTAATGGCGGCCTTGTGGGCCTATCGCACAGCTTCTAAAACAGCTGTAGGACAGACGCCTTTTAGGCTGACGTACGGAACTGAAGCCATTTTACCCTTAGAATTCTTCATCCCTAGCTTAAGGATAGCAGTCCAGGAGCGTTGGGAGGGAAGAGAGGCTTGGACCAATCGCTTAATGGAGTTAGAGCACTTAACGGAGACCCGACTCCTCGCCACTCACTCTCTGATTTGTGAGAAGGCTCGACGAAAGATGTGGTTTGACAAGCATGTCAAACAACGAGACTTTGAACAGGGGGACCTTGTTCTGCTATACTCTGTAAAAGGACATAAACAGAAGATGAAGTTTCGGGGACTAGGGCCTTTCAGAGTACGCATGATTGGTAGAACAGGGAATGTTGAGTTAGAGACACTTGAAGGCGAAGGAATAGGCTTTTTTAATGGCAGCCGCATAAAGAAGTACTATCCTCCTTCCCATCCATTACATGAGCCACCCATGCTAGAACCCCCAATGAACGTCTGCATGGCTACTATAACCGACCTTACAGATCAGGACGAAGAAGCGATGGCACCGGCGTATCTACCAATCACAGTCACAGCAGGAGCGACGTATTCTTTCGATGCCTTGATTGATGAAGGTGCTGACTACAACATCTTGACGCATGACCATTGGACACGCATTGGTCAACCGAAACTACAGCCCACTAATGCCAAACTCACCCTGTTTGGGGGTAATGCTTATTCACTCCTAGGGAAGTGCAAGGTAGTCATTTCTATCGAGTCTGAAAGTTTACCAGCTTTCTTCCATGTGTTGCCTGAGACTAAAGGAGCCGGTAATATGTCACTATTAGGTCGTACTTTCAAGAAGCAAACGAACTGTAATGTGGATTACAACCGAAACCGCATTCATCTTGCTATAGGCAATGTGCGTATAGTGATGACTTTCAGCAAGGGCTGTCCTGACTTCTCCACCATTACAAAGCCACCAGTAGAAACCCCTACGACCACGCTTCAGCCCAAGACTAAATAGAAGAAAACTAAGGCCTCATGCCAGGCTCTCGACCCTAGGCCCAAACCCACCAAGAGTGCTCACAAGGCCAAGGAGTCCAAGCTTATATGGGTGCCAAAACGGCAAAGACCACATCCGAGTAGACCACCCAAACGTGATTCTAAACGCCAAAATAATCAGCCATCACGGCCTAAGAGGCAGTCTAGATGCTATCGACGTAGACACACAACCACCCCGCGATAGATCCCCAAAGATCTCTTGCGAGCACAAGGATACTACGAGGGCAACCCCTGGATTTGGGTGCCTAAAAATAGCAAGTTTAAAAGCTCATCTACAAGCAATCTCACCCCAGTGAGGGAGGCTTGCACACATGGTGCCTAGGGCATAGTCAGCAAACCATTGCCCGCTGTGGCTAATAAGCCCCAGCTCATCTATCGACCAAAGCAAACGCCACAAGCCTTAGACTTACCTAATCCAAAGAACTTAAATACACCCATGATGACTGCTCACTCAGAACCCAGCACAGCTCCCATGCCCCTAGAGCTTCCTACAGCACCTCAAAGTGCTTCGGAGTGCAAAGCCACACCTATGACACCAATGATGGAGTCACCACTATCCAGTCCATTTGCACCATTCCCACCAGCAGGTCTTAAACCTTCCTACGCGGTACGACCTTTCCATTCCTTGGCTAAAGACCTCGCCGCGACTTCTGGGGATGACTTAGTAACCTGCATCAAGATGTTGGACAAAACTTTCACTACATTCGCTAGAAGTTATGAGAGGCTAGACCTAGGTCTTCTTGACAAAACACTTGCTTCGGATGTTCGTGCATTACCATGCACTTGGGAAGAATACGAACTTATGACCGGTAAATTCCCAAAAATTGCTGCTGAACTGATAGCAAACGACAAAATCTCAAAGGAGCAAGCTGCCCTCAGAAGACTAATTTCATATCGTAAGCCTCCTCGTTCTGTTCTTGAGCACGAGTTGCAAGAGCTCACACAGATGGCAAGCTCGCCTTCCATGTTCTTGCAGCAGTGGTTTTCTCTGAGAATCCAATGGGAGAAAAAAGGTTACCGAATAATGACAATGCTGAGCAATGCAGGGCAATTAAAACCATCGAATATGACCCTACTTATGTGGCACCTATCTCGTTTAGGGTTTTGACCATCACCAGCAACCAGCATTTAGACGACCATGTGCTCGCTCACCCTTACATTGACCAATTCCTTACGGAAGAGGAATTACATGTTGCAAGCCGCCTTAATACTGGAGATCTCTTTCACGATGTCTTGACCTACATCTCCCAAGTCTCCATCCAACCATCTGCTCTTGATTGTCATGCCCAACTCGAATACAATCCAAGCTTCTATAATTGGTTATTGGCTAAGTAAGTCAATCCACGAAAAACAACATTTGCCTCGTACTTCCTGTGCTAATCCTAGGAAGGATTCCTTGAAAGATCCAAGACGGGGGGGGAGCAATGTGAGCAAGAGCAGAGCAAAATGAGAGTCAGGAAAATGAGAGTCATGCTATCTAGCAGAATGTTATGATTAATTGAGTTTCAATGGAAGATACTGCAAAGGGAAAACAATAGCAATTGCTGCTGTGAGCCTGTCTCTAAAATTCAAGCCTCTAAGCAAGTATACCAATTTTTGACACATACATTTTTCTCTCAAAATTGAGTTTTGTTAGAAATAAGCCGATTTTTAAGCATTAATGTTGGCATGGTGTATTGACAGATAACCACCATGGCAGGACAAGACAAAGGGGGCAAACTCCCATTTTCTGAAGACGAGATGACCAAGTTTGGCATCAGCGTCGAGACACGAGGATTCAATCAATTCACCTTCAAGCACACGCTAAACCTGGATGAGGCCATCTTGGAGGAACCTACAGTCAAAGAATTGGTGGACAGATGCCACCTCCACAAGTATGTGGAAAAGGTGGGGCAGGCCGTGGATTACGGCATGTGTACTGAATTTCTGAGGAACTTTGACAAGGGCAGGAACTGTGGCACTGTCATAGTGAGGACAGGGGAGCAGGAAAGAAGAGTTGAAGTGCCCCTCAATGCGGCAATCGTAGAGAAGGCCTTGGGGCTTGTACCCAAGAAAGAGAGGCGGCTGAGAAGGGATGTTTACGCCATGCTGGGGGTAAAGAAAGAAGAGGTGCACACAGTGGATGGAATCAGCTTGGCTGACATCCCGGATCCAGCAGTGAAGGTGCAAGCGAAGATGATCCACACACTCTTCTCGGGCCAAAGGTACAACGCATTGATGAACAGGATCGGGGTCCCGTTGTTAGAAAGCATCGCAGCAGGAGTCCCTGAGGAGGTAGACTAGAATGGGTTCATGCAGAAAACCATTCAAAGCTCAACTGCTCTTCTCACTCCAGCGGAAGCACCAGCACAGGAGGAGAATCCCCTGCCTCAATAGTACGCTCCACAAGGAAGAAACCTGCCTCAAAGGCGGCCACAATTAGATATGGTGGTGTTTTGACAGCCATCATAGATGAAGCAATGAAGGATGCTGGAGTCATGGAAGAGCAAGCTACACATCAAAGCCCACCGCATCGAAGCCCACCTAATCACGAAGGAGAAGAATCAAGTGAAAGAACGATAAGTGACAAGGGAGAACAGGAGGTGTCGCCTACACAAGCAAGCAAACAAGAAGGACAAAAGAAAGGGGACAGGAGACAGAAGGAAAGGAAAGAGGAATTAAGCAAAGAAGAACGAGCTGAAATCAAGAGAGCTCAAAGAGAGTCTAGGAGGGCTGAGGAAGAAAGAAGGAGGAAAGAGGAGGAAGAGCTTGCAAAGATAAGAGAAGAATCAAAGAAGGCAGAAGAGGACGGGAAAAGAAGGGCGGAAGAAGAAGCTGAAGAGCAGAGACTGAAGGAGCTGGCCGAGTTGGCAGAGGCTACACGAAGATCTGTGGAAGAGACCCACGGGGATGGAGAGCTCGAACATGTGAGCCCAATATAAAGCCGAAGCTAGTTCAAGTGTGGAAGTAGCTCCAGTGGGGCTATAGGCAAGGGCAAGTCCCTACTACATCCACTTCCTTCCTCTTTTGTGCTTGCAACGACTGAAACCACGACTACAACCACCACACAACCCACACCTCCCCTCGACACGGCACAGCTAATGAACATGATGCAAATGCTAGTGAGCAAAGTGGTCGAGATCGTGCCAGAAACCGGATTGAAAAGGCTCGCTACCACCGCAGATGCAAAGTCACGGCAAGACCCTAAAAGACAAAGGCTGGAGGCATCAACCACCACACCCCATACTCCCATGCCTGCTGACACTGACTATGACGCATATATGGCTAAGCTATTGGCACAACTAGACAAGGCGAAGGAAGAAAAGAAAGTGGCCTTGATGGAGCTAGAAAAAGAAAAAGAAATGTCAGCTGCTCTTAGGCTAGAAGTCTCAAGGCAGGGAGCCGACCGACGAAGAGAAATGAAGGCCCTGCAGGACCAGCTTAGTAGCAAAAGAAAAGGAAGCCCAGGACAACGAAAGCCGCCTTAGACAAAGGCTGGAAGACGAAGAGCACAGAACCCGGTGGCAGAGCAAAGGAGTCTAAAGCTACTAGTGCAACAATACAATGATCTACAGCAAAAGGTTGCTCAAGTGGAAACGCTAAGATAGGAGGTTCAGGAAGGTGAAGCCAGTACACCACAAGAACATACCATGGAGCTCTGTTTGTGGCAGGAGCTAGAAGAACAAAACAGATTAATAAGTGAAATCGAGTTTCTGAAGAGTGAAGGGCCAAGAGTCTCAGCAACAGAAGCAAAACGGCTACAAAATGAAGTGCAAAGATTACAAGATGCGTTGGAGACCTCCCAGGAAGATGTAGAGGCCCCCATGGCCATGGCTTTCAATCAAAAAAGGCTATTCCTTGCTGAGATCCAAAGCCAAGAGCAGCTGGTGCAGGAAAAATTAGAAGTACTGGCCGAGGTGCACCAAAGGCTCAGCATTGTAGATCAAGCCAAAGGGATTGTTGAAGAGTAGCTAGCTCAGAAGTTAAGAGAAAGGAACCAGTTGTGGTTTTTAACAAATGAGCAGCCAAGTAGTGACCACCTTGGCGAGCCAACTGGAGGAAGAGAGAAAAAGGATGGAGAAAAGAGCTATGGATTGGGAAAGGAATAATTTTGACAGGGTGAGGGACTTGACCGAATGCTTGGCAGTGGCAGAATGCGAAAGAATACTTGCAGAAGCCAGGGTTGAAGCTGCCGAAATAACTACTAAAACACAGCGGCAGGCCTTCCTCAACACCGTACTCCATGTCACACAAGTTGAGGGCGATGATCCAGTGGAAAAGGTGAAAAGAAAGTTGGAGCTAACCACCCGAGCTCTAAGATATGGTCTTCAAGAGCGGGAGCTCCCAACGAGTACAGGGATCACTAAGGAGCAACAATTCCACTACTTACGCTGTACGGGCCTTTCCACTGCTGAGCTCAAGGAGATTAGTTTTGAGGAGCATGAACAGCCACCACCACCGCCAGTCATCCCATATGTGGTTGAGCGATATGTCAAAGAGGGTTCGGATTTCGAGCAAGGTGATGAAGAAGAGCAACAAAGAATGCCGAGTCTGCCTCAACCCGATCTCCCACAGGAAGAACTTGCATATGCCCATCTGCATGAGCGTATAGTTGCAGTAAGGAGGAGAAGACAAGAATTAGCTGAGGAGGCCCAACACCGAGCACGCACAATTCCAAGACACCTTCCTGAAGAGCCCATGCCACTAAGAGGTGATGCACATCCTGTAGATTGGCCCCAGGAGTTGGTCATTTGGCATCAGTAAGAGTTCCATAAAAGGCCGTTTGAGCTCTCATTTGCTTTCCCACGCTCTCTGGACCGGGCCTTGCCTCTAGGAGTCTTAGCCAAGATCAAGAATTTGGCTAATGAACTTGCAAACAGGTAGATTGAAGGGAGGAGCCTGATAATAACTAGGTGGCGACAAGAACCACAGGATTACTGGGAAGACAAGGTCAATCTGGTTCCCAAAACCGTCCAAGACTAGAGGCACAGCTGAAATGGCGGAGGAGGATTTGGGACACCAATTTGGATGCATGGACCGCCTTTTGCAGTTCACTCCCCGAAGAGCGCAATGATCCTATCTACATGCCCTACCCCCATAGGCATGGAGTGGACTATGATAGAGACAATCGCGGTCGGTGGTCGGTTGGGGCAAAGATGGCTAGAGGAGCGAGAAAAGACCCTGACCTCTTGGGGCACAGAAGCGGCCGACTATTGGCAAAATAAAGTTTTTGAAGTCCCACACACTGTACAGGGCTACAAAAGCCAACCCCTGTGGAGGAGGCGAGTATGGGACATCAGCATGCTCGCCTGGATGGCATTTTGTAACACCCTGCCATTCGAGCGGAACAACCCTACCTACATGGCATACCCTCGAAGGGTAGGGGTGGATTTTGATGCCACCCTCCACGGGTGGTACAACTTTCCTATTATTTATAACTCCACTGTATATCCTTCGAGCATGCCCTTCTCTTTATACTGCTGAAAGCCTAGATGAGTCTATGACGCGCTTTGTTGCAGATTTCTCCTCATGTCCTGACCCCACTTTTGTAACAACTTGTAATTATCTTAGGTTACTTAGGCTACTCCTTAAGCAGGACTCGACTCCAAAAGAGCGCGGCCTACCTCCCCTATTCTTTGACCCTAATGCTATAGACAACTGCGCCATGGCTCGTCTTATGATGAGGGCTAGTCTCCTTCCCTCTTTTTGCCTAGCCCTCCTAGAAGATATGAACGACAACCAATTCACTAGGTGCAATCACCCTTTCCTCTCCACCACTTCTCTTCATGTCCGCATGAATCTGAAAGATTACATGTAGAGTCACCAGTTTTTGAGCAAATCTATCCGACCCCCTTCCCCTCCTCATTCCGATGAAGACAATTAGGCCTTGTTATCATTTCAAAAAAATAAGAAAGAGAAAAAGAAAAAGAAAAAAAAGAGAAATGCACCACAGTCACTACACCTAGGGTTTTCCCTAGCCCCCTCCCCACTTCACACTTAGGGCACATCAAGGGCAAGACTTTCAGACATATCACCCTAAGACTTGCACCACACCTCCAACGATGCACGAACTGGGTCCTCAAGTGTGGGACATTACCAAGGGCTTTTAGACCCATCTTCCAGTTCCACTGCCATGGGCACCACACACTACACGGAGAGGCAGACACACCCCTTAGGGAGTGCACAACTTTTCTTGCAGGTTATGTTCGAGTTTCAAGAAATGGCTACTCCGTTGAAGAGGATCACCCACGGCATCATTTAATGACCAAAACTTTTACCATATGCCGGTGTCCAGCCATATGCCTGCTGATGGCTACCATGATTGAACCAAGTCAAGATAGATCTGCCATTGGCATAGATCTTGGAACCTCGTCTTCCAAAGATGCATGCCCAATGCCTCAAGATCTACAGATCGCTTATTGATTCCACAAGCTTGAAGAATTCCAATGCAGAGTTGAAGATCTTCAATGCAGTACTGAAGACCTTCAACTCAAAGACAAAGATCTTCAAATCCAAGACACAGATTTTCAATGCGAAGACAAATCAGACCTTTGTCAAGACAAAGTTTGGGGGGGCTCCTCCAGGATAAATCCCTCCAATACCATCCTCCTAAGGGATTGCTTATTGCTTCAAGTGTTTCTGATGCTCAAGGGACGACCGGCTACACAATAGACGCCACAACTGTGTGAAAGATGCCGAGCATCTTCATGGAGTCTAAAGCACACCGGAATCTTTCCTGGTCATCGTCATTAAACTCCATCACCTCTCTTTCACACAACCACCTTGGAAGCGGTGTCATCCACCTACCAGTTCCACCTAGCAGCAGATCTAACTAGCCACTACTTCCCACCGCAGTGCCATGGGACTGGCACTTGGCTAGGAGGGGGGTAATGTTACCGGGTAATGTTACCGTGTTTCCTGCAGCACAGAGGAGCGGAAAACAGAAAAAGGGAAATAGCAAAAAAAGGCGCAGGATAAAAGTAGAAAAAGGCGCCTTGATCGGTAACCAGACCCTGAAAAATTTAAATGCTCGGGCACGACCTTTAGAAAGTCTCAGTGTCGCCCCGAGACAACAAAGGAGTAAAAGGCGCACCATTAAATATGGAAGCGTTCCCGAATCCTTGTAAAAGAGTGCCAGGCTCGCTCCTGTGCAAAGTGTACGTATCAGTTGGGAATCGGATAAATTAGAATGGTGGAAAATGGGAAAAAGGGCCTAGGTTACGGTCGGCCATGTAAAAAAGGGGAAAAAGAGGATGACCGCCCAAAAGGGATTTAGGGTTTTGTATATAAAGTTGAAAAGTGAATGAGAAGCTCATTCTTTGGTGTGTGGCAAAAAGAGTCTTCTTCCTCTCTTCTTCTCTCCTTCTTGCTTGTGTGTGCTCTTGAGAGAGGGAGTGTGAGAGTGTGAGGGAGTGAGTGTGTGTGGGAGTGAGGGATCAAGAGGGTGAAGCTATTCACCATCTCCTCTTCTCTTCTTCTCTTCTCTTCTCTTCTCTTCTCTTGCGCGTGCGGCTATGGAGGATGGAGCTTGGAGATGGAGGAGGCTTGAGGATGCTTGAACTAGCATCAAGAATCGTGGAGCTACCGGAGTGCAAGAGAGAGGAGGGTACTCGATCAAGCATCAAGGTAAGCTCACTACACTCGTAGGATCAACGGCGCGTCGGCTAGGTGAGAGATAGCCATTAGAGCTCGCTTGGAACGCTTGAAACAATAAGCGGTCAGTGGGTCTTAGCGGTTGAGTGAAAGCTCCCACACTCATGGTAGGGAAAGAAGGAGTTAAAAGGTCTTCAGCTGAAAGGGAGTTGATTTTGTGGAGGTTGGGTAGGTGGAATTCCCAGTCCTTATCCATTCTAATAGGGTGGACCTTCTTAGAAGAGAAAGTAGTGGTGGTGGAAAGTTGGGTGGATAAACTTCGGAGCTTAGAGGATTCCACATGTTTGAGTGAGGCTTTAATAGTACCAAGATGAGTATTGAGAGAGTGCACACTTCATTGAATCTAATCAACTTGCTCCTTGAGTTAATGAAGGCAAAGGTACATCCAATTTAGGGCTCTACTGCTCTGCAGTCCAGGAATGGGGCAACTTTATAGTGAGAGTTGTTATGAGAGAACTCTCAAGGCTAGAAATCCTAAGCATTAACAATTCTAGTATTGCCACTTGTGGGAGTGATAAGTCTCTTGCAATGTGTGCACGTATCATTTTCATACACAGACTCGTGAGAACATGCAGGCCTGAGAAAATTATGTTGGATAGGCAAAGCTAGTTGTACCTAGAAGGCTTTCTACTCCTTTCGAATGGATTTAGTTGTGGAAGGGCCGCCAATAACATATTTGTATTTTGCAATGTGGGAGTAGATTTGAATATCCTGAGGTTGTTTTAGCTCCCTCACTTGTAAGGAAGAGATATTCCTTTGCCATTCCTTGGGAAGGTCAACATTTGCCCAATTGATTATGGCGGGGAGATATCTCTAGGTCTTGTTATGAATTTTTATAATAATTTTCTTGGCCCTAGTCATTCTTAGAGTTGATCCCTTCAATAACTCAAGGAATGGCCATTAAGATTACCAAATCGGTATTAGATAGCAGTATGTATATACGATTGCTTCATCTATAGCCTAGTGGTCCGAACATTGAGGGTTGGAATATCTACAAGATAAGGATCATTCACAGAAATGAGAAAAATTTGGGCAAAGCTCAAAGAAAATGGGATCACTTGAAAGAGGAGTCACAATAACCCCAATGATCATATCTTAGAGTTCTTTGTGCTTAGTATCCAAAACTGCTACAATACAAGACATAGGAAGGCATCAACAAAAAAGAGGGATAATGGCAATTGCAAGATATCCCAAATGGATGTAAGTGATTTTTTATTTTTATTTTGGATTCTATCATATGGGAGATTAAGGAGATAGATAAAATGGTCATCAATGGAAGAGTCTCGAATGGAGATACACATGTGGTCTCCAATAAGATGGTAGAAGATTGAAATTTAAAAAGAGAGCATTCTCTATAAACTTTTGCAGGCTTAACAAATGGTACCACCCATTTGCCTTATGGATAAGTTTCATCTACTATGACAAAAGAATTAGCTAAAGATTGATATTTCTCAAATAAGTTCATAGCTAGGCATGATAATTTGTTTCAAGATGATAGTGCCAGAACTACTAGCAGAGAGAAACAATGGACTTATCGGGGATTTGTACAGCCTAACAGCATGTTACCCTTTTCATTACTTCCTCTTAACTAAGCAACATCTCTAGTGGTAACTACAAACTCTCATTTCACAAGCTCTAATCCCACTAATATCAGGGTGTGCAAAATTGAGCAGACTTAGATGGACTTGGATGGATGGATTACTCAAATATACGATAAAGGAAGAATATGCAAGATAAACATGCTATAATATAGATTAGTAGTCTGTACAGTAATGAAGTAGAGTTCTAAACTGGAAGCATCAATATCATGGATAGTAAGATAAGTAGTGTTCCGATCAGTGAAAAGAATTGGATAATGATTGGCATACTTGTGTCAAGATTGTGGGAGAGAAGGAAGGAGTCTCACTTGTAGCTTTCTTGCTTGCACAATGGGGGAATACACACAGAGGTGGAGGCTGAAAACAGTTTTCCTCTTCTTAGTTGTGTAAGCCAAAAAAACTCAAATACAAAGAAATAGAAGAACCCTATATATGGGTCTCAAACCAAACTCAACTAACTAAGGTGGCATACTAACTGAGCCACGAACTAGAGTAGATAAGGATAGCTATCATGTAGCTATTATCCATGGGCGGTGTACCAACCGCATCTGCAACTGACAAGTCGGTGACATAAATGCACAAAGGTCACCCTGGCATATCACGAGTGGAGCTCGATATCTCAACACTCCCCCTCGAGCTCAATCCCAATTCCTGCACACCAAGCAGGTCTCTGAACTTGCGCAGCTTCTCTGCGCCCAATGCCTTCGTGAATATGTCAGCTACCTGATCCTCTGTGCTGACATAAACTAGATCAATAAGACCTAGTAAAACCCTCTCCCGCACATAATGATAATGCACCTCAATGTGCTTTGTTCTAGCATGATAGACTGGGTTATTTGCCAAGTGTATACTACTCATGTTGTCACAATAAATGACAACTGGCCCATCTGTAGACTGATGCATATCATAAAGTAGCTTATGCAACCAAGCTACCTCACATGCAGCCATTGCTGCACCCCTGTACTCAGCCTCTGTGCTCGACAAGTCAACTGTAGGTTGTTTCTTGCTGCTCCAAGTGACTGCAGCACTCCCAAAAGAGAACACATACCCACTGGTAGATCGTCTATCAGAAATACTACCAGCCCAATCAGCATCAGTGTATCCATGCAACTGTATCTGTACCCCAGTCTCATAAAATAGTCCATACTGCAATGTGGACTTCACATACTTGAGTATGCGTCTAGCCACATCCAAATGCGGTTTCCTTGGAGCCTGCATAAACTAACTTACCAATCCAACAGCATAGCTCAAATCTGGCCTGGTAATAGTCATATAAATCAAGCTTCCTACTATGCGTTTATACATAGTAGGGTCTTCCAGAAGCTCACCTGCATCTGCGCTCAACTTCACATTCTGCTCCAAAGGAACTGAAATAGGCTTACAGCCTGTCATCCCATATTTGGACAGCATGTCCAATCCATACTGCCTCTACAAGAGCTGTATCCCACTTGGTGATCTAATCACCTCAATGCCCAAGAAATAACGTAGCTCTCCCAAATCCTTTATCTCAAACTTCTGCTTCAATAGCATTTTCACATGAAGGATATCTTCATCACTGTCACCTATCTCATAATCAAATCATCAACATAAATGACAAGTAGCATAATACCTTTCTCTGTTTTTCTCACATAAAGTGAGAAATCTGCCTTGGAAATCTAAAAGCCAATAGTGACAATATACTGTCCTATCTTGTCAAACCATGCTCTAGGTGCTTGCTTCAAGCCATACAAGGCTTTCTTCAACCTGCATACAAACTCAGGATGAACATCATGCACATAACCTGGTGGCTGCTCCATATAGACCTCTTCTTGCAAATCACCATGCAAGAAGGCATTCTTTACATCCATCTGATGTAAAGACCATCCCTTTGATGCAGCCATAGCAATGACTGCTCTTACGGTTGCCATCCTTGCAACCGGACTGAATGCTTCTTCATAGTCAATGCCATATGTTTGTGCATATCCCTTGACTACTAATCTTGCCTTGTATCTGTTCACAGAACCATCTGCATTGTGCTTCACCTTATAAACCCACTTATAGCCAATTGCATTCTTACCTTTAGGCAAAGGTACTAACTCCCATGTAGCATTTGCTTCCAAGGCATCCATTTCTTCATCCATGGCTTTCTCCCATTTTTCTTTTCCCATGGCTTGCTCAAAAGAAGTGGGTTCGAGTTCCTGTATCACTTTGACCATATATGCATAGTGAATGGCTGTAAATCCATCATATTTCAGCCTATCCACAGGATACCTAGCTCTTGTAGACCTACGCAAAGTAGGCTCACTCCCAGGTGCTCTCAAAACATCCCTGGTCTTCCTTACTCCAGGTGTAACGATAGAAGGAATACCCAACTCATCATCAATGCTCTGTTCTGAGCCACTGGATTCACCATCCACATAAGAGTGACCTGCATTCACATCAAACATGGGCTGATCAACCTTCTCTTTTCCTTTTCGTGATACCTGCATACCACTATCTGCATTGCTTTGAGAAGATTCTCCTGATCTCAATCTGCCTGTCCATGGCGATGAATGTGAACCACTGCTAGAGGACGCTCCAGGTCCACTAATATTTTGTGACTGCTGCTGTGAATTCTGTGCAGCATTACCATTTTGTGCATCTACATCATCAATCACATTTACTGGTTTATACCAGCTACTCATCTCATCAAAAACAACATATCTGCTCACTGTAAACTTACGAGTAGAAGGGTTATAGCATCTATACCCTTTTTGCTGCAGAGAGTAACCAATAAAGATGCACTTCTCAGCTTTTGGATCCAACTTGGATCTCAACTCATCTGGCACATGTACATAGGCAATGCAGCCAAAAATTTTCAAATGAGAAATATCTGGTTTTCTACCAGTATACCTCTCCTCTGGAGTCATTCCATGTATTGCTGCAGTGGGAGTCCTATTCATTATGTAGAATGCTATAGCAACTGCTTCAGCCCAATAAAAATCTGGCAGGTCTTTTTCATTAAGCATGGCACGAGATACCTCTCCAATATGCCTGTTTTTTCTTTCTGCAATTCCATTTTGTTGTGGGGTATGACTGCATGAATATTGCTGCTTTATGCCATGCTCCTGCAAGAACCTTGCAAACTCATTTGAGAGGTACTCTCCCCCTCCATCTGACCTTAGGCATTTTATGTGCAGGCCTGTTTCTTTTTCAACCATAGCTTTAAGAGTTTTGAAATGCCCAAAAACTTCACTTTTCTTTTTCATAAAATACACCCAAACTTTTCTGCTATAGTCATCAATAAAAGTGACAAAATAATGACAGCCTCCAAGAGATGCAGCTTTAGTAGTCCACACATCAGAGTGGATTAATTCCAATGGCTTCTTACTCTCTTGAACATGTCTAGGAAATGGTTTCCTTGCCTGTTTTCCAAACTGACAGGCTTCACATACCTTATGCATTTCTGCAACCTTGAATTTAGGCAATCCTGCAATAATATTTTGGGCCTGCATTGATTTAAGTCGCTGTACATTAACATGACCAATGCGTTTATGCCAGATATCAATATTTGTAACTACACCGGTCCCATGTGCAAACATTGTTGCACTCAATTCAGACATGTCTGCATCCAACGTAAACATTCTGCCCTTCTTCTTTCCTTTTGCTATCAAGCGACCTTTGTTTTTCATATCCTCAACAAAGCATCCATGAGGATTAAATCTGACCTGCAAGCCCTGCTCAGCCATTTGACCAACAGAAACTAGATTCTTGGTGATATTCGGGACATGAAATACATTGGACAGGTATTTCTTTTTCCCATCCTGCATAGACAAAGGAATTTTTCCAATCTGCACAATAGGATGTGCAGTATCATCACCAGTCTCCACAAATCCTGGTTTTTCCATTTTCCTTGCATCCTCCATCCATTCTGCATGACCTGTCATGTGGTTTGATGCACCTGAGTCAACATACCATACATGGTTGCTTTCTTCTGCACTTGTCACTGAATTGTTCATGTGCTGCACCATGAACAAATGCTCATTTCTATCATCACCCTGTCTACTAGAAGATGCATAATTCCCTTGTTACAGTTTTCCATTCATGATGTCATTCTGCTTTTTATAGCAGTCTTTAGCCATATGACCCATTTTGCCACAGTAGTAGCATTCAACATTACTGTTTGCATTTTGGCCTCTTTGCCATCCACCACGACCTCTTTGGCTCCCCCTGCCTCTAGAGTTACCACGTCCTCCTCCATAGGACTGGTTTTCTTGAGTTTGCTGCATATTCTGATTTCTGCCACGGCCTCCAAATCGGCCTCCTCTACCTCTGCCTCTACCTCTTCCAGCATTTGAGTAGAAGACAGTTTCTTTTGAAGTTCCTCTTGAAGAAGATGCACCACCATTTCTCTGCTCCTCAGAAATTAGAAGAGCAATCAACTCCTCAAAATCAGGAAATCTTTCACGAACTGTAATGGATGTCCGAAATTGTGCATAATCCTTTCCTAGACCATTCAAGGTCACAGAAACTAAATCATCATCTTCCACTGGCGACCCAATGGAAGCAAGTGCATCTGCAATCTTCTTCACCTTCATGTGGTAGTCATTGATGCTCATATTTTCTCTTTGCACATTATGCAACTCTTGCTTGAGCTGCATTTTCCTGGCTTGAGTATTTGTGCTGTACATTTTTGACAAAGTATCCCATGCCTCCTTTGGCGTACTTGCATCCTGAATATGCACAATCATAGAGTCTGAAATACTGATAGACAGCCAGTACATAACTTTCCTAGCTCTCTCATGCCATGCTTTGAATGCCAGCATTTGCTGTTGATTGGGAACATCAGGAAGAACTGGTTCTTCTTCATTTCCTGCAACAAATTCCCAATATCCTTTTCCCATAAGGAAATTCGTCATTCTAAACTTCCATGCTTGGAAGTTGTTCTTGTCAAGCTTTTCAGTTACAATCTGTGAAAGAGAATCAGACGCCATTACAGAATCCTGCTAAAAATTCTGTCACTGCAAAGAACACAGCTTGAGCCTCACAAGGGCAAATCTGCAAAACTGAGAAAGTGGTATTTAACCACACAGTCACTTCCTAGTGACGATTTTGCATATACAGGAACCAAGGATGATTCTGTAACTCCCAATGTCTCTGCACACGAGCATACGATGCAATATCTATGGTAACTTTTCACCGACCTGTAGAACAGTGGTCGCACAGTATAAAACATGGCTTTTTCCTGAGTGCGTGCAGAAAACTTCCACCTCCAAAACAGACCCCGAAATGGCCTCAAATAAAAAAAAAACAGGGTCGCCGAGGGGCTAAAGCCCTCGCCCGCAGCATATATTGCCCTCTTGCTTCACCGCGAAGGGCGTCTCAACCTGAGGCAATGCACTCTTGCAATTTTCGGCTGTGCTACCTGCAGAGATCTGCTCCCAAAACAGAAAATGAAAGCAACACTGCTCCTCTTACCAGAACACCGCGAGCTTGGCTTGCTTTCTTGAGCTCCTTACCACGAACAAGGCTCTGATACCATGTCAAGATTGTGGGAGAGAAGGAAGGCGTCTCACTTGTAGCTTTCTTGCTTGCACAATGGGGGAATACACACAGAGGTGGAGGCTGAAAATAGTTTTCCTCTTCTTAGTTGTGTAAGCCAAAAGAACTCAAATACAAAGAAATAGAAGAACCCTATATATGGGTCTCAAACCAAACTCAACTAACTAAGGTGGCATACTAACTGAGCCATGAACTAGAGTAGATAAGGATAGCTATCATGTAGCTATTATCCATGGGCGGTGTACCAACCGCATCTGCAACTGACAAGTCGGTGACATAAATGCACAACGGTCACCCTGGCATATCACGAGTGGAGCTCAATATCTCAACAACTTGTTCAAAAGGAGAGAGCACTAAATAATCTTAATATAATGCTTGATAAAAGAACTCACAATGGAAATAGCCTAGATACTCAATTATGAAAACACGTGTTACAAAGAAAATGCAAATAGCTATAAACAAATGAGTATCAGCTACATGCTCAAAATGAAGTTCATACTTAGGCATAGTATAACTTGAATTAATTGTCAAAATAGGCTTTGTAGAGAGACAGTGAGATAGATGAAGGGCTTTACTCCATCTATGAGTTCCTAGGTAGAGACATGGAAGTAAGATAAAGGCTAAGTTGAGATTCTCTCTCTTGACTCACTTGCTTGGAACTCGATGCTTAGAATGAAAGAGTGAGCCTCCCTTTATAGATACAAGGAGGAAGGGATTGTGGAGGATACATCTCTATGAGATACATGAAAAGGAGAAGGCCATGTCTCCTTTTTATGTAAAGGAGAAGGTCATGTCTCCTTTATTTATGTGGTAGAGAAGAAAAGGAGATAGGACATGTCTTCTTTATCCTATTAGGGGATGTTGAAATAGGTAATCTACAATATTATTTTCTTTTTCTTTGATATATTGGAATGTGATGTCGAGTTGATCAAACTAGATATCCCAACAAAGAAGCCTTTTGTTTCCAATAGCTTTAGATGATTTTCCTTTTAAATAGCTAGCTGCATGGTTGAGGTCACTTTTAACAGTGAAGAATACAAATTCAACAAAAACACGAAAGCTTTGAATGGATTTTTTTATCACTAGAATTTCTCGATGGGATGAAGGATAATTATGTTCAACACTAGAAAAAGTGCCACTTGCAAATCCACAAATTCCTCATGACCACCTTCTTGTTGTTCACAAAGGATCCATGCCCATCCAAGATCACTAGCATCCATATAGATAATTAGGGGTTTTCCAGCATGTAGTTGGAGTAGAGGTAGATGTTGGATCATGTATTTAAGCCCTTACATAACAAGTCTTTGAAGCTCATCCCAATGGAATTCATCCTTTCTGGAGTAGAGAATAAAGAAAAGAAGTATACTAGATCATGTAAGGCACAGATCCACTGATTCAGTTTAAGCAACCAATGAATTATGAGAGTTGGGTTATAGAAGATAAGATATCTTGAAATGCTTTTAAAGCTTTCAAAACATGATCTTATAGCATAATTTTTCCATTAGTAATTTGTAAGCCTAAAAAATCTATGGTAAGGCTTTAGAGGGTGAATTTGAAAGGGGAGAGAACCATGCATATTTCTTCAATTTGGAAAAGAAAGAGTTAAAGGTGCTTGATGTGTTGCTCCATGATGTCCAAAAATACTAATAAGTTATCAATGTACACAAGGACAAAAGGTAAGTCAACAAAAGTAGAATTAGTCCATTATTGGAACTTGATAGGGGCACTTTTGATTCCAAATGATAAGACTATCCATTGATAATGACCATATGAAACACAATAGGCAATCTTGTAATGGTCCTATGGAGCTATATCAATTGCTAGAAGCCTGATTTTAGGTCAAAACTTACTAAAAATTTGGACACCTCAAAGTCTCTTTAAAAGTATGTCTTTCAGGGATAGTGAATGGCCATGTCTAATCAGATACTTATCAAGGGGCTTGTAATTGATGATGACAAGCCATTTTTTGACCCGTTTTTGTTCACTGTGCTTATTAACATAAAAAGCATGATAAGCCCAAGGACAAGACATTGGTTTAATAAGACATTTGTATCACAAGAAAGGAGAGGACATCGGTTTAATAAGACCTTTGTATCATAAGAAGAAGCCGACCCACAAAAAGGCTCACTCCAAGAAAAAGGGGAAACTCAAATGCTATATTTGCAGAAGCTCTCACATCTAGCCAACCAATGGCCTCATCACTGAGAGAAACTCAATGCTTATCAAGTTCACAAATCTAAAAGGTCTCTTTCTCACTCTTTTGATACTAAGTCCAATCACTCCAAGGACACTTCTTATGATTCAGATTTTGAATCAGAAGACCTCAAGTATTCTTCTTATTCTCTTAACAAATATAATCTCAATGCTCACTGTTTCTATTGCCCCAGATGTGGTTGTGGTTTCTTCTCTTCCTTCTTTGATTGAGGTGCATCAACCTCATTTTATATATAAAGATTTGGCCCCCAAGACCTTAGACCTTCTAGTTTTTTCCCACACTCTTCTGAATAATCAAACACTTCGCCCAATGACCATACTTCATCCCTCTATGAACATTGGCAAAATAGAAGGCAACAAAGAGAAAGAAAACAAGAAAAATTATTACAAACACCCTATGATATGCAAAAACCACAAAATAGTCTTGGAACATTGAGTGGAAATACTCTCAAAAGAGGAAATTAGTTTCTCTCTCCTAGTTTTAAATGAGGTGACCAACGAACCATGATCTTCTACAACAATGCTAAGTCATAGATAGCTCCAGACTATCAAAACTGATTTCTTGCAAATCACCTCAGAAATCAAGCAAGTCACTCTATCTCTCTCCTAAAGTAGCTCAATTATGTTCTAATGATCCAAACTTGTTTAATGAAAAATGTGCTTGATTTTCCATTACACTCCCTATGAATGATGATGTTTTTTCTACTAAAGCATCCCATCTAGATATGAAGGCTAAAGGCCTAGTGTTATGCTAATAAGAAATCCAAGAGCTTCTTATTTAATTTCATTTTAGCCTAGATTTGAAGCTTCAACCCTGCATCAATGGCAGCTATGGCCTCAGCTTCAAGAGGTAAAGTTTGACACTCCCACTTGCTCTTGGCTTATCCCACCCTATCCAAGTCCTCCCCGAGGCTCTATTGAGCCTTGCTTGAGCTTTTGGTATAGTCTCTTGTTGATGTAGTCCTTGTAGAGTAGAAGTGGAAGCACAGAGAGAGAGAGAGAGAGAGAGAGAGAGAGAGAGAGAGAGAGAGAGAGAGAGAGAGAGAGAGAGAGAGAGAGAGAGAGAGAGAGAGAGAGAGAGAGAGAGAGAGAGAGAGAGAGAGAGAGAGAGAGAGAGAGAGAGAGAGAGAGAGAGAGAGCAGAGAGCAGGCACATTAATCGAGGTGTTCAATAACCCAAAACTGGGACATTGAGATAGAGTGAGAGTGAGTAGTCAGATAGGTGTGTACCAATGTGGCGGTACACACAAAGAATAAAAGAATGTATTTATACTTAGGGTACAATACACTTACACTTGCTAGGGTGAGTTCACGTGTGTGAAGTAATATATACACGGGAGATGTGTAAAGGGCCTTTACACCCAACAACCTCCCACTTAAAGGTCCTAAGCGAACCTTTAACCAACTCCCACAAGTCTAATGCAATGCTCATGCTGAGCCTTTGCAAGACTTTTAGTGAGAACATATGCAGGGTTATCTTGAGATTTGATCTTAGTCAAGGTGACTAGACCATCATCCAGAACCTGTCTGATACCGAACATCAATATGTTTGGTACGTGCATGAAACATGGCATTCTTAGCTAAGAATACAATGCTTTGGCTATCACATCTACATACAGGTGTTTTGGTGGGCTCTCTATATCGTGTTACACGCATGCCCAAAATATGTTCAGCTGCATTCAAATCCTTCATGGAAAAGGGTGAATTTAGCTATCTTTTCAATGCATTAATCTAGCTTTTATGCTTACCAGCAATAAGCATATCATCTACATAAAGCACAAGTATAATAAGGCTTCCATCATTAGCCTTCTTAATATATAAGCAGTGATTTGCACTACTCCTTTTAAATCCATGTGAGAGCATGAAGGCATCAAACTTTTTATACCATTGTCTAGGAGCCTGTTTCAAACCATACAAGCATGTTCAGGTAATGGATCCACATCCAAGGGAATGTCAATGACCTCATTGTTTGGCTCTATTGAACTGCATGTTTAGGTTGCTGTAATATAATTTCAAGCTGCTATAATTCATTTTCAACATGTTGATTTTGGTGGATGTTGAAATTTAACTTTCTTTTTGTCTTTATCACTAGATGTGACATTTTTCAACAGCTTTGACTCATTAAATACCACATACCGGCTGCGTAGCACCTTTTTCATGCTTGAAACCCAAACTCTATAGCCCATTTCACCTTCATCTCCATAACCCATGAAGATGCCTCTATGAGATTTCATGTCAAGTTTGGTTCTGCTATCAACAGGTACATGTACATAGCATTTGCCAACCAAAGACCCTTAAGTGGTCATATGAAGCAGGATTGCCAGACCAAACCTCTTCAAGGATGCCACTTTGAAGTGCACGATGTGGAGATCAGTTGCAAATATGCACTGTGATTTTAAGTGCCTCTCCCCAAAATGATTGCGAGAGATTAGCTGTGGACAACATGCACCGAATCTTCTCACATAACATGCGATTCATTCGCTCAATCACAGGATTTGTAAGAAGCTGTAAGCTCTCGTATAATCCCATTGACATCACAAAACTTATTGAATTCTTTAGATACATACTCTCCCCCATTATATATTCTTATGCATTTTAACTTTAAGCCCTTTTGAGTATTAACCAATGCATAAAACCTTTTAAAATCATCCAATGCCTCACTTTTCTACTTAAGCAAGTAGACCCATAGCTTCCTAGAATGGTCATCAATAAAAGACACACTGCAACAAACTTTCCAGGAAGTGCCTTGCAATAGAGATAATATAGAGTCCCCTTTTTACCACCTCTAGTGTGACTGGCATAGATCCTTTCTATATTTTCCACATACCACCACCAAAAGTAGTGAAATAACCTTTGTTGTCTAGCTACCCAATAGAAAGCAAGCTCTTCTTGATGCCAGGTGCATACCTAACATCACAAAGAATCAATTCCTGACCATTTTCTAGAGCCAGGTGTATGGTACCCATTCCTTCAATATCACATGCATGATTGTTGCCAAGGTAGACTTTTCTAGATTACCTTTTGCATAAGTAGAAAAACACTCCAAGGATGGAGTTACATGAAATGAAGCACCACTGTCAACAATCCACGATTGTGACAAACCATCATGAGCTGACAACAAAGCATCTATTGCATATGTTTTAGTGATATACATGCCCTCCATTGTCATAGTAAGCGGATCTGAAAATGCAACCAGCAAATCAACATCTTTATCCTCTTCTATTTCCTCAATAACAACACTAGATACCACACTTACTTTTTCTGTCTCTTTAGCGGTAGAGCTGCCATCCTTGTCATTCTTTTTGCCTTTTGCATTAGCCTACTTCTTGCATTCTTGTTCCCTTTTTAAAGTACATGCAATCGGGCTTTTCATGACCTTTGTGACCACATTGATAGCAAGTTACATCTTGCTATTTTTCTTTGCTTTTGTTGCGATTTTTGTTTTTATTTGTAGCAATAGATATTTTTTCAATTCTTCCTCTTACATTGTAGGTTGATCCATTGTTTTTCCCACTTGCCCTGCATCATTTGCCTTGCGTCTAATCTCTTCATTGAGAATAGAACCATGCACACCATCAAATGTCAAGTTGGAATTATTGATCAATGACACAACCAATGCTTCCCATGAATTGGGCAAGGTCATGAGCAAGAAGATAGCCCTCAATTTAGGATCAAAAGTTGGCAAACTTGCATCATGTAACCGACTCAAAATACCAGTGAAAGCATTCAAATGCTCTGAGGCAGGCTTGGACTCATCAAGCTTCAAGTTGATCAACTTCTGCATGAGATGTACCTAATTGATATGAGTTGTATTCTCATAAGTAGCCTTGAGTTTCTCCCAAACTGCATAGGCAGTGTCAAGCCCCTTTATATCAACCAAGATATCATTTGTGATGGCCATTTTAATGTAAGTAATGGCCTTTTCATTCATTTTAGCCCAATTCTCATCTAACAAAGCAACAGGCTTATGTTCTGTTAAAGCACCATCACAATCCTTTAGGAAAGAGTATACCCTGTATACGATCTTTCCAAAGATCAAAACCATTGCCATCGAATTTACGAATCTCAAAGAGATTCTTTGTGTCAAATGTAGATGCACTGCCAGCCATCTTCAACAATACACAAATATAATAAGGGGTTGAATACTTTCAGTCAATAGCAAGGTTGCTGAATTGTAACATCAAGTACACACTCTTGTACTTCCAAGGTGTCCAAGAATTAGATGTTTAGCTGTAATTTCAGTCTCAAGTACTGATTATAACATATACATGAATCAAAACTAATGCAATGACCCAAATAAATGTTGTATTTACTACTGTTTCACTCCATAGTGAGTATTCAGCAATACATGTACCAAAAGAAGTTGCCCTTTTTTAACATTTGAAGCATCCAAAACTCAAAAGACTCCCACTCAACAGTGAATCTGGTGCAAATTTCATTGTTCAGTCTCAAATTAACTCAAAATACATCACCAATGTGAAAAGCCCCACAATTTTTGCAATGAATTTGCTCCAATTTCATCAATATATCTTCCCGAGCATCAAGTACGGACTAATGTTGTAGAAATTTCACGAATTCTACAAAAGCCCCAAATTTTGGGATCCAAGAGTGCACAATTTCCAAGAAATTAGCTCAAACAAGCAAAAAATTTCACTTTCATCTGAAAATCCCCAGAATTTCTGAGACCCTGCACTCAATGTCTACAATTTATGGCTTAGAAATCACTAAATCATGTGTTTGACTCCAAATTTGGAAAAAGCCCCAAATTTTAAGGAGCAAATTTGCAAAGATTTATGATTTGTGCTTATGGGTGTGAACGCCCTGCGCATTGGTAGTCATGAGCACCCTTAACCTTCCGCATGCTCAACAGTCTATCGCTGGCTCATCTGCCTTTGCCACTTGTCCATTGCATCTATTACCTGCTCCTAGTAGCCCACTAGTCTATTGTGCTTGTAGCAAGTGTTATCATAGATGTCGCTTGTTAATTTCAATGATGACGATTGCAATGTTTGCAGTGATTGCTGGCTTGAACCTTCGTGCTCTAATACTAGTTTGTAGAGTAGAAGCGGAAGCACACAAAGAGAGAGAGAGAGAGAGAGAGAGAGAGAGAGAGAGAGAGAGAGAGAGAGAGAGAGAGAGAGAGAGAGAGAGAGAGAGAGAGAGAGAGAGAGAGAGAGAGAGAGAGAGAGAGAGAGAGAGAGAGAGAGAGAGAGAGAGAGAGAGAGAGAGAGAGAGAGAGAGAGAGAGAGTACAGAGTAGAGAGCATGCACATTAATCGAGGTGCTCAATAATTTAGAACTGAACAGCGTTGAACAGTGAGATAGAGTGAGAGTGAGTCATCGGATAGGTGTGTGCCGGTGTGGTGCACACAAAGAATAAAAGAATGTATTTATACTTAGGGTATGGTACACTTACACCCGCTAGGGTGAGTTCACGTGTGTGAAGTAGTATATACACGAGAGATGTGTAAAGGGCCTTTACACCCAATAGTCCTCCCACAAGATAGCAAGTGCAACTTGGGCTAATAGGACAACCCCCCTTCTTGATCAAATTCGATCCATCTTACCTCATATCTAACTTGTGTCATTGCTTTCGGACATGGACAATCACTCGGCATTGTACTCAACACCTTTGGCATGAGCTTGGACATCATTTGAAGCTCCTAGGATCAGCCATTGTGAGGACAGATTTTTAGAGCCGATTTAGAATGTTAAAGTGGCCCGGAAGGTGTAAAAGAGTAAATTTTCATGGAAAACAAATTGAGAGCGGATCAAGGAGTTGGAGTTTTTCTAGATGCATTTTGACATTGGAATCTAACCCAAGTCTTTGTTTGTCAATCAAAGGCCATTTAATCCCTCATTTAACGATCGCAAGGTTTTGCATTATAAAGCGGCTACTGGATCTGAAAGTCACAAAGCATGCAACACAGACTAGCTCTATAGTTTTCGATGCCATGAAGCTAGTCGTCCAATTTGTTTGTGATTTTGAGGTCAATTGCCCTCCAAACGGGCTGAGCCGCAAAGTGTGAATACACCAAAGATGAATGAGATAGTTTCATGTTTAAGCTTAAGAGAGCTTTTAAGCTCTTAAACAAAACATTGGGGGAGGGGGGCATTTTTTCGATGCATCCTCTCAATCCATAATTTTATCAATTTAGAACTATTTGAATCAAGGGGAATGATGAGAGGGATGAGATGTAGAATTTCTTTGCTCTATTTCACTCCACACTGATAAAAAATAGTGGAATGAATAAAAAGAAGTAGGTTTAGTATTTCTCTCTCCTCATTCTCTCTCCTCCATGCACCTTGTTCATATGGCTTATTCTATGTGAGAGAGGGGTGGTGGGCTAAGGTGGTAGATTTTGAATGTGTGATGATGCTAAAGTGCTATGGAGCATAGATCGAAGGTCAATGAGGCATCAACAATAGACAGTCAATGAGCATCATCGGCTCCCCATCTTCGAGATGGGTATGGATAGGTACACAATTCATAGTGTAAGTGTCCCATTCTTGATGTTTTATGATGTACATATTATGGGAAATGGTTTAAAATGATTGAACATGTTTCCATTGCTTGAAAAATCAAAATAATTAGTTGGTTCTTGCTGTTTGCATGAGTAAAATGAAAATTGAAAAAAACATGCAATGTAGGATTTAGTGGAAATCCAGGGTTTTATGAGTTTTCATGGTTCTTATGGTGTTCATATGGGGTCATATGGAATATAATGCTCGTTCTTGATTCACATAAGTTCTACATGTCTACAAATAGAAAAAGATAAATATTAAATAATAATGTAAATCATTTAAAAATAAAAAATAAAAAATAGATTTTATGCATAGAAAAGTTACAAAAATTTACAAATGTGTCCAGAATGTATGGTGGAGCTAGGGCATGAGGTTATCCCCATTCTTTATGATATAGTACATATCTATTACTTTCCATATAAGAAAACCACATAAAAAATACTCTTTACACGTACACTCAAATGCAAAATCACAAACAATAGAGGGAGAAGGGGCTGTGGAAAGTTATCATGTGGAATACTGATTTTATGCATATTTGAGCATATAGGATTCGTTTGTTTTGTCTTAAAAAGGGCAATAGGACGAATTATTTCAGTGCTACCTTGCCAACGATGCACTATGTTAGGGTGAAACCATGAAAAGAATTACTTGTGCACATCCACACTATTTGATCTATAAGTTTACATGTTTGTGCACTCTATGCCATTCACACTGTACCCACATTTTCATATGTGGTATTAAGAGAATGATCTTCCGGATCCATAGCACTTGTTTTCAGCGATTGAGTCATGCTGAGTGCGAGGTTCCCAAAGCTGTACGTTTAGATAATCATTTCCTTTGGGAGCTGATATGGTAAGGATTATAGAATCTCCTAGAATGTTTCATTAAAAGATAGGACTCTGTTGCATATGTGCATTATGTTGAAATGACACATCATGGGGCTAATCCCCAGGGTGTAGGAGAGAGCCATAGTGTAGCGAGGCTGTGGGGTTGTTTAGGTGATTTTAGCATGCTCCACTCTAGCCCTAGAGCCAGTGTCAGACCCATTTTTGGTCCCATAGGTGGTGCATTTGTTGAGAGCCGCTAATAAGGGTAGTTTTTGAATCTTGGTTAATTAGGGACTAATCAGTTGGCTTATGCCAAGAGCATCGAGATAGACCCATTATTTCTCGATAAACATCATCAAGATGAGATCCAAAAATAGAAAAAAGCTGAAAGGGCTAGACGGTGGGCTGAAATCATTAGGAGGTATTCCCCTCAATGTAGCAGCCGGATACCCCCTACGAGGGAGAGGTCTTAGTGACCCTAGTGCCACAAACCATTCATTAGAAGGAGGAGGGAGCTCAAGTGCTCCCCTTCTCCCAATAAATCAATCCACTTCAAGTGAAGTTGTAGTCACATCATGACAAACTCCTATAACAAATCTGGTTGTTGTTATAGCGGAACCTATTGCAATTCCTACAAGAACATCGGATTTTGTTAGCTTTAGGGTTTTTCCTACCCATCTTTAATGGGTTAGAGGAGGAGGATGCGAAGCTTCACATTAGTGAGTTCCTGAAACTTATGTTCAATTATTGAATTTAGGACAAGGGACATCTTATGATGTTTTTCAACACGGCTCTAAAAGGGAGGGCTTCAATGTGGTATCACAGCCTAGAAGCAGGTACCATAACCATAATCAATGTATTCTTTGTAGCCTTTCATAGGGAAATTTCCCTAAGAGAGGTGGACAATATTGGCTATGTGTTCTAAATGTGACATGTAAAGAGCCCCATGAAAATGCATGAGTATATGCCAAGAAGATGAAAGAAGTATTTCATAAGTTGCAAGTCTCTATTCATATTGCATTTGCTACCCAACTTTAGTATTTCTTACATGGATTGGACTTCAATATCCCAGTGCAATTGAGTAGTGTCCCTCTAGTGGATATAGATATTGCTATAATCCCAAGCAAAGGAATTAGAGTCCCATTTACAAGCTGCCTATGCCGCCTTGGCAAATTTAAATTTGAGCCTTAGTCCTGGAAATAATTTGAGATTAGTTAGTGGAGATCAAGGTGCAATGTCCCTTTGTTGCTAGCTCCTCTAAATGTCGAGCAAAATCTGATGGATACTAGAAAGCCCAATGATGGGGGACCCATCACAATTTAGTTGTAAGTAGTGTGGTGGGCAACATTTCCGTCGTAATGGTCCTAATGTCAAATGCGATATATATGGGAAGTCTCATCACTTAGCCACCACTTCTTGGAGTAGGGTTAGCTCTCTCCAGCAAGGTAGTCAGTAACCTAGGCCTATGAATCATCATGCGAATAATGAGAATACTAAGGAGAGAGTCCTAAGCAAATTTTGCAAAGGGTTAAAGCTGCACTCAAAGAAATGCCTAGTGGGGTAAGTTTGGTTGAAACTTTGCCAACAAGTGAGAGTTTATCTCCTAACAATGTTAGGGTGGTAAGCAAGGGTCAAAAATGGAAAGATGCTCAGAAAGATGACCCTAATACAAGCAAAGTTAACCCTAAACCTAGCAGGGATGATAGGAAGGTGTTGGATGCTCAGGTGTGTCCTCTTAAAAATGACGGTGTTTTAGAGGAGCCTATGGTTAAAAGGAAATGGAAATTGAAAGAAAACAAGGGTACTAAGATTATCAAGAAGCCAAAAGAGCAGCTGGTGTGGAAAGAGAAGAGAGTAGTGGCAAACATCTTTGAGTTTGACCTAGAAAACACGCTTTGTGAAGTTAAACTGGATCCGAATCAGCTACAATTAATCCAATTTTCACCAAATGTTCCTAAAGAGTTTAAGAAAATCCTACGAACAAGTTATGCTGTAGAACCTTTTTGTGTCCATTAAGTGGGTAGTGAATGGTGGGATCATGTGGAGAAGCATCGCCCTAGGGTGTAAGTATATGTCGATGGAATCTTGATAGACAATGCAATGGTGGATCCCACCTTATTCGTAAACGTTATGAGTATGGATTTATTGGAGAGACTAGGTCCTTCCTCCTCCATCTCTTCCCCTTCTCCACTTACCCTCCTCTTTCCCCTCCCTCCTTACACTCCTCCTCCACCTCTCCTTCTCCCCCCTCTCCTCTCCCTCCTCCCCTCTCTCCACTTGTGCCGCCAATGCCACCACATTTGCTCGCCATTTCCTGTGTTGCCACCCCCTCCATTACATACCTCCTCCCCGCCACCACCCGTGCTAGTTCCGCCCGTGTCAACTCCCTCTCTCCTCGACTATGACGCCTCCACCTCCTCCTTCCAACCCTACCTGCAGCCTCCTCCTTCCTTCCGCCCGTCCCCTACCCCCACTGCCCTGCCCACCCCCTTAACTCTTTCTGCCCATTCCCACCCTGCCCAAAACCACCCCCCCCCCCCCCCCCCCCCCCCCCAACCAAAACCCCTCTTGGTTACCCCTCCCCAACCTTAGTTGCCCCTCCCATAGCCCCCCTTTCCAGACCCCCCATAATACCCCTTTTCCCTTTTTAGGCCCTCTTCACCCCCATACCCGTGTGCCCCCCTCCCCCGTGCCCCTTTTGTATTTTGGGTTTTGGACCCACGCATGCCACCCCTGTTGAGAATAGCAAATGATGTTTGCCCATAAGTGGCTTTGCATGGAAAATATGAGAAAAGATGCATGCTCTAGAAGCTCTAGGAAGAGATGTTCAGAATCCCATATCCACAGTGAAGAGAGGGGTACTATTCAAAAGCTATATAAGCATGTGCTTGACACTCATTTCAAAAATGGTACCTTTCTATTTTGAGTCACTCAAGATTATGTTTATGAGTCCAAGCTAATCTATCTTGGAACCTAATTCACTTGAGTTACAATTCCTCATTTTGATAATGTATCGTGTGTTTGACTTGCATCCACCATAGTCGATCTAGTTCATTCTAGGTCCATGTTTTTCAACATGGTATCAGAGCCATGGCTGATCTAGGTAGCTAGTGGTGGTTTTTCTTCTTCCACAGCACTTGGTTAAATGTAGTTCTCTGCTTCTAGGATTCAACCCTCTACTCTGTTGAGAGCCCTTCTTGAGCTTCTATGGCACAACATTCGGCCTTTTAAGAAATGGGAAATCAACTTGCAAGACAAAAGGTTGTTATGCCTGAGAAGCGACAATTGGCAGAATTGTAGAAAGCTGAATGTGCGGAGTTTCCTGGAAATGACTACCACACAAAAGGTCACAAAGAATGGATGGACAGCTTAGATCTAGAGAAGCTCCTGGTGAAACCTGTATTTTGGCAAGGTTCCCATGATTCAGCCATAGATAGGATAGGAATTCCAATGGTCTCTCGATCATTTGCCCAGTGCCAGAAATTCTCAATTTACAAGCAACTAGTGCTATGGGTTCGAGCCTTTGACATCCAGATTGAAAAATATTGTCGTATATGCCATGGCATCTTAAAAAGCTACTCAGTCCCCAGAGAGTTATCGACTAGTTGAAGAAGTTTTTGTTAGAGACCAAGTCTGAGTTTGTTATCATTGAATTCAGGATAGAATATGGACCTGAAGATCCACAAGGCTTTAACAAACATTTGATTGAGCAATTGGGGGATTATCTCATTCCCCAAGATGTGCACGCATTCGATCGAACCCTAAAGGAATTGAGTAATATGCTTGAGAAAACCACAGAAAGCTCCAACCCCTTCTCAAAGGGAACCCCTCATCACAATCGACATCAATTGAAAGACACCAACAGATCGACGCCACCAGATTTGTCGCGAACCAAGAGAAGCAGTGTCTGCAATTTGTCTTTTTTTTTTTCATTTAAACCTTATCACTAAGGTTAAAAGCTAAGCTTAGTCAATAGAGTACATTCACACCTAGCCTCTTCACAAACCACTTCACTAAAACCACTTCACACTCTACCTCTCCAAACCTCATTGACACTAGCATTGTGTGCTTTCTCAATTTCTTTGAAGCATTGTGTAATCGGGATTAGACACTACCATTAAGCGAAAAGCAAATTGATAAGACCTTCCCGCACTTGAAAAAATGATTTGTCTGCACCATGTGCAAATGATCAATGCCATGTATGTCAAAGAAAGCATGACAAGACAAGGCCATGTACCCATTAGTGTATCCATTTGTAAAAGCATGAAGATAAAGAAGTCTAAGAAGACAAAGAAAGATCAAAGGTTGCCAAAGAAGCAACAAAACAAAAAAAATGAAGAAAATATTTTCCGTTGCTACAAACCAACAAAATGTTTTGATTTTTTTTTTCCATAGAGGATCTCGAAGTCCCTAAGTGGATCTACTTCCCATAGTGGATGTAACAAACCCTACCAAGATGTAAAGTTTCAAGCCTTAACTTGACTAGGCTACCAAAGAGCTATTCTCCTGGTTCATGTTCACATGCAAGGGTGTAATGAAGGGGACCTAGAGAGAGGAGAGAAGGGAGAGACTGCAGAGAGGAGAGAGAAAGAGGGTGATGAGGAGAGAGAAAGACTAAAAGTAGAGAGAGGAGAGAAGGGAGAGACTGCAGAGAGGAGAGAGAAATAGAGAGAAAGAGGGTGATGAGGAGAGAGAAAGACTAAAAGTAGAGAGAGAAAGGCAAGAAGAGGAGAGAGAAATGGCTGACAACCATGGAAGGATAGGGAGGGAGGAAGGTGAAGAAGGTGAAAGGACAAATGTGTATTCATCAAATGGTGCCCATGCAGTGTCCCTTACACCTTTTATACTTAGGTCAACTTGACCTAAGTATTTCCCCTCCATTACAATCCATCCCCACTTAAAATGAAGTTTTTGTCCTCAAAAACAAAGATCAAACTTATTGGTATAGCCAAGTAGTGGGCTGTAGAGTACTACTCTATACAGCATTACAAGTGGCAAAAGGTAGTTGGGGGGGTTCTTGGCATAGACCCAGTAAAAAATTGCCTAATATTCAAGAGTAGTACTAGTCTATGCAGAGGGTCAAGGTGCCTGTAGCCACCCGGGTCAAAAGGGAAAGTGGTATCGCTGCCATGCATTGGATCAGCTTTCATAAGGTCAAAGTCAAGTACAACTGGAAGCATGATCAGCATGGTGGTATTCTCTAGCTCTTCCATAAGCCTCTCAGGCATCACCATGCTCTGTATGACTGAAGCATATGAGGCTGAAGTCGCATGGACTGCATCAACCCTTAAGTGCTGCATATTCATGGACCCTGCATTCTTAGTGATGTCCAAGCATTTAAACTGCAGGCCTGTGGACTGACGGGGCTCCCGCATGGGGTCATGATCATCCAAATTCACATGCTGCCCATGGTCTTCTTTCTTGAGCTGAAGTTCTTGTTTTGAACCCATACCAAAATGGTCTTCAACAAGATCTTCTCCATCCTTTGCATCATAATACTCTAATACCAAAAGTATTTTGGCAGTCTTTGCCCTACATGTGTCTTGATGATTACAAGATATTGGCTTAGCACATCGATAGCATAAGCCCACAGCATGCAATTCCCATATCGTATCACTAGTAAGATGTCTAATCCGATTAGCCTTAGATAGCAATTTACACACATGCTCATCACCATCGATCAGCTCAGTTAGTTCTGACATGCTGCTCATAGTCATCTTGCTGCTCATGTACAACAGACGGTTGTCCATGCTCATGACCATAATGCTCATGTTGTCCATGCGGATGGTCATACCAATGTGGCTGCTGCTCATAATGATATTCATGCTGTCCATACTGCATATGGTGATAATAGCCCTGCTGCGTATCAGAGGGACAATTTGGTTGAGCATATGCATGTTGACTATAAGTAGGTGCATGCACTTGCCTTTGTGCATCGAACCCATGCCAATGGTCATGGTAGTCATAATGTCCATGAGAATGCCCATACATTCCTTGCTGACCAAAATGTCCAGGGGTGCCATGTTGCCCATGCATTATATGTAGACCAAACTGATTATTAGGGCCTTGCTGCCCAAAATTCCCATGATGCCCATGTGCACCTGCATTGGGGCCTTGCTGCCCAAAATTCCCATGCTGCCCATGCAATACATGCAAACCAAACTGAACATTGGGTCCTTGCTGCCCAAAACTGCCATGTGCATGCTGCCCATGTGCACCCTGCATACTATGCTGCCCAAAATTTGCATTTTGCCCTTGCATATAGCTTCCACTATGGGAGAGCTGCTGTCCCAAGGATGGGCTAGAAGGGTTCGTCATGGGTGATGGGAGAATGGGTTCATCATGTCGCATAGGGGGCTTACCCAGCTCATAGGTGCTATGGGGAAGGCCACGGAAGCCACCAAAATCTTGTGGGTTACGCCCGGTCTCCAAGGTAGGAGGGGAGTTGGCCTCATGGAGAGGGACATGCTCCTTGGACTGAGTGGAGGAGGGTGCAATGGAGGGGATGAGGGCGCCCATGCGCTCTATGAGTAAGTCCATCTTGGCCATCATCTCAGAATGATGGTGATCTTGGCGGGTTTCCATCTCCCTATGGCATTGTTCCATCTCTAGATGTCATTTAGCATGACGGGTCTCATGTTGGCATAGGGTTTGGTTGAGCATAGATAAGCAGTCCATCTCGGGGGCACCCTCTTCAAACATGTCTTCACGATCCTCTTGGGCTGAGCTAGGATCATTCATTGAGGTATGGGAGTCCCTTATTTCACGCTGGAAGTCCTCCTGGGCCTTTGCTTTACCCTTGTGGCCTGCCATCCCCAGTGCAGTCCACTAGACCCCTTGTTACAGAAATGACAATATCTTGAGCTAAAAAGCTCTGATCGCCAAAATTTTTGATTCAAATGAAAGCCCTTGATCCCCTCTACGAGGCTATGTAAAAATATCTCTGACAATAAATGATCAGGGCTTTGTTGTAATCACTTTTTGTGGGCTGACTGTGTAGGACTACTGCCTGTCCCACAGTATCTCTGAGCACAAAACTGAGCGTATCTCCCAAACCATAGGATGGAATGGAGAGGTTTTTAGTTCAGATCGAAGGGGAGGATGCCCTCTTCGAATCAAGCTATAGAGCCCGCAATCAGTCACACAAGAAGGCTTTGCTATAATCAACTTTTGCGGGCTAACTGTGGAGGATTGCTGCTTGTCCCACAGTACCTCTGAGCACAAAACTGAGCGTATCTCCCAAACGAGGGCAGAATGGGGAGATTTTTAGTTCAAATAGAAGGGGAGGATGCCCTCTTCAAATCGAGCTATAGAGCCCGCACTCAATCACACAAGAAGGCTTTTCTGTATCAACTTTTGCGGGTTGACTGTGTGGGACTGACTGTCTGCAATACCCTGCAAAGACTCCTTCAATGAGCATACCTTATCCCAATGCTGAGGTGCTTATTTCAAGACATCTAGGGCCTCAATGGTGGTTCTCAATGCCACATAGAGCCATACATCATTTGCATCCATAGTTCTCTTGCTGAGACCATTTTCATAACTGCATACCCTGCCCATCACTGCATACATCCACCATACATTCGTTATACATCCATCAAGTCGTACAATTGCTGTCCATACATGTGTAAATAGTGCACTTCTTGCAAATCCTTCATAATTATTTCATGTTGCATTGGCTACCACAAACACTAGCACTTTGATGGTTGCAAGATACTTGAATTTGCGAAGGATATTCCCATTATTATGATGTCAGCAACAGAAAATATGCCCATGATGGTGAATTCAATTTCTCTTGGGACTATGGAATTCCTGCTCACGCCATTATCGCAGGACAAGCTCAAAATATTTGGCAACGTGTTGTTCGAAAGGCATTGGACTCAAGAGATACATTACTACCAGGTTTTCTTGAAGTAGGAAACAGATCTGCAGAGTTGCATCAGCAGACATCTGAAGTGAATGAGGAGGAGAAAGTGTCTGGTAAAACTGCCTCTTTAGTTACTGAAGTGCCAAGTGCTCAATGCTTTGTACTTTCTGCCCCAAATGAGAAATTGCTGCATCATCAACCCCTCAGTTGGACCATTAGAGAATGGGCCTTGATTGAAGCTGACGAGTCTTCCCAATCACTTGACTCTCTGCAAGCTAATATCCATAAAGAAACAGATTGTGATTTCTTTGGTCATGGGAAGCAAGAAAAGAAGACATCAACAAGTAGCTTCCCTACTGCGTAAGCTCGCAGTCTTCATCCGTGGACAAAAGTTCAGAGTGTGAGTTGAGTCAAGATTTGAAATCCGATGTTACAGAATTTGAGGCTGATAGCATCAGTCACAACTTGCAAAACCAAAACCTTGCAAGGTTAACCCTACCAATGTGCCCAAAGAGCTAGATTCTCATGTTTCTAGCCAATGCAATGCTCAACAAAGCAGAGGTAATACTTCCCTCACCCCTCAACCAGTGTCACCACAGTTCACTTACATGTATAGTCACAACAAGATCGGGTATGGCAGGCAAATGGTAATTGGGGTTATCATCCCTGGAGTTATCCTGCCCAAAATCCTAGCTTGAGTCAAGAAGAAGTATGGGCCGCAAAGGCACGTGCTTGGGCTGCATCAAAGGTAGCTCAAGATGAATCAAATCCTGCTCAGCCGGGGGTAGTTGAGCATCTCAAACGAAGGTCAAAGTGTGCCAATAAAACCATCAAATCAGCTTACTCAAGGAATGACAAGTTTAGATCACTGTGCACATGAGATAACTCAACCATTGGAGCCATTGGAGCAAAATATTGTGTTAGAGACTGGGCAATCACAACTAAGCGATAGGCAGTCTATTTCTAGTAGCTACGTAGGGGACTCCACTTCAAGCTTTGGAGTAGACAATGCAAACACAGGTCCCCCAGGTACTGACAGACTTGATTTTACATCTCAAGGCACTTTGCCACCATCTGACAGCCTCCCTTTCAATCAACAGCCGACCAGTTTAATCACACAAAGTTAGGCATCCCCACATGTTTCTTTACCATGCTTCACATACCTTGAGCAGCCAAGTACACTGGGCTATGAGCTTCATCAACACATCAAGTTCCTCCAAGCTACTCACAGCCCCCCCCCCCCCCCCCGCGCCCCAATAGCATTTTACACCACATTCCCAGTCATTACCACATATACATTCGCCATTGCTACAAGCCAACCAGTGCAGCAGCAACATCCACAAGGGTTTTTCTTGGCATCAGTGACATGCTCCTCCTGAACTGAACCCAAGCTAATCAAGTACTACAGTGATGCAGCCATGGCAGATCCTTCTCGCCTTCCTGCTTCTGTCAACCCTGGCATATTGCAAGGTCCTCACAGACGCGGACAACAAGAGCAACAAATTCCAACAACGAGAAGCCATTGACGCGAGGGGCCCTGTTTTCTCTTCAAATCTCAGAGAGAAGGCTTACTTTATGCTCGCACCTGGGCGATCCTGAGATCACAAGCCCAAATCAAATTTGCACTGGCGAAGTGCAACTGGCACCAGGCCTAGTCTTGGGTCGTTAGAATCTGAACATGCCTGCCTTTTGTTGTTAGTGGCCATAAAGATTGCTGCTCGGAGGGTGAGACTAGATGGATTCTTGATCTAAAGCAAAAGCTTAGATTTGTAGCATACACCATCATGGCTTGTGGTTAACTGGATCGTGTTCCGTCTAGCCATGAATTTCAAGCAGCAGCTCGTGGTGATCATTGGAGGATGGGGGCATTCGTTGGTAAATACGTAGCTGAGCTCATTGTAACCGCCAAGTACATTGCAACTCCCAGTAAAGGGATTCTGGCTACGGATGAGAGCACTGGTACAATTGGCAAGCGCCTTGCCAGCATCAATGTAGAAAATGTGGAATCCAACAAGCAAGCCCTCAAGGAGCTCTTGTTCACCACCCTTGGCGCTTTGCAGTACATAAGTGGGGTTATCCTGTTTGAGGAAACCCTATATCAGATGACTGCAGCTGGGAAGCCATTTTTGGATGTGCTGAAGGAGGCTGGTGTCATCCCTGGCATCAAGGTAGACAAAGGCACTATAGATTTTGCTGGGACCAATGGTGAGACCACAACGCAGGAGTTGGATGGGCTTGCCCAGTGTTGTCAGCAGTACTACAATGCTGGTCCTCGATTCACCAAGTGGAGAGCAGTCCTCAAGATTGGGCCAACAGAGCCATCACCCCTTGCCATCTTGGAAAATGCCAATGGACTTGCACGCTATGCCATCATATATCATGAGAATGAGCGGCTGCAAAAGCAAGGTACTCAACTGAGCTTTGAAAATCAGTACCCACGGCAGCAGCTAATGCCTCGCTCATCATTTGCAAGACTTGTGGCAAGAAAGGAAATCACTGGCTCCATCACTGCTTCTTACAGCTCCTGTGTGTCTTCCAAGAAAGTTGCCATCTTTGCCTGTGTACCTAAAAAGTAGGGTTTATTGTTGGAAAATGAGACTAGATTTGGGGGAAAGGAGAGAGAAGGACTGCAGAAGAAGAGGGAGAGGAGAGAGAAAGGAAGGACCTAAAAACTAGGTTCTGATACCAACTGTAATGAAGGGGACCTAGAGAGAGGAGAGAAGGGAGAGACTGCAGAGAGGAGAGAGAAAGAGAGAGAAAGAGGGTGACGAGGAGAGAGAAAGGCAAGATGAGGAGAGAGAA
The DNA here is from genome assembly GCF_053477565.2 of Lygodium microphyllum. NCBI lineage: Eukaryota > Viridiplantae > Streptophyta > Polypodiopsida > Schizaeales > Lygodiaceae > Lygodium > Lygodium microphyllum. The sequence goes on along the minus strand of NC_141141.1, from coordinate 101,320,369 downwards.
ATGGCTGACAACCATGGAAGGACAGGGAGGGAGGAAGGTGAAGAAGGTGAAAGGACAAATGTGTATTCATCAAATGGTGCCCATGCAGTGTCCCTTACACCTTTTATACTTAGGTCAACTTGACCTAAGTATTTCCCCTCCATTACAAAGGGGGGCAAAAGCCAGCAAGGGTAGAGGCTCATCATTTGAGGGGGGGTGTTGAGAATAGCAAATGGCGTTTGCCCATAAGTGGCTTTGTATGGAAAATATGAGAAAAGATGCATACTCTAGAAGCTCTAGGAAGAGATGTTCAGAATCCCATATCCACAGTGAGGAGAGTGGTACTATTCAAAAGCTATATAAGCATGTGCTTGACACTCATTTCAAAAATGATACCTTTTTAGTTTGAGTCACTCAAGATTGTGTTTATGAGTCCAAGCTAATCTATCTTGGAACCTAATTCACTTGAGTTACAATTCCTCATTCTAATAATGTATCATGTGTTTGATTTGCATCTACCATAGCCGATCTAGTTCTAGGTCCGTGTTTTTCAACAACCCCCCTTCTTGCATGAGGTTATTCGCACATATGCGAGTGTGTTACGTGTGCTGAGTCAACAAGCGTTCACCTGCAAGGACATGTGTCTGGATTGTCGGTGTGGTGGTGCATTTGCAATTGTTTATGTGCACTTGACTCGTACCCTATTCCCGAGTACACACTCCTAGATTTTAAATTCTCGACAACAACCTAAAAATCATTAAAATTTTTCACAAAATCCATAAAAATTCAAAACAAATTTAAAACAATTCCTAAAAAATAGAAAAAAACTTGGATTTTTTTTGAATCACTTCTAATCATTCTCTCAGCTGAAAACGTCCATATAAAATTTTAAAAATATATATAGAAAAACCTCCTTAAAACATTAAAATTTCATGAAAATTCCTTAAAATCCTTAAAAAGCATCAAAATCGGAAAAAAATCCAAGAAATTACCCAAAATTTCAAAAAAAAATCTCCATCATTTGGACAAATTGCCATGGACTCCAACTTTGCATATGCATTCAAAATTTATTATTTCCATAGGAAATTACCTCTTAAATGAGTCCTATTTTTTGAAAAATCTTTTCTAAATCCGAAAAAATATTTGGCCAATTCCTCAAAATTGTGGAACATAACGTGGATTCCTTGTTCAAATTTTACCGTGAATTTTGCTGATTAAATTGAACGAAAAATCCAACTCCAACACAAATAGATCGAACATGACAAACAATACCATAAATAAAAGCACAACCAACCACATCAACTTCAAAACAATAATATTAAAACCTCCAAACCCTTTTATAAAAAAAAAAACAAAAACAACAATGAATTATACACTTATTCATATGATATACCTCATTTATACTTCTTACATATGTTCCTTTTGTTTTTTAATTAAAGAAAACCAAATCTAAGCCAACACATTCCATACACATAAATGGATAAGTAGACAAAAATTTCAACACCACATTACAAGCATATTGAAAATTTTTATATGGTGTTTTGTTCTTCTTTGATTATGTCCTAAATTTTTCTAGCTAGTTGGGTTTCTTATTGGCTTCTTTTCTTTCCTTTTTTATTTTTGCAACCCCAAATCCCATAATTCATTATTAAAAGAAATTGTGATCACCACGTTTTTCACACGCGTCCATGCCACATACACACGTTTTTTAATTAAAGTCAACTCACCATTCACTTAGCACATGCTTTGTGTGCTACAGACATGTTTAATTTTAATTAAAAACGAACCAACTGTCACAAAAAAGCACATACTAGCAAAAAAGCGCCCAACACACAATTCATTTTTAATAAATAAATTTACATTTAGCGACCTTTAGTCAAGGTTCGAAGTCTGGGTTATGCTAAAAGTACCATGTCAAGCTTAATAATTTTTAAATAAATGATAATAAGGAACCACAGTTTTCTTTTTAAGGTTTATTACCTAATAAAATTTCACCCATTATTAATAATTTTATTAAAATGAATCCTTCATTACATTTCCTTTCCCTACATTGTACATTTTCCTTTTTAATGAACACGCTTCATGGGGATGGGAACGGTAGAGTCTTGTCTAGTCCCTCTTATTGATGATGGTCAATAGTGTCATATCGATGTGATTAGTTATTATGTGATTTTTTTAAATTTTTTTTTTGCTTATGTTGGATGAGTTAGGGTACGGTATGTATTTTTCTTTTTCTTTTATGCCTAATATGAGGATTCATGGTGTCTGTTTATCTACATCGCATGAAGCTTTCAGTCGCATGTGTGTAGAGGTCATGCCGGGTTTTTCGTAGGATGTGGATTGCTTGGGATAGTAGTCAGTCGGTCAAGTTGTGTGAGTTTATTATGATCAATATTTTATCTATTCCTATCCTGTTATTTTGCAGGCATTCATTGTGAATGTGTGTGTGTGTGTGTAAGCCATTTGAATGGCACCTCGAAACCCTTCCCTGATCTAAGATGTGCCTTTGGTATAGCATGATTATTCATTGTTGCTAGATTCGGACCTCGTTGCTAAAGTGGGATTATCCAAGTCTGGGGGCCTTTCCTTATCGCCAATTCTAGATGATCCTAATATCTGTGATCAATTTTTAACCTCTTATAGTAAGAGGTCTTGGTCCTGTTCGTGGTACAATTATTCTTATGACACCTAAGAATATGGGGAAGGCTCTTTCTTTGCCATATCGTGGGGAGTCCTTCCTTATTTCCCGTCAGTTGTTCTCTAACGAGGATACTTTGAAGTTGTTACAAAAGTGGACTCCGGATGTTTTGGATCCAAAGAGGGTTATTACCACATTAGGGGGCCAATGTCTCTATGGTTTCAAATTCCCTATGGAAGTAGTTGTGTCAATTCCTTCAGGATAGGTTTATGCCTACCAAAACCCCATCTCATCACCTCTCCAAGGAGCTGTCCACAGCTTCTCATATGGTCCTAAAAGGTATTACCATTGATTGGAGTACATATCTCCTAGCAAAGATGGATAAGCATTTCATCAAAGCTACTAGAGGAAATGTGACTAATGTCACATTTGGTTCTCTTTATGTATTCGTGATGCATGCTGCGCCTGTAAAGGAAGTCCCTTTACCTCCAATTGATCCTGCAGATGTTCCATCTCCTCCTATAATGAAGATGATGATGTGATCATTGAGAATGATGATTCTCCCCCACCTTTAGTCATTCAAAGAAAGTGCCTGAAGCGGGATGGTATGTTGGACATTTCTATTCCTTCTGTGCAACACGTGGTAACAGGAGATGCCATTCCTTTTTTATGCAAGAATATCTAGAGTTCAATTGAGCTTTTAGTTATTGCGTGTATCCAACATCTTTCTTCTTCTTTTAATGAAGAAGTTCAACAGTCTAAGGAGGAGTTGAATAAAGAGAAGATTAGTTAGCTTTTGCTCAAGAGAAAAATTTTGACCTCTGTACACAAATGGAGTAGCAAACTAAGGTCATGGATACATAGAAAGATGAAATCTCTACTTTGACAGCTTAGTTGGTAGAAACTTAGTCCCAAGTTGTTACTGTAATAGAGGAGAGGGATAGCTAGAGGGAGGTTCAAGATATGAAGGTTGTGATGCCCAAATAGAGAAGCTTAAATCAACTATAGCTATCCTAGACCAAAGCAATGCTCAGATTCAACAACTAAGGATCAATTGGCTCAGTCTAACTCTTCTTCACAGAGTCCTGTACAGCCAATTCCTTCTTTGTCCCCTGCAAATTTAGTAGTTCTTCAAAGACAAGCCACATTATGCCCTTTGTTCCAGGCTAAGGTAGAAAGACTTCAGTCTCAAATGGATTTGTTGTGGTCTTAATTTGAGCAGTTTCAAGAATATGTACCTCTAGATCACTCCTTTTTCGTGCATTATTAGCAATAGAAGTTGGCCTTTTACATTAAGCTTTCCACAATAGATTTACCTCTCTTGGAAGATGATTGGAGTGGGGCATGATCTTCTGACTTATTGGCTGAAGTAGTCAAAATGGTTTTTGAGGACTCAGTGACTTCAAATACTATGCTTCTATCTTATATGTATCTGAGAGGCAATTTGCTAATTCTAGACGATGAAGATTTGGCTTGGTATGTCAGGGATGTGGTACTACAAGCTGCTTTGTATGTCAGACATTTGGAGTTGCGGATAGATGAGATGTTTCAGTGTTATTTCTCCAAAGTGGCTAATTGTCCTGAGATTTTGTGGCATATCATGATTGACTCTGTCGTTTTGAATCAATGCCAAATCAAAGCTTTAGCTCGTGCACAAAAAATTAACCAACTGAGGGTGGATCTTTTAGCCCATCTTTCCAAGAAACCCCCATTTGATTCCTCCTTCTTTGAAGCTTATCATCATAGATCTGCCTTAGATCCATCATTATCTTGTCTATCTCATTATCAACAGATGGCCTATAGGTATGATACTTATCTTTCCCTTTATCAATCTAACCCCCAAGTCATTTTACTCCTTCTCTTTCAACCCCAAGGTGTTCCTCAAATTGCTATCTTTACTCATTGTTCTTTTGTTGAAGATTGTGTCTTTTCCCCTCCTCCTTCTTGTCCTTCCCCATCTACAGTGTTTCTCTCCACTTTTCTAGCCTATCTATTAATACCTTTCTTAATAGATTCTCCTAAATTTTTAGCTAATCCCTCTTTAGCTCATTCTTTATTTTATGATTTTGCCTACCCATCTCTTCATCCTCTTTTACTAGTTCCTTGTTAAAGGCATGGTTAAGGCATAACCTAGGAGTTCCTTATTTAGTTTTGTAAGGGTATCTTAAACCTTTGTCTTGATCAGAAGTGAAAAGTCATGAGTAGACTATGAGTCTTTTTGGGAAGTTAGAAGGGGTGTTCGAAAAATTTGTTCGTGTCAAGAGAATAGATGAGCCTATAAATGATGATGTGATTATGATGGAACAAAACACATTTCTCTGCTTGTGGTTCTCTCTCTATTCAAAACTATAATATGTTTCGTATATCGACTAACTAAATTATGAAATGGAGTCTATGTGGTAAAAAATGAGCCTGTTGAGATGGAAGGAATGATTCAGAATTAATGTTCAAAACAGACATATTAGTCAGGGTTGAAGACATATTGAATCTGTTTGTTATGGGGAAGCGGTTTGTTTTATGTTAAATCTGGGGAAGATTTTTGACTTGTAACACTTGGCAATCCTACGAATGAGTCTTTGGGCATCAGGCAGGATGTTTCACAATGGAAAAGGTGCAGAAGATTCATGAGTTAAAGGATATAGTCAGAAATGGATTCATAGCTTGAGGAATTTCAGTATCGAACTACTGAAGAGGAGAAATGGGAATCCTTTGCACATGCTTAGTTACATGAATTTTAGAATTGGACAACAGAAGAGGAGGAGTTTGAGGCATATAGTTAGGTATTTTTGAACACACATTTTCTTGATTTACCTTTGGACATTATTGGAAAGGTCAGGGAGGTAGTGTGGAAATAATAGACAAAATAGGTTGCTCCTTTTGGCTTGAAGTATACATGAAGTGTGTTCAAGCAAATTTGGCATAATCAGTATCTTTGGCAATTTTGTCAACCATATGGATTGAGTTATAGACCTAAATTGGTCAAGGGAAGACGAAGAAATCGGTGTGGCCGTGCCAATCATCATTGTGAACATTTGCACCTAGAGGTCAACAGTAGTCTGAACTAATGACATAATAGATTTATCGTATATATCAGTTGAAAAATACAGGGGTGAAGGCTTTGGAACCTATTACACTAGGCTACATGCAAAATTAGAACAGGAAGAGAAACAGAAGAAGAAAGAAAATCAGAGGTCCAGTAGTGGCAGTCAGGTGGAAATCTTGGATTTAGGGTACCTGAGTGATAAGGTAGCACAAATTGAGGAGGCATGCCCTAGTCATGCAATAGGAGATGTTGTTATTGATCAACAATTACAAATTACACCAGGTGAGGAGGAGAAAATTAGAAATAGATTTGTGGGACTATTAGCATGGCCACAAATATAAGGACAGACAAGGAGAAAACAAGGTTTCAACCATTACCTAAAACACCAGCAAGAAGAAAGGTTGCAGCAACACAATAGCCACGGTCAATGGCACAACCCCCTAATCTAGCAAATCTCAAAGTCAAATTTGCAAACTTCAAGGGTGAGTCCAAAGAGGAAGACCCTGGTCCCCATGTAGCTCAATTTAGCACAAAATGGAAAGCGAGTGGACTATAAGTATTGTATGGAGATGATGTGAAAAATCAAAAATTTGCTGCGACATTGGAGGGTAAGGCTATGAACTCGTTTACACAGTATGGTGCATTCCATTTTGCTGATACACAAGCATTACAAACAACATTTCTGGCAAGATTCAGAAGGTGGAAAACACCCATTGATATTCTAAAGAAGCTTAAAACAATGAAACAGAAGTGACTTCTTGTGGAGGATTATGCACAATAGTTTCTAGATTCGAATGGAAGACTTGCATCCAATGAAAGAATAACCAATGAGATGCTGGGGGAATATTTCTGTAATGGGTTGAGGAAATCCCTGAGAACTACAGTAGCCAACATAGATATTCCTGGAGGTGTAGGAGGATTTAATTAGTTGGTAGCAGCTGCCAGAAGAGCATAGAAAAGGTTGGGAACCATCAAACAAAAGAAGAAGAAGTATAGCAGTGATTCGGATACAGATTCAAATTCAGATTCAAACTCAGATTTAGAGTCTAACTTAGGTTCAGATTTAGAAGATGACAATTCAAATTTAGATTCTAATGATTCAGAAGATGAGGAAAGGAAATCCGGAAGCATGAAGAAGAAAAGGAAAGAGAAGCAGAGGAGTAAAGCTAGGGGAAAGAAGGACAAAAATGGAAAGGGAAAGACAAAGAGCAAGTCTCACAACCTAAATAAACAAATTATTGCAACTTTGAAGAGTATGGGAATTTCAACATCTTAGAAGAAGGACAAACCATATTGTAATCCATGTCAAAAGCATGGGCACATAGATGCTACCTGTTGGTACAATTCCAACAATAGGGCAAACCCAAGACAGCTAGCACCAAGGGAAAATGCACCAGCTGCAAATGCAATGGAGCCAGATAGAAATAGAGCAATGGAAGGTCCACCTAGAAGATTTCAGGGAAGAAATAACTGGGGACCACCTAATCCTCAAGGAAATGGTAATTTGAATGATGACCCATGCACATACTGTGGAGAAATGAATCACAGGTAGGGTTTGAATTGCTCATTGTGGTGTAAACACATAGAGGAGAGAGAGGTATTCCTATTATCAAATATAGCAAAATATAGCAATCAGAGACCACCTGCATAGGCACAACAGAATAGGCCACCACAGGCTAATGTATTTGGCAAGTTAATGTACCCAAAATCACTGTTAATTTTCAAGAACATGAAATACAAGGAGCATTGTCGGATGGAGATTCAGGTGTGAAATTTCTACCTAAATTCATGTATGCCAGATTGAAGCTGCCTGAGCTAGAAGAAGCTCCTTTTCAACTTAAAATGGTAGATCAGAGGAGGATTCAACCTTTAGGAATTCTCAGAAATCAACAGCCTACTGTTTCAGGACTTACCTTTCCAGTGAATTTTGTAGTGTTAAAAATGGATGAAGGAGACAGCCCATATCCACTTCTATTGGGAAGGCCTTGGTTTAAGTAGGCTAAGGTTAAACATGATTGGGGAGTTGCAAAAATAACAGTCAGGAAGGGGAAGAAGAAAGCTCACATGAATATGATACATAGTGCAACCTTGCCCAGAGAAGCCAAAGCCTTGTATGCACAGGGTATTAACATGGTGAAGGAAGTCGATGAATGATGATGAAGATGCTTTCCTTAAAGTTAATGAATCAGTTATATCTATTTTTGATATAGATGTGGTTAGAATTCTGGAACACTTTAAGGAGTAGAAGGAATCTGTAACCTCCCAACAACAAAATGAGAGTAAACAGGAAGATCCTGTAGAAGAGGACATAAACAGGAAGTTATCTGAACAGGATGAAAATATGCATATTTAGCACATCATTCAGGCTGAAGAGGCTTTTGAGGAACAGATGGCTAAAACTGCCAAAGTCCAAGAAGATGATTTATAGGATCTTAATTTAGGTTTTGAAAAGGATCCTCAGATTGTCAAAGTCAGTGTTCATGTGGAAGGCCAGTTCAAAATTAATTTGAGTTAGCTATTACAAGAATTGAAAGATATTTTTGCATGGAGTTACACTGATATGAAGGGAGTGGATCCTAGGTTTTGTATACACAGGATTAACCTAAAAAAAGATACAGCCCATGTTATTTCACAGAGATACATGATGAACCCAAACTATGTAAAGGCTATTAAGGAGGAGTTGGATAAACTTCTGAAAGTGGGATTTATTTATCCTTTGGAGAAGGTGACATGGTTGTTACCTATAGTGGTGGTGCCAAAGAAGAATGGCAAACTCAGAATCAGTGTTGACTACAAGAAACTAAATGTAGCCACTATAACTGATCCTTTCCCATTACCATTTCAAGATACTCTATTGGATGCAATTGCAGGTCATCAAATGTACAGTTTCTTGGATGGATTCAGTGGTTACAATCAAATATTGATGGCAAAAGAAGACAGAGAGAAGATTGCTTTTGTTATAGAGTGGGGAGTATATGCCAGTAATGTAATGGTACTTGGCTTGAAAAATGCTCCACCTACATTTCAGAAATGGGTATAGGAAGTCTTTGCTCCATACTTGACAACATTCATGAGAGTTTTTCTAGATGATTTTAGTGTGTTTGGGAAGACTGTGGATCACCTTAATAAACTCAGATTATGCCTTGCAAGATGCAAAATGGCTAGGTTGAGTCTTAATCTAACCAAATGTGCTTTTGCTGTTAAAAGAGGGATTTTACTGAGGCATATCATTTCAGAAGAAGGCATACAGGTTGATTCCAGGAAAGTGGCAGCTATTCAAAAGGCCAAGCCACCAGCAAACTTGAAGGAATTGAGCAGATTTGTTGGATAGATCAAGTGGCATAACATATTTTTGAAACATTTGTCTCATGTTTGTGTTCCATTGACCAAGTTGGCCAAGAAGGATGTGAAGTATGTCTGGATAGAAGAACATGAAAAAGCATTCAGATTACTGAAGAAGATGTTACAAGTAGCACCAATAATGCAACCTCCTGATTGGAGTTTACCATTCCATGTGTTTGGAGATGCCTCTGATATTGCAATGGGAGCTGTATTAATGCAGGAAGAACAGAAAAGCTGGTTTAGACTAGTATATTATGCAAGCAAGGTCATGACAGGAACAAAAAGAAATTATTCTGTTACTGAAAGGGAGTGCTTGGGAGTTATCTTTGCACTGAAAAAGTTCAGACATTATTTGTTGGGCAATTCAATCATAATTCATGTGGATCATCGGGCATTGATCTATTTGGTGAACAAACCACAACCAACATGAACATTGGCTAGATGGATTCTGCTATTATAGGAATTTGATTATTCCATTGTGCATAGACTTGGAAGAGCACTTGATTGCTGATTATTTAAGCAGATTGGAGTCAGGAGAACCTTTTGAAGGGATAATAGACGATTTACATGATGTAGACTTATTTCAGATTTAGGCAACCAACTCAGATGATTGGTATGAACAGATGTTTAATTACCTTACTGAAGGGATATTCTCTGAGGGAATGTGTAGGGGAGCTACGTCGCTCTACCCCGAGACCTACGGACCACTTATTGATCAAGAGTTTCAAGTCGAGCGGCCATGGCTACCTCTCACATAGCCGACGTGCAATGCCTACCTTGTGGGTGTAGTGAGCTTACCTTGATGCTCAATCGAGTTTTCTCCTCTCTCTCACACTCCGATAGCTCTACGATCCTTGTGGCAAGTTCAAGAAACCTCAATCCCTCTCCGTCAAGCTCCATCCTCCATAGCCGCGCGAGACAAGAGAAGAGAAGAAGGGAAGGAAATATGAAGAGAAAAGATGGGGAGCTTCTTCTCCACGATCCCTGACTCTCACACACTCACTCCCTCACTCCCTCACACTCCCTCAATCCCTCACTCAAGCGCAAGAAAGAAGGTAAGAAGCAAGAGAAGAGAAAGAAGAAGCTTTAGCCACACCCAAGAATGAACTTCTCATTCACTTTTGAACTGTATATACATGCCCTACTTTTTGGGCGGTTTTTTTCCACTTTTTACATGGCTGGCCATTAGCCTAGGCCCTCTTTTCCTATTTTCCCACCATTCTAACTTATCCCGTTCCCATTAATGCATACAATTGGCACAGGAGTGAGCCCGGCGCTCTTTTTACAAGGATTCAGGAGCGCCTTCATATTTAATGGTGCGCTTTTACTCTTTTCTTTTCTCGAGGCGACACCTCATTCAGATTTTCAGAGCCTGACCTTCATCCAGGATGCCTTTTCTTTCCTTTGTCCTGTGCCTTCTTGGTTGTCTCCTTCTTCCATTTTTCCCGCACTTCTGTTCCATTTTTCGTTCCTCTGTGCTGCGGTAAACATTACCCCCTCCTAGTAGAGTGCCAGTCCCATGGCACTAGGGTGGGGAGCAACAGGGTAGTTGGGATTCATGCTAAGTGGAAATGGCAAATAGATGACCACTGTCGAAAAGGTGGCGCTCTGATGAGAGATGATGGGGTGTTGGTTCCTGGTGATTTGGAGAGGTTCCGGCTTGCTTTGATCTGCATGAAGATGCTTGGCCTTGGTTACACAATTGGAATTTGTCGTCGGCGATGACTGTCAAAATCGGGGCTCTGTAATCAGTTGAAGAACACATGGTGCCAAGATGTAGCCAATGGCGGGCCCGACTGAGTTACGAACAGCCTGCAAGAGAAAGTTGTGCACTCCCTAAGGGGGGTATCTATCTCACGGTGAGGTGTAAGTGCATGTGCAGTGGAACTGGGAGGTGGATCTAACCTTGGGCAAGCCCTTGGTAATGTCTCACACTTGAGGACCCAGTTTGTGCGTTGTTGGAGGTGTAATGCAGTGCAGAGCTTAGGGTGACAGGTCTGAAAGTCCTGCCCTTGATGTGCCCTAAGCCTGGAGTGGGGAGAGGGGCTAGGGGTGATCCCTAGGTGTAGTGAGCAAAGTGTGTGCTTTTTTTTTTTGAAGGCGTTTAGGTAGTGCCGATCACCGTCAGTCGAAGCGCAGGGAGGTCACAGGCATTGGGATAGAAAGGCACGGCTTTGGAGATATTCTTTAATTGCAGCTCGGGCCTTCAGAGGTGTGGATGACAAAAAGGGGTGGTTACACCTTGTGAAGCGGGTGTCATTCATGTTTTCTAAGAGCTCCAAGCAAAAGGAGGGGAGGAGGGATGTCCTCATCATTAATCGAGTCATAGCTCTACTATGGATGCCTAGATTGATGTCAAAAAAGAGGGGGGGGGGGGGGGAGGTGAGCTTCTTCAGCGGTAGGCTTTTATAGTAATAGGAATTTGAGCAACCTAAGATAGTTGCAGGTGGTTAGGAAGGTAGGATCTGGGCAGGAGGAGAAGTCCGCGAGGAAGCGGGTGATGGATGGAAGGATATCCTGTTGTCTAAAGACTAAGCATTCCTCGGGAGTTTGGGTAGTTACATTATATATTTTAGGAAAATCAAAATCCCCGTGAATGGCGCGGTCATAGTCCACTCCATGCCAGCGGGGGTAGGGCATGTAGGAGGGGTCATTTCGCTCCTCGGGGAGTGAGTTGTAGAAGGCGGTCTAGGCATCAAAATTGGCGTCCCAAATCCTCCACTGCCACTTTGGCTACGCCACTCTGATTCACCTTGTCCTGCCAGTAGTCTGCAGGCTCCTGCCTCCACGTGGTCATAATTAGGCTCCTTTCTTCCACCCATCTGTTCGCTAGGTCATTGGCTAGATCCTTGATTTTGGATAGGATACTGAGCGGCAACGCCCGGTCCAGCGATATCTCAAAAGGCCTTGTCTGAAACTCTCGGTCACGCCAGATGACCAATTCCTGCGGCCAATCGATGGGGTTGGGGTCCCTTCGTAGTGGTACTGGCTCGTCAGAGAATTGTCTTGGTAGTGATCGGGATCTGCGTTGTGCATCCTCTGCCAGCTCCTGTCTCCTCCTTGTGGCTGCCACAATGCACTTCGGCATGTGGGCATCTTCAGTTTCGTCTGGTGGGAGGTTTGGTAGAGGGGGACTGGGCGCTTTCCATAGTTCTTCATCGGCCTCTTGGTTCGAATCTAGGCCTTCCTCGGTATCTTGTTCAGCCATGGCTGGGATTGTTTGCGGTGGTGGTGCGGGCGGCTCCTACTCTTCAAATTCCAGGTCCTTGAGCTTAACAGTGGAGAGGCCCACACTGCGTAGGTAGCTGAATTGTTCCTTGGTGAGTCCCGTGCTGGTGGGGAGCTCCCGTTCCTGAAGGCCGTACCTTAGTGCCCGGGTAGTCAATTCCAGTTTTCTTCTCACCCTTTCCACTGAATCATCACCCTGTGCTTGGGTGACATGTAGTACGGTGCTGAGGAAGGCTTGCCTTTGTGCGTGGGTGTATACATTGGCTGCTTCAGCTCTAGATTCGGAAAGCACTCTCTCGCACTCTGCCACCGCCAAGCGCTCCGTTAATTGCCTGATTCTGTCAAAGTTATTTGCTTCCCAAGCGTTGGCCCTTTCATCCATCTTTTGTCTTTCCTCTTCCATCGCACTCGCCAGTGTGGTTAAAGCCCAGAGTTGATGCCACTCCCTGGACTTCCGAGCCAGCTACACTTTGGCGATTTCCTTCACTTGAGTTGCAATACTGAATTTATGCTTTGCCTCATCAATTCGTTTTGATCTCTCTTGTGCCAGCTGCTCATGGCTTTGGATTTCTGCAAGGTGCAGTCTTCATTGCATGAAGGCCATGGCCATGAGGGCCTCAGTGTCCTCCTTGGCAACTTCTAACGCCCCTTGCAGCCGTTGTACCTCCTGTTGTTGTTCTTGCACTTTCGTTGCGAGGGTTGTGGACCAGCCCTGTGCTAGGAATTCTATCTCTCTTTCTAGCCTATTTTGCTCCTCGAGCTCATAATGGAGCTTTGCCATGGCATCCCCCTACCCCTTGCTTGGTTCACCTTCTTGAGTCGCCAATAGGCCGCACCCCTCTAGTCTGGCTGTTCTTTGCTCTAGGTCGGCATACTGCTGCACTAACAACTTTAAACTATGTTGTTCAACCACCATGTTCTGTTCTTCGTCCTCCAGCCTCTATCTAGGCGGTTCTCATTGTCCTGGGCCTCCTTCTTTTTTGCCTCCAGCTGGTCTTGTAACACCTTGATCTCCCTTTGCCGGTTAGCCTCTTGCTTTGAAACTTCGAGCTTCAGGGCGTCACGTAGGCGTCGTAGTCTGCTCCAGGTGACAGGGGATGGGAGCTGTGGTGGTTGATGCTTCAAGTTTTTGCCGTTTAGGGTCTTTCCTGGATTCAGCATCAGCGGTGGCAGGTCTTTTTGTTCTAGGTTCTGGGACAATCTCTGCCACCTTACTGACGAGCATCTGCATCATGCTCATCAATTGGGCCATGTCCGGAGAAGGCGTGGGCTATGGGGCTTTTGGGGCGTCTGTTGGTGTTAGCTCGAAGGAGGGAGGCAGGGGGTGTAACAGTGACTTTCCCTTGCCTGCGATCATCGGGACTGCCCTCGCACTGCCACTCGCTTCGGCTTCATGGTGAGGACCATAGGGGTTGATTTCTCCTGGTTTGTGAGTTTCTTCAACAGACCTGCCGAGTGGCCTCAGCCAACTCGGCCAGCTCCTTCATGCTCAGTTCTTCGTAGGCTTCCTCTTCCGCCCTTCTCTGCTGTTTCTTTTCTACCCTTTTTGACTCCTCTTTAACTTTTGCGAGTTCTTCCTCCTCCTCTTTCTACAGTTGTTCTTCCAACCCACATGACTCTTTTCGAGCCCTCTTCTCCTCAGCTCGCTCCCCTTTGCTCAGTGTCTTTGCCTTCTTTTGGCCCTTGCCGTTCTTCATTTGCTTTTGAGGCCCGGCCTTTTGCGGTGGTGGTTCTTCAGGATTGCCTACATCGCTAGCCATCCTTTCACTCGAGCCTTCTTCCTCTTGACGTGGTGAGTCTTGGTGCTCAATCTGCTCTCCCTCCACACGAGCAGCCTTGATGTCCTCGTCAATGATTACTGTAAGTATACCTCCGTACCTGATCGTGGAGGCCTTGATGGCAGGTTTTTTCCTCGTGGATCACGTGGTGGAGGCTAGGGATTCCTCATCGGCTGGCGTTGCGGCTGGAGCTAGAAGGGCGGCTGAACTCTTTATAGTCTTCTAGACAAAACCGTTCCAGTCCACCTCCTCTGGGACTTCTAGCGCAATGCTTTCCAGTAGTGGTACACTGATCCTATTCATGAGGGCGTTGTACATGTGGCTGGAGAAGAGAGAATGGATCATCTTAGCATGCATTCTTGTCGCCGGGTCTGGAATGTCGGCTAGACTAATTCCATCGACCGTGTGTACATCTTTCTTTTTGATTCGCAGCATGGCGTACACGTCCCTTTTTTAGCGTCTTTATTTTTTGGGCACGAGTCCCAGGGCTCTTTCGACAGTGGCGGCGTCAAGGGGCACCTGTACCCATCTTTCTTGATTACCTGCCCTTACCGTGACCATGCTACAGCTTCGTTCTTCATTGAAATTTCTCAAGAACTCTGCACACATGCTGTAGTCGACAGCCTGCCCGACTTTCTCTACGTACTTTTGGAGGTTGCATTTGTTCACCAACTCTCTTACGGTCAGCTCCTCTGAGATAGCCTCATCTAGGTTCATGGTATGCTTGAAAGTAAATTGGATGAATCCCCGTGTTTCGATGCTGATTCCATATTTCGTCATCTCTGCTTCTGTAAATGGAAGTCTACCCTATCTTGCCATGGTATGTGCCTGCCATTACCCCAGCCAATGTTAGAGTTACGATTTGATTCATTCATAGCATAAGAAAAGAAAAAATATGTGCACCAGTTTATCGGGCAGATTTAAGGAGATGAAACTTTTTTAGAAATGATTAACAACCAACATCTTTTCCTCCTTGCTTTCTTTCCTATTTGAATTTAGTAGGGTGTTGTTAGCCTTCACACTTTTGCTACCTCACTTGGTCAGTCCCTTGGTTGTCACCCGCTCTCCCCCCTCTTTTCTAAGTGGCATGGGGGAGGGAAGGCTTGCATGGGCTGTGTGGGGTGAGCTACTTGGCCATAAGCCATGTATACAGGTTAGGGTTGTATTCAAATTGGGCATGGCGATCAAGTTCGCCTGGTTGCAGGGAAGCTTGAGTGATGTAGGTTAAGACGTCATGAAAGATGTCTCTCGAGTTGAGGCGACTAGCAATGTGCAACTCCTCCTCTATGAGGAATTGGTCGATGTATGGATGGGCCAGTACTTGATCATCTAAGTGTAGGTTGTGTGTAATGGCCAGAACTCTGAATGAAAGAGGTGCCACGTACGTAGGGTCGCATTCAATTGTTTTGATTGCCCTCCTTTGCTCAGCATTAGTCATAATCCGACGGCCTTTTTTCTCCCATTGGAGTCGTAAGGCATACCACAGTTGCAGGAATGGAGAAGCAGAGCTGGCAAGCTGCACAAGCTTCTTCAGTTCACATTCCGGCATAGATCAAGCGGGCTTGCAGTATGAGGTGACTAGTCACCTGAGAACAACTTGTTCCTTCGAGATCTCTCCATTAGCGATTAGCTCAGCCGCAAATTTGGGAAACTTGATGGTCATGAACTCGTAGTCCTCCCAAGTGCATGGCAACGAGCGAACATCGAAAGCGAGGGGTTTGTCAAGAAGTCCTAGGTCAAGTCTCTTGTAGCTTCTAGCGAATGTAGTGAAGGTGTTGTCCAACTCCTTGATGCATGCCATTACGTCATTCCCAGAGGTCTCAGCAAGATCCTTGGCTGATCATCTTTTGTACGAAGGTTTCAGACCTGCTAGTGGTGATGGAGCAGTTGGGCTGGATAGTAGTGACTCTCTTGCAGGCGTCGTTAATGGGATTGTGCTTTTTGGATCATTTGGAAACGCTGCGGCAGGCTCCCGTGCCATAGGGAGCGTGCTGCAATTCATTCGAGTGGGCATGGGGGTGTGCACCTCCTCTGACTTAGAGGGTGGTGGATCATCCAGTTTGGGACACTGAAAGTGTTGGGTGGCCTTAACCATCAATGTTGCTGCTTTGACGTTCCTTGCGACTTGTGCTTTGCCCATGTCGGTCTGTTCAGCTGGAGTGGGGTTGCCCACAGTTGACTCTTTTGGGTGTTTGACCTTGGGCACCCATATCCAGGGGTTGCCCTCATAGTATCCTTGCGCTCGCAGGAGATCTTTCGGTATCCATCATGGCGTGGTGGTGCACCCATGTCCATGGCACCTCGGCTGCGATTGATAATTTTTGCGTTTAGAAGCGTGTTTTTGTGGTCTACCAGGAGGTGACACTCGCCGTTTCGGCACCCATGTGTGCGTGGGCTCCCTGGCCATGTGGATGGCCTGGGTGGGTTTGCTTCTAGAGGTTGGGGTATGGGGTAAGATATCCATACCCTTCTCCTTAGGCTTGGCTGCAGGGATCTCCATCGGTGGTTCTACAATTGTAGAAGGCGCAAGCTGGCCCTTGCTGGAAGTAGTTACTATACACACATTGCCCATGGTCAGGTGAATGCGGTCTAGGTTGTAGTCCACATTGCAGCTTGTTTGCTTTTTGAAAGTGCGCCCTAGTAGTGATTTATCCCCGGCCCCTTTAGTGTTTGGTAACACATAAAAGACGACTGGATAGTCCCAGACTTGACGGAGATAGCCGCTCGGCATTTCCTTAACAGAGGGTAAGTGTTGCCCCCAAAAGGGCTAAGTTTTGCGATTGTGGGTTGTAATTTAGGCCGACCAATGTGTGTCCAATGTCGTGTGTTAGGACATTACGGTC
Organism: Lygodium microphyllum; assembly: GCF_053477565.2. Taxonomy (NCBI): domain Eukaryota; kingdom Viridiplantae; phylum Streptophyta; class Polypodiopsida; order Schizaeales; family Lygodiaceae; genus Lygodium; species Lygodium microphyllum. The sequence continues at coordinate 101,303,518 of NC_141141.1, read as the reverse complement.
GGCCCCTTCGTCGATCAGGGCATCAAAAGAATATGTCCGTTCTGCAGTGACCGTGATTCGAAGGTAGGCGGGTGCCACTGCTTCTTCATCATGATCAGTGAGTTCGGTGATTGTGGCCACGCAGACGATGACGGGGGGTTCACGCATCGGTGGTTCTACAGCGGATGGGAAGGGGGATAGTACTTTTTTCATGCGACTACCATTGAAGAAGCCTATTCCTTCCCCTTCGAGCGTCTCCAACTCGACATTGCCCGTTTTGCTAATTGCACGCACTCGGAAAGGCCCTAGCCCTCGAAATTTCATCTTTTGTTTGTGCCCTTTCACTGAGTAGAGTAGTACGAGGTCCTCGTGATAAAAGTTGCGGTGGTTGACGTGCTTGTCATACCATAGCTTTTGTAGTGCCTTTTCACAGATTAGAGTGTGGGTGACTAAAAGCCGAGTTTTTGTGAGACGCTCTAGCTCCTCTAAGCAGTTAGTCCAAGCCTCTCTTCCCTCCCAATGCTCCTGCACTACTATTCTTAAGCTAGGGACGAAGAATTCTAGAGGTAGAATGGCCTCCGTCCCGTAGGTCAGCCTAAAGGGTGTTTACCCGCGACAGTTGTCTTATAAGCCGTCCGATAAGCCCACAAGGCGGCCATCAGCTTATTATCCCAGTCTCTTCTTGATGTGGATACTACCTTAGTAAGCACGTTAACTGGGATTTTATTCGTGGACTTTGCTTGGCATTTGCCTGAGGGTAGTAGGGGGAGGACCTTCTATGAATGATTAAAAAGGTTGAGAGCAAGTGGGATATCACTTCATTAACGAAGTGTGCACCTTGGTCACTTACTAGTTCGATTGGACAACCAAACCACGAAAAGACCTATTCCCACATGAACTTTGCAGTGGTCCTAGCGTCGTTCCTTTTGGTGGCTCGTGCCTTCGCCCACAATGATGTAGCGCGCCTGGGAGTATTGAGCTGCTGGACCCCATTTTTCGAAGGGCTGTTGAGCTATTATGGGGGTTAACTCCATCTTATCTTTGCGCATGGGCATCTTAGTCCTTTGGCACTCGTCGGAGTATTTGACGAACTTAGCCACGTCGCGGAATAGGGTGGGCCACCAGAGTTGGGATTGTAATACCTTGCGGGCGGTCGTGTCCCCACTAAAGTGCCCGCTAGCTATCCTGCCGTGCGCCTCTCCCAATACATCATGCATCTCGTGCTCGCACATGCATCTACGTAGCAGCCCGTCCTGTCCCAACCTATAGAGTTGGCCAGCAATTAGTTGGTATGGCTGGATTTTTAAGATAAGTCTCCTTAGCCTAGCTTTCTCAATAGATCTCTCTGGCAAGCCATTTTCTAACACTTGGACAATATCGTCTGCCCCCAGTAAGGTGTTAGATTAGCTCTAAACAAGTCCCCTTAGCTAGACAGGCCAAAGAGGTGCGAGTCTGATAAATAATCAGGGATGCCTTGGCTAGCAACTTCCCCTATAGGTATGCAGGACATGTGATCCGCCATGTAGTGCTACTTCCCTTTACGCACAATCACTAAGAAATCGAACTCCAGTAGGAGAAGTAACCACCTTGCTATGCGGCCTGTGGCACATGGCTTGTTTACGAGATACAACAGGGCTTGATGTTCCACATAAAAGACGAAGGGTGTGGCCAACAGGTAATGCCTAAATTTCTTCACCGCAAACACCATGGCTAGCCCTTCCCTTTCTGTAGTGGAGTAGTTCATTTCTATTTCAGTGAGCTGCCTGCTAGCAAGGCTCATGGGGTAATCAAGACTACATTCACCAGGCTGGCAAAGAATGGCTCCGATGGCAAATTTGGAGGCATTTATGTGTACATGGAATACTACACTCCAGTCTGGGGCTTGCAAGATGGGTGTAGTGGTGAGAGCCTTCTTTAATTGTTCATATGCGCGTTGGCATTCCTCTGTCCACTCGAATACAATCAGTAGCTTGTACAATGGTCTAGCAATCAACGCGTAGTTTAGTACAAAGCGTCGGTAGTATCCGATGTGGCCTAGGAAACATTGGATGACCTTGTAATTGGTGGGCGGTGGGAGGTTGGTAATGGCCCTAACTTTTGATAAGTCAGTGGCAATGCCATTCCGTGACACTACATGCCCTAGGATGCATCTGTGCTTCACCTAGAACTGGCACTTCAAGGGGTTCAGCGAGAATTTGTATGGTCGGCATTGTTTGAAGATGGCTCCCAGCCTCCCTAAGTGTTCAACCCAACTGGAGTGTATGCATAGGTTGTCCACAAACACCTCCAGCTCGCGTCACAGCATATCCTTGAAGATTGTGCACATTAATCGTTGGAAGGTTGCAGGAGCATTCATTAGCCCAAAGGGCATAACGATGTAGGCAAAGACACCCCACTCCGTGGCGAAGGCAGTCTTGTGCCTATTGTCAGGATGCACTTGCACTTGATTGTAGCCTGAGAATCCATCCAAAAAGCTGTAAGCTCCATTCCCATTCAGGCCGAACCAAGAGATCACTTAGGGGCTTTAGATTAGCCACTTCGCTGCCTTTCAGTTTAGTGGTTAGGTACCCTATGATTCCCTAAAGCTCGAGCTTATTCGTGGGGGTGTGGAACGGGACCAGTCTCCCTGGATCCTGCGAGCTCCCCGCCATCATGCAGAGTGGCACAATGGGCTCCTCTGCTGGCATGCTCCCTGACTTAGCCACTCGCTTATACAACTCTTCCTCATCTGAGAATGGTAGGTCAATGGTTGCCAAGACGTGCATCCAATCCCTCTCGTCTCCTCAGGGCAGGGAATATACTTCGTCAGCATTCCATAGTGCTTGCGCGCCTGGGCATCGCCTTTTAGCATGGTCGAGATGGCATCGAGGTCGGCTGGGGTAGTCTTCCATGTGTCCATCTCAACCCTCACCGCCTCCGTCCTATTCCCCAAGAATATGAGGTTGTTTCCCCAGTCTTCAACCACTCGTGCATTCCTCATCCATGGCCAGCCTAGCAGTATGTCGTAGTCCACCCCCTTCATGACAATGAAGTTTAGGGAAAACTGCACTCCTACGATCTTCACTGGCCAATTTTTTAAGACCCCGAATGGTCTGACCTTCATTCTGTTGGCCAATGTGACATTGAACCTAGCCGCTTCCACAGGTGGGTTTCCCAAGGCCTGTAGAACAGCGTGGCTCAAGGCACTGACCCCTGCGCCGGTGTCCACAATTCCTTTCCATGTTGCATCCCCTAAGGCTAAGACAGGTAGGACTACATGCATCTCCATGCCTTCCCAGAAAGCATTGATGTGCAGTGACCTTGGAGCCGAGTGCAGCGTTAGGCTTGGAATTTGCGTGACTGCATCTTGCTCATGCAAGTCAACGGCAGCATGCTCCCCCTTTCCCTCCACCCAGTGCCTCAATTCTCGCCACAATGGAGGGTGCTGCCGAAGCAGGTCTCCCAAATTAATGGTCACTGGGGTGGTTACTACGGTGGTGAGGAGGTTGCTGGGTAGTTGGCTTTGTCCTCGGTCACCACTCTTCGGCCACATGTTGTGGCTAGCTTGTTGATAGGCTTCTTCCTGGTCTTGCCTTTGTGGCATCTCTCGTGGTGTTAGCGCATTCCCCGATTGAGGTCGCGATGGCGAATTGGGTGTGCTTGCACTAGAAAGGTCCTTTGTCGGATCCTCCAATATGGGTTCTACATCTTTAAGGTGTTCTTGGGCATCCTTGACCCACTCCTTTACCTTGGCGATAGCCTCGAGTTGTCGCCTGGGATGAGGGTATTCCCCCACCTTGGCACTACCTAGTTCCGCCGTCTTGGGGGCGGAGGTCTCTGCCTCGGCGTCTGTGACCCCTCTTCCCGCCACTAAGGTTGTATCTTCCTTAGTCTTAAGAGCAATCCTTGCATCTACTCTCTTTCTCCTTCTCCTCTGGCTTTTCTTTCCCAGCAAGGGTGCGTCCAGGTTACTTGGCCCAGGCAGTGAGATGCCTGTTTGTCTTGTTTGCGCTCGCATCACGACATGCAGCGGGATGGGTGTGTCCTCTCCGCCAAAGGTCTCTACGCCAAATAGCCCCAAGGGCACAGAGGGCATGTTGGACGGGACTGGCTGTTGGTTTTCGCCTAGGGCAGTCAGGAAACAAGTGCGTGATCCCACATTCGGCACACCTAAGGTCAGCCTTGTCCTGATTTTCCTGTTCCCTTTCTAGGCAGCATGATGATATATGGCCTGGAGATGACTGCAGGTCCAACATGAGATTGGGTCCTGGCTTGGTCCTCCAAAGCCTTTGCCTCTTCCTCTGCCCAGCGCCATCACTGGCACCGATCTATAGTCCATTAGGTATGGATTGCCTTCCTCGTCATAGGAGATGTATGGATTTACGTAGCTCTCTTCTTCACTAGGTTCCTCCACATAATGAATAGGAGCGTCACTCGGTGGTTGGGTTACGTAGGGTCTTGGTGGTATAGGTATGCCTGTTGGGTTCATCTCTAGCCTAGGGATGACTGGTCTCGTGTCGTTTGGTGCTGGGAGTGCTAGCTGGGCTCCCTTGCCAAGGAAGTTAGATGGCCTGTTGCCTAGGTAAGGAGGGTTGTATTGCGGCGCATACGGAAACCTCCTGGGCAACCTACAGTGCAATGTGTCATGTTCGAACCTACCATAGTTTGAACACGGTCTAGATCTAGGATCTTGACACTCGGCTGGGAGGTGGTTTCCACCACGGTGTATACACTGCACATGGGCTCGCATAGGCTTCCTTATTTGTTCTTGTAAACGTGCAAGCTCCATTCTCACCTCAGCGAGGTCCTGGCCTTGGTCGACTCCCTTTCCCTTATCTCGCGCGCTAGAGCTCTCTCTCTCACCCAACATCGTTGACCACTCTGAAGCCCTCTCGCCTGCACCGTTCCAACTGGTGTTCCTCATGCTTCGCTCCCTAAGCTGGTCATCTACCCTTATTGCTTCATCAAAAACCCTAGGCAGCACATCTGTATGTAGTGTGGAGTTACTAGCTAAGGCCTTGTAGAGTTCCTCGCTACTACGGATTCCATTTATGAACACTGTAGACACATCCTTTTCGTTAGGTCGCTCATTGGCCGGGATCCTCTTGAAGAGGCTATGTACATGTGTGACATAGTCTCTTACGTCCTCCTTTTCTCTCTGGCTAACATTCATCAAGCAGACAATGAGGTTGTTGGAGTATCCTGCCTTAGAGAACCTCTTGATAAAGTGGTCCTTAAGATGGGCAAAGTTCCCGCGCTCTCGGCTACATCTAGGCTGGTGTACCACACCCTCCCCTTGTCACCTAAGCACAACCCAAAAGCTTGGGAGCCTTGTGCAGGGTCTGTGAGGCCATTTGCTTCACAAACCTATTCGAACTGCTCCACAAAGCTATATGGGTCGTTGCTAGGTTCGTACTTGTCCAATTGTTTCGCCACTATAGGGATCCTAGATTGCCCCTTTGCCCCTTTGCCCCTTGTGTGACCCCTAATCCTGAGAGTAAGGCTGTGGCTAAGGCTGCCGTGCCCTGCTCAGCGGAGGTGTTGTCCATGAGCCGCCTGGCTACAAGTTCACTTAATGACAAGTTAGCCTCCACTGCCCACTCTCTCTCTGTATTTGGTCCTGCCTTTGCTGCTCTAGGCCTCGTACATATCCACGTCTTGTTGGAGTTTCCTAGCCTTTTGCTCGTGGTTATAGGCGATCATGCTCTCTAGCACCCTTTTGATTGCCTTTCGTTTCTCTTCTAGGGTCGCTACCACTTCCTCTACTGGCCTACCCTGAACTACCGTCTTGGCCAGCAAGTCATACTCGTTGACTAACTCCTACACCATGACTGGGAATTCTCCCAAGTCCAGTCTGTCCTCTCCTGGTCCGCCTTGGGATCTTGGCATTGCTTCCGCTTCTCGTTTCACTGGGTTGTCGATCAACTTGAGTAGCTCTGGCGGTGTCCAATTCTTTATGTTGCGGTCCTCCGGATCTTCGTGTCCTCTCAGGGCCCTACAGATGGAGTTCCCTAGTAGCTCACTATGCTTTGGGATCCTCTCCTAGTAGTGGGTTCCTTGATATTTTTATGTTTCCTGTTAAGCTCCTTGTTACTAAAAACTATCGTTAATCTTATCCACAACTTGTGCTTCGTGCTTTCTAGTGCTCAGTGTGGAAGCAGGCTTTTCCTTTCCTTGTAGTGCACCCTAGGTTATGAAATCAGAAGGTGAGGTGAGGATGTACTAAATGCCTGATGCAGGCTCCACCCCACTGCCTACGGTTGTGGCATGATGTGGCTTTTGGTGCAGGTCCTGGCCAATCTAAATTCTTACAGAAAGACCCTGCTGCATTCCTTATCCTGCTTCAGGGTTGGTTAGTTGGTTGGCTGGTCGCATCCAATTCCAAATTATGTCCGCCCGGTGTCTAGCTATTCAGGGTGAATCTTTGGTCACCTTGTCTGGTATCCAGCTTCCAAGATCAAACTGGGTTCCCTGGGCGGGTCAGAGACGTGACTAGGGTACCCAGGACTATGGCCTAGGTGAACCACCTTCTATTCAAGCTCTGATGCTCTGGTCCGATTCTGGGAATCGGACGGGGGTCTGGTCCGACTTTGGGAATCGGACGGGTCTGGTCCGACTCTGGGAATCGGACGGGTCTGGTCCGACTCTGGGAATCGGACGGCGGGTTTGGTCCAACTCTGGGAATCAGACACGTGGCCCGACTTGGTGGGCTGGTCCGATTTTCAAACGGTCCCCGACTCTGGAAATTGGACAGTCCGATTCTGGGAATCGGACGGGACTGGTTTGACGGCGCGACCGATGGCCTGCAAGTTGTGCACGACGCCTTTAGGTCAATGCCTACTCTATCAAATCGTGCCGCACTTTCCAAATCAATGAGAGCAACAGAGGGAAACATCTGGCATACCTCGAAGCGATGGGGTGCTGGATCGGTCAGCACTTCACGATCTCCCATAGCTCTCTCACTCTCTCGCTCTCTCCCAGGCTCTCAGTCTCACAGTCGTCTCAGAAAATAGGGTGTCAAATGTGGGTACCCTAGTCTGCTGGGCCCCTTATTACCTCCCTTAGTCTGTTGTAGACTCAGAGACTAATCTCATACACTCCACCAGCCAGATGTCTGAATCCGTGCCCCAACTTCCCTGTCTCCAGTAGCAACATAACCCTTCTGTTCCCTTCTTTTTCCTATCCTACCCTTAACCTATTGCAACAGAAAACAGAAATAGAAATAAAGACAGATGGTCCTACTCTACATTCAGCAACAAATCAAAATACATACTTGCTCCAGGGATTAAAACCTTCTAATCCTCCTAACTATCTCGAGCACCGGTTCAGGCTGCAAACCCTACTGCCATGCTCGATACGATGCGCGTGGCGCTCAAGGCTCGATTCCCTCGGTCCCGGCAACGAAACCAAAATGTAGGGGAGCTACGTAGCTCTACCCCGAGACCTACGGACCGCTTGTTGATCAAGAATTTCAAGCCGAGCGGCCATGGCTACCTCTCACATAGCCAATGCGCAATGCCTACCTTGTGGGTGTAGTGAGCTTACCTTGATGCTCGATCGAGTTCCCTCCTCTCTCTCACACTCCGGTAGCTCCACGATCCTTGTGGCAAGTTCAAGCAACCTCAATCCCTCTCCGTCAAGCTCCATCCTCCATAGCCGCACGAGACGAGAGAAGAGAAGAAGGGAAGGAAAGATGAAGAGAGAAGATGGGGAGCTTCTTCTCCACGATCCCTCACTCTCACACACTCACTCCCTCACTCCCTCACAGTCCCTCAATCCCTCACTCAAGCGCAAGAAAGAAGGTAAGAAGCAAGAGAAGAGGAAGAAGAAGCTTTAGCCACACCCAAGAATGAACTTCTCATTCACTTTTGAACTGTATATACATGCCTTACTTTTTGGGTGGTCATCCCCACTTTTTACATGGCCGGCCATTAGCCTAGGCCCTCTTTTCCTATTTTCCCACCATTCTAACTTATCCCGTTCCCACTAATGCATACAATTGGCACAGGAGTGAGCCCGGCGCTCTTTTTACAAGAATTCAGGAGCGCCTTCATATTTAATGGCGTGCTTTTACTCTTTTCTTTTCTCGAGGCGATACCGTCATTCAAAATTTCAAAGTCTGACCTCCATCCAAGACGCCTTTTCCTTCCTTTGTCCTGTGCCTTCTTGGTTGTCTCCTTCTTCCATTTTTCCCGCACTTCTGCTCCATTTTTCGTTCCTTTGTGCTACGGTAACCAGAATGACCAAAGACCATAGGGGAAAGCTAGTATTAAGAAGTGCAACCTATTTAGTAATTGGAGGATATCTGTACAAGAGAGGAGTGGATTAGATTATCACGAGATGTGTTCTTGATAGCAAGCAGGCAATAGTTTTAACTGAAGCTCATATAGGAAGTTTTGAAGGTCACTTTTTAGGTGACATAACTAGTAGAAATATATTTCAGAGTGGCTTATGGTGGCCAACACTAATCAGAGATTCACATCAATACGCAAAGGCATGTGATAAATGTTAAAGGGATGGATGTCCAAGGAATCATGACAGAATGAGGCATCATCCAGTTTTGCCATTGGGTCATTTTGAGAAGTGGGGAAGGGATTTTATGGGTCCATTCAAGCCAACAGCAGAACTTTCGGGAAACAGATATATTTTGGTTGCTACAGGTTATTGTACCAAATGGGTAGAAGCTGTTGCATTAAAATATAATAAGGCAAGGAGTGTGGTTTTTTTCCTGTACAATAACATAATGACTAGATTTGGCTGCCCAGTGGAACTTGTATTAGATCAGGGAGTCCATTTTCTTAACAAGGTGATTAAAGTTCTGACTGAAACTCATATGATTAGCCATAAAATGTCCTTAGTATATCATCTATATGCCAATGGATTAGCTGAGAACAGTAACTAGATTTTGGTTAAAATTCTTAAAAGGATTGTTTCAGAAAACATGAAGGATTGGGATTTGAAATTGAATTTAGCAATGTGGGCATTTAAAACAACCTTTAAGGTCAGTACAAGACTCACATCATTCAGATTGGTATTTGGCATGGAAGCTGTGGTGCCAATGGAGTTCATAGTACCATCTTTGAGGGTGGCAGTTTCAAATAGACTAACACACAAGGATTCACTTAAGCAGAGATTGGAGTAGTTGATGTCTTTGGATGAAGACAGATTTCACAGTGTTATGTGGCTACTATGATTCAAAATAGAAGATCTGCATGGCCGAATCAATACTTAAAGAAGAAGAAATTCAAACATGGAAATTTGGTCTTGATGTATAACTCTAAATTGGGCAAGCATCTTGGCAAATTAAAACTTAGGTATGTGGGACCAAACATAATTTTCAAGGACTTAGGGCAATGAACATTTCAATTGACTGATTTGGAGGGCAAATTGTTGGCTAAACCTATGAATGGTTTTAGACTAAAGTTGCTTTTGCTCAATAAGTTCCAAGATCCTTATCATAAACCATAAAATTCTCTGGATTGCAATGAAATCAATGGATTTTGTGGGCTCAGGTCCACTATTTTGGGAAAATAGTAACCACCAGGTGTGCCAGTGTTAAAGGCATGATTAAGGCATAACCTAGGAGTTTCTTATTTAGTTTTGTAAGGGTATTTTAAACCTTTGTCTTGATCATATGTGAAAAGTCATGAGTAGACTATGAGTCTTTTTGGGAAGTTAGAAGGGGTGTTCGAAAAATTTGTTCGTGTTAAGAGAACAGATGAGCATGTAAATGATGTTGTGATTATGAAGGAACAGAACAGATTTCTCTTCCTGTGTTTCTCTCTATATTCGAAACTGTAATCTGTTTCATATAATTGACTAATTGAATTATGAAATGGAGTTTGTGTGGTCGAAAATGAGCCTGTTGATGGAAGGAATGATTCAGAATTAATGTTCAAAACAGACAGATTAGTCAGGGTTGAAAACAGATTGAATTTGTTTGTTATGGGAAAGAAATTTATTTTAAGTTAAATTTGGGGAAGCTTTTTGATCCCTAACATTCCTCTTCCATCTCCTACCACTTTTATTCCTCATCACCCTCAATTGGTTAGTGGATATATAGGTTTTGATCAGAAGATTCCTAGAATACAGGGTTGGAGTTCAGCTGATTCTCTTACTAGACCTCATATTAATTGGCCATTGATTCCAAGGGAGTGGACAACTACTAGTAAAGAATATTAGAATTATCTACATTTTGATCAACAACATTCTCAGTCTACAGATCCTTTAGTGAGATTGATTGCTCACTTTGCTTAGTACTTGGCGTATATGCACATGCATTCACATAATTATTAGAAGTCCATTCTAAAGTTGTGCATGAATGTGAATATGAAAATTCATTCCCCACAACTAGATGTATTGTACTTTCATGCCCTTTGTTTGCCTAATAGATATATTGTCTTGCTAGAGAGGATGTGTTGCCTTCGGTTTTTCCAAAATCCTTCCAAGACTTTTGTGGATGAATCCTTATCCATAGACCATTTTTGCAATCACCAAGCTTTTAAGAGGGATCATCTGCATTAATACCTCTAGACATATCTTTGATGATTCATAATGATATATCTATCTTTTGGAGGTGCCATTAAGATGGTTGTTTAGTGTTTAGTGTTTAGTGTTTGTGTTGTGTGTTAATTTATATGCGATGGGGTCGTGGTGGTTGGATATTGAAATTGTTCGAGAGCTATATTTTTGGAGATTTGCAGTGATGATGATGCTAAATGGATAGCTCAAGATGCAAGGATGTATAACCTCTTATATCCTTTACGAGATTGTCATGATTTTCTATTGTTTACATAAGATGTGTTAATGGATAAAGGGTTTTCCTTTCGTTGTATTCTTTATTAGGTATAGGCTATAAGTTGGGGTCCTAATTGGATGGTGTTTCCTAAAGATTGTTGTTGAAGATAAAGTTGAGCTATTTGATGAACTTATATTCTCTTTTTCCTAGGTTGTGATGAGGACGCTCCCTGATTAAGTGTGGGGATATGTTGAATGCTGAAATGACCTATGTTTTTGGCTAATATTTATTATTTTTGTGGGTTGAATGGTTGATTTTACATGATGATTGATTGATTTGGAAGTGGTTTGATAGTGTGTTTGATTGGGTGGAATGGTTTTGATAAGCTCATGATGTTTTTTAGTAGAGATATGAGGTTCTGTGAAGTTCTATTATGTTCTCTTGATGTCCCGATAGTTTCTGATTAGTTCTGATACTTTCTGTTTTACTTTTGTTTTGTTCTTTTTTTCTTATATATGGAAGGATGGAGTGATGATTGATGAAGTTTGAAGTTGATTGAAACCTCATTGAATGGTTTTTTATGGTTTTGATTGGTTTTAGTTGAGCTAGATGCTTTCCATTGACCTTCTATAACCCTATGTTGAGCTTCTGTAGAGCTTTTGTAAATCCTCTGCATGCCTCTGTATGTGTTTTTTTGGATGAGGGTGTAATTTGGGAAAGTTTTCTAGCCTTGGAAAGATATGAATGCAAGTTCAAAAGAGCCCAAAGAAGTGGAAGAAGTAGCTGCTGAAGACTCAAGTAAAGATTGGAGTGAAGTGATAGTGATGAGCTATGAAGAGTCATTGTAGTGGCTCTAGTGACCTTTCATATCAGACATACCTCTTGGGAGGGATATTCATGACCAAATAAGTGTTATTGTGAGTGATTATTGAGTATTGTAGTGATGATATGATGTACTATTGAGAGAATGTATGAGAGAGAGAGAGTGTGTGTGTGAGAGATAGCCAATTTTATGCAAAACAATGTATCGACCTATGAGAGATTGTGAAAGAAAGCTATGGAATCTTTGAAGATGACCATGGGATATCTTTCATTCAAAGTGGTGTATTCTCTTGTGTTTTTGTGGTCTATCAATGAATTCTATGAAGAGCATGATGGATTCTCTTCAAGTTAAAGCCATGGGAGAATTGTTTCTATGAAGCTGCATGAAGATTTCTTATTTTTGGTATTCTTTTTCTCGTTGAGATCATATCAAATATGAGAGATGTTTGTTGATGATACAACATAGATTTTCTTGTAGTAGATTCCATGTTTTAAGAGATACCACATGAGGGGGCCACATCCATATCCATAATTAATAAATGGTATGCACAAAAGTGTACGCGCATGCATTTGTAAAAGGTTAGAAAGAATTGAAATGGGCTAAAGCCTGGCGAATACAAATATATTAAAAAAATCAAAGAAATAATAAAAATATGAAGGGTTGTGTGTCTTTTAGGGAAAAGGTGGGTTGGACTGTATGACTGATTATGTGCCTCTTTCTCTCCTTTCTTCCAACACACACATTCTCCCATGACGGTGCCAATCTTTCTCTCTCTTGTCTCCTTTGTCTTTTGTGCAGAAATTCCTCTTTTCCCTTTTCTCTTTCTTTTGTGCATAATGGTTGAAGCTATGGATAAAGATGAAGAATTTGTTCATTATTAAGATAGAGATTTATGGGTTCTTTTCAGTTTTGAGATTAATGGTAGAGCCATACACATAGATTTTGTGATTGTTTTTGTTCGTGGGAGAGTTGCTTTTAGGAACAACAAGTTTAGATCTACTTGCCCCAACATGAATCCAAAGTCTTTTCTATGGGCCTCTACAAAGAAGAAAGAAAATGGCTTATGCCTCAAATGTGGAGAAAAGTATATAATTGATCATGCAACAAAGTGTATATACAAAAATACAAAAGCCAAGGTTCATAGTATGTTAGTATTTGAAAATTCAAAGGATGACACTGATGAGGTCAATGCATTTATAACCACCATTGAAAATGATGATGTTGAGGAGGAAGTTGGGCAAGAATATTTTTATGATCCTACCGACACTTTTTCTTTTGATTCGAGTGCAAGTGTTTCTTTTGATTCGAGAGGAACTTATGATGAGCTACTTGTTGGCACTAATTTTTCCATTTTCATGGATGCTTGGACAAGTTCTAAGAGCCCTAATACACTTCATATGAAGGGTAATATTCATGGGAAGGATGTGTTTATCTTGATAGATAGTGGTAGTATACACAATTTTGTGAATAAGTCCATTGTGGATAAATTAAATTGTCTTCCCACTGATTTACAACAGTCCATATGAGTTCAAATAGCCAATGGTGAAGAAGAAGTCATCACTTAAATTTCCCCACATGTTTCTCTATAGCTGGATGAAAATTAAGAAGCAAAAGTAAACCTGAAAACTTTGGAAATGGGGCCCATAGATGTTGTACTCATGTGTGATTGGTTGATAACATTGGGCAAAATTACTATGGATTTCTCACAACTGTATATGGAGTCTATCTTTGATGGTGGATAGCTCATCCATTTACAGGGAATCTCTACTAAATCATATTTTACAGTTGTATATGGAGTTTATCTTTGATGGTGGATAGCTCATCCATTTACATGGAATCTCTACTATATTAGATTTCAACTGATCATCATTCAACAACTCAAGGAGTACAACAGGTACTCATAGATTTTTGTTTTGCACTTGAATAAAGAGGTTGAAGATCAGTCCAAAAATTCAGCAAATCATCCATATTTGGAAGCTCTTCTTGAGGAGTACAAGGATTTGTTTGAAGTATCTACTTCATTACCTCCCAAGAGAGCAATAGGTCACCCTACTGATTTGGAGCCCAACTCAAAGCCAATTAATAAGCCATTCTATAGATTGTCTAAGTATGAGCATGAAGAAGTAGCCAAGCAAATCAAGGAGCTTCTTAAAATGGGATTCATTGAACCTAGTTCTTCACCTTATGCATATCTAGTCTTGTTAGTGAAGAAGAAAGATGGATCTTTCAAGATGGGTATTGATTATAGGGATCTAAACAAGATCATAGTGAAGAACAGGTACCCAATACCCAAAATTGATGATTTACTTTATGATCTCAAGGGGGCTAGATTCTTTGAGATCATAGTATCATTAGATCCGTATGCGAGAGGGTGATGAAATCAAGACTATTTTTAGGACTAATCGAGGGCTATACAATTTTTTAGTGATGCCATTTGAGCTTACTAATGCTCCAGCTACCTTCCAGAGTCTAATGAATAAGATTTTGTAGCCTTTCTTCTTCCAGTTTGTCCTCGTCTTCTTTGATGACATTTTGATTTATAGCAAGACTCTTTGGGACCATTTATCACATATGAGGAAGGTTTTTGATGTATTGAGATATCACAAACTCTTTGCTAAGAAGAAGAAATGCTCTTTCATGCAGATTTAGGTGGAGTACTTGGGACATATTATAAGTGAAAAAGGGATCCAAGCTGACCCCAAGAAGATGCATTGTATTAAAGATTGGCCAACATCTACTATCACTATTTCACGTAGAGGGTTTTTTAGTCTATCCTCATTTTATTGCCGATTCATTAAGCATTATGCGGCTATTGCAGCTCCTTTGCTGACAAGTTGAAGAAGGAAGTTTTCTTTTGGGATGCACTTGCAGATAGTAGCTTCAACTAGTTAAAGGAACTCCTTACTTCTGCTCTTATTCTAGTATACACGGATTTTTGGAAGGAGTTTACCACATAGTGTAACGCTAGGCTGAGGCATAGGGGCTATTTTATTACAAGAGCATGGAGTGATTGCCTTGGAAAGTCGCAAGCTTACAGATAAGGAAATGGATATGAATGTCTATGACCAAGAAATGTTGGCTATCTTACATGCGATAAAGAAATTGCGCTATTATTTATATGATAGTCGATTTAGAGTTCAAAGTAATCACAGGGTCCTAAAGTATTTTCTCACTTAGTCCAATCTTACTCCTAAGTAGTGTAGGTGGGTAGCTACACTGCAAATTTATGATTTTTGACATTACTCATATGAGGGGCAAAGACAATGTAGTGGGGCTGATTCTCTTTCTCGTATGTGGGCATGTAAAGTTTTAGCTATGACTAAGCTAATAGTGATTGGATTGATGACTTATAGGAAGCCTATCTTTTGGATAAAGAGCTCAGCCGTGTTTTTTGGAAATTACAGTAAGGTCTCATCGAGGAAAACTTTTAGTTGGACACCTTAGAGTTTTTAAAACCTATGATAAGTTCCGTAAAGCTTTTATTGGAAGAAAGGACTATGGAAAGATGTTAATGAACTGTACGTCTTGTCAACAAAATAAGGACATTACCCATAAGCTAGGTGGTTTGTTGCAACCATGACCTATTCCTACAGGCAAATGGACGCACATTACCATGGATTGACTTGCCTACTACCAAAAAGGGATGGAATAGTATACATGTAGTGGTGGATAGACTCACTAAGACAGCCCATTTCATTCCAACCAAGACCCAATTCATTGCTTCACAAGTGGCTAATCAATTTATGGAGTAGATTTTTAGATTATATGGATTATCGCATGTGATTGTTCATGATAGAGATTCAAAGTTTATGAGTAACTTTTGGTAGGTGGTATTCACATCCATGGGAACTAAATTGGCTCCTTCTAAAACCTATCATCCATAAACTAATGGACAGACAGAAAGGGTAAACAAGTGGTTGGAGACTTTTCTTCGCCATTTATATCATGATGTGCAAACTTCATGGGATTCTTGGTTACACTTGGTTGAGTTTGCCAACAATAACTCCACTCATGCTAGCATTAGAGTTTCACCCTTTGAGGCTATGTATGGATATAAGGTGCCCTTACCCATACAACCATTTTCAATGAGAAAACCAATCCTCATGGGAAAGAATGTAGACCCTTCTGCAACAGTGTAAGATGAATCTTAGGAAATCTGAAGATCAGATAAATATGTATGCAGATGAGAAGAAATAGCCCTTAGAGTTCCAAGAAGGAGAATTAGTTTGCTAAAAGTGCCCAAGTCTCGTTATTCTTCTTTAAAGGATGGATCCAGTACCAAGCTTGCTCACAGGTTTTATGGACCCTAGAGGATCCCAAAGCGCATTGGAGACTTGGCATATAGATTGGAACTACCCTCTTCCACTAAGATTCATAATGTATTCCATGTTAGTCAACTCAAGCCTTTCTATGGTGCTCCTATTGATACAGTTGATGAGCTGCTACCTATTGATGAAGGTCTTATTTAGTACATCCTTGAGGCTGACATAGGTCAGCATGAGAAGAAGCTTCATTCTCACTCTATCATTAAATATATAATTAAATGGAGAGGTTTGCCACCTGAAGAAGCTTCTTGGAGGCCTGATTCTATACTAAATGAGTTCCCTTACCTAGGGGATACATTGGTGGCCGAGGCATAATTATTATGGAGCCAATTATGGTGCAGACACGGTCGTGAAAGCAGACTATTTTAGAATGGTTTTTATTTTGTCCAATTTTTAGAATCATGCCACCTACATAAGGTCAAAGTACTCTTCAAGAGCTACATTTTGACATGTGGCCCACTTCGTTTGGGCATTTCTACTAAAAGTCATGGCATATTTGGTTCAACAGGGTCTGTTCTTACAACAAGCCCTCTTCTTCATTTTGAATCTACTTCTTAAAGACTTTAAGGCTCTAAACACTTTTCAAGCACTCCTGATCATGTATATAGCTGAGGCTCACTTTCATTCCTTCATTTCACTTCATATGTCTTCAATCTTTCATTCATTTTCCTACTTGTATAGTTGAAAATAGAGTAGTACTCTATTTTATCCATACTTTCCAACTTGTGTAAGTTTGTTTTTTAGGGCAAAAACCTTTGGGATGGGATGGATTGTAAGAAGTTGGGAAGAAGAGATGTTTAGTGTAGAAATAATAATATTACCATGTCACACTAACATAGGTATAAACGGGAGTGACATGTAATCTTTCACATCTTTTTTGGAACATCAATACATTACTATCTCTTTCCTCGTCACCTTACTCACAACTTCTATGGCTTCTCTTCACTTTCTGTATCTCTCTCTTTTTCTAGTCTTTCTCTTTCCTCGTCACTCTCTTTCTCTCTCTTTTGCACCTCATCTTCTCTCTCCTTTCTCTCTCTCTCCAGTCCTCTCCTTGACACATTGCTCCCTTTGCCATCAAAGTATATGTATCTCCTTGAAGGTGATTCTTATGCCACCTGACCATTCTAGGCAACCTACTTTATTTTACATTTTTCTATCAAAGTTCTAGGCTCAAGGTAGTAAAACACTTATGATGCCCACTACTATGCCCTTCTAGAGGCCATGAGATCTAACAAGGTAATAAGCCCTCCTAGAGACCACCATGATGATATCCAAAGGTTATCCTACCCTTTTTGGATTCAGTGGCTTCCATGACTCTCTACTTCAAAGTCTACTTCTTCATCAAGAGGTGGTAGATATTGACCACCTTCAATTTTGCAATTCCCTCCATTGTGAGATAAAGGTTGCCTTCTACCCATGGCTCCACAATTACACAATCCTTCTTCTTCCATGACTCCACTATTACAAGTTCCACCTCGAGTGCCAAGGCAATCAGTTATGATACCCCTCCATTCCATCTCTCTTCTACTTAGCATCATAAGACCACCTTTGGTTCCTACTTTGGAGGATGGCATTCCACTTGCTTCGTTGCAGGCCTTACCTAAATACCTTATATAGCACACATGACAAAGGTTTCTTCTTCTCTCTTCTCCTTGAAGGCCTTTATTCATGAGTTTTTGGATTTCCTCTCTCCTTCAAAGAGGGATTTAAAGGGAGATTAAGAGGTGCTCATGGTATGTAGTGACCATTCATTGGAGGATTGCATTTCACTCCCTCCACATAGCAACCATTCATCCAAGAACTACATTTTTCTCCCACTACATACTGATCAATCATGGGAGAAATGTGTTTCACTCCCTACGCATATGGACATGCATACATTATGGCAATGAGCCTTGGGCTTTCTCTCTACCCTTATGAAATCTAGAATCTACATGATTTACTTGACTAGAGCCTTGGAAGCTTTAGCCATGACTTAGTGGTTGCACCTTCATATCTTGGACAACAAGGGGATGGAGATAGTCTCCTTTCTTTCAAGGTCCAAGATAATGCATGCCTTCATATTCTCAGCAACATGTAGATAAGCGAGTGGCTTCTCTTTCAAGGTCAAATTCTAGGCACCTTTAGCTTTCACCTCGTCTACAGTTCTTTTTTAAACTTTCAACTATAGTATAGGCATTTCTTTCAATCTTCCTCTCTTCGATAGTCAAGGTGCTTTTGCTCTCATCTTAGCTACTAGTGATCCTTTTCAATGAGACTCTTGCCACATAATTGTTTTTGTGGGTCATCCTACTAGTGTCTATTTATTGCCTTATGTTTTTAAGTTAA
The DNA here is from genome assembly GCF_053477565.2 of Lygodium microphyllum. Taxonomy (NCBI): domain Eukaryota; kingdom Viridiplantae; phylum Streptophyta; class Polypodiopsida; order Schizaeales; family Lygodiaceae; genus Lygodium; species Lygodium microphyllum. Next base: position 101,285,343 of record NC_141141.1, on the reverse strand, counting down.
TAAGAGAGTGGAGCATCTCTCTCTCTCTCTCTCTCTCTCTCTCTCTCTCTCTCTCTCTCTCTCTCTCTCTCTCTCTCTCTCTCTCTCTCTCTCTCTATTTTTGGGGCCAAAGAGGGTGTGTTGAACTACCAAAACTAAGGTTTGGATTAATATTCAATTGTTATGCATAATTTCCTAATTTTGATCCCCTATAAATAGACAATAGGACAAATGCCTAGAAATCCCCTATAAATAGGCATGTTATTGGCATCCTACTATCTCACTTTGAAATTGCTCTCTTAGTCAATTGTGCCATCTTCACTAAGTGTTATTCTTCTCCTTCCCTCATGTGCATATGGATGCTACCCCTCTAAAGCTACTATCTAACCTAGGACTACACCACTATCTTAGAGCTTGCGTCCATATTGCTATGGAGATTCGCCCAGTCAACCTCTAATGCCACTCACATTAGTAGATTACTTCCCAATGCATAAGACTAGCTACCCACCTATGCTTTTGAGGATCTACCATCCTAGAAGATATTGCCTATCAATTGTTGTAGTGGCCACATCATCAACATTTGTGTTTTCCATATGCTACCAATTTGGAGGCTCCTCGTTCACATCAACAATGACTTGCCTTGTGTTTTAGTGGGCTACTACTTGCATATTTTGGAACCCATATTTTGAGGCTATCAACAATCATATGTTGTTGCAAACCTTCCTAAAAGCTTTCTTAGGAAGTTGGCATCTATGTTTTGTTGCAACGCTTGGAGGTCATTATATCGAGGCTACCAAACATTATATGTTGCTGCAAACCTTCCTAAAAGCTTTTTGGAATCCATATTTTGAGGCTATCAACCATTATATGTTGTTGCAAACCTTCCTAAAAGCTTTCTGGAACCCATATTTTGAGGCTATGAACCATAGTATGTTGCTACAAACCTTCCTAAAAGCTTTCTTAGGAAGTTGGCATCTATGTTTTGCTGCAACCCTTGGAGGTCATTTCTCCTTCACCACTAGCTACGATGGACTATATTTTGTTCCCTTCACTATTGGCTAAACTCATTTGGTATCATCTTCAACCTAAGCTGCTTGAAGGATTGTGTTTTGCTTCCTCACAATACACATTCCTTCTACAAGTGCTACCACCTTAATTAGTCAAGACAATTTAGTTATTTTGAGACACTCTATCAACACTAAACCCCTTGTCTCACCCCTCATCCTTGGCCATAGAGACATAGAGGTCCAAGGCCTATTACCATCTCTTGATTTCATTCATCATTCTTCCATAGTCTATGTTTTTTAGCTCATTCATTGCTACTACTTATTGTACACTTTGTTGATTCTGCCACAAATCCTACTATTTCTTTACAATGTTTTGTGTAGTGTTATGAACAATATATGCACTTGAAAGTAAGTCTTACTTTCCATAGTGTTAGTGTTCTAGGGCAAAATTTCTACTTTTTATGCTTTTAAAATAAGAAGATGGTGAAATGATTATAAGAACCCAAAACATAGGTAGAGTTAGAAAACCTCTTTTTAGAAAAACCCAAAATATAGGTATAGTTAGAAAACCTCTTTTTGTGCAGGTATTAAGGAAAAGTCTAACATGGGAACATGTGTCATGCAAATAGACACTCTTTGGCTCACTCTAAAGAAAGAATTGGAGCACATACACTAAGAACATATAGGTTTTGAATAAGAAGTTCTAGAATGCTTACTACTAAATTAGAATCCATATGCATAAAAGTGTATTTAGCAACTACAAATATACAAAGTTATTCCTTTCAACTTGGATTCTTGTGGGTTCTATTTATATGGCTCATTCTCAAAGAAGAATAGCATGCTTGTGGTTGAGAAAATACGGTGATTCTCATAATGGAAACTTAGGCATCTATTCTTGTAGGGGAACAAACCTGAAACATTTTTTTCCAAGCTGCACATTAATCACATCAGTTGTTTCCTTTGTCCATTGACGAATATCGTTGTCATTCTCCTTATGGTCCTTTACTAGGGATGTTTTTGTTCAATGCAACACTACCATTTCTATCAACATGCAATTCTACAATTGTATGAGATTATTGAGCTATGCATTCTAAGATTGGGACCTCACAAAGAAATTGAAGTAGGAGTGTAAGGTGAGAAGGGAGTATGCAATTGTACGAGGTTAGTGAGGCACACATGTCTAATACTAAGACCTCATGAAGAAATCAAATGAGGAGGGAAGTTGAGTAGGGAGTCACAACATTATTCATGTAGATGTGTATTGGCGATTATGTACATGATGGCCTCAATAGAACCAACATATATATTTGGGATTGATTGCAAAGTCTAGGATATGGAAGGCATATAGTGGAGTCTAATAAGTAGGTAGTTGCACCAATGATATGTATCATCACGAGAAAGGTCCTACCAAATTTCACCTATTGAATTGACACACAATACAACACATGCTTTTTCATGCATAACAAACCCAATTCTTTCTTCTATGTTAGTACATATAAAACTACATTTTGCCTCTCTATTAGGACACATAAAGCCAACTACTTGACAATAATTGCTCATACAAGTTGGCCTTGTAAGCTATTGCTTGTAAGGATGTGTACACCACACTTTGCACACATCAATGATGACGCTATTTGTTAGAATGTTAGAAGGTACTCATATGAACATGTACTTAGAGAATATCTAGGAAGACAATATCTAGATATTTAGGAGAATGAGATAAGATGGATCTAGAACATGTGGAGGATACTTCACTAAGAGAACCCTACCATATCCACACCTTCATTGTATATATATGTGTACTCACACCTAGTCCAATGTAAGGAGTGTGCAAGCAAGTGAGCAATACAAATGTGTGGTTCATTCTCCATCTCATTCTCTCTCTCTCTCTCTCTCACCATCACTTTCACTACATGGTATCATGTGTCATAACACCATACTTCATGTGATAATAGTGTTGTGAGTCACATATCAATCATACTTGTGACCATTTGCAAGGCATGCTAGGCATTGCTTACTACAAATGGAAAATATAAGTAGCAACAATCCACTTCTATATGTAGTAGGCATTGGCCTAGCATAACTTACAACATGTGGGTACATACTTGTTCCACCTATGACTTGCACAATTATTGCCATGCAGAGCATGATGTACTTTGCTCTTGTAAACTTGTTTTGCACACAATGAAATTGTGCACTTGATGGCATAATGTTGAATAACTTTGTTAAAGGAGGCCAATGGGGTTGTAGCCGTGTTGATTCAAGTTTGTGTTGAGCATTGCGGGTGCACGAGTTGACGCCTTGCCCAGTGCGCTTCCACGATAACATATATCTCTTTGCATCCAAAAACTTTGTTCGAGGAGCATACTTTTATATTATTGTGTCTATCTATGTGTAGAGTTGAACATGGATCATGTTTGAAGAGGGATTGTTGTGAGCGAAGCAAAGTAGTCGCGAACGTAAGACATTGTTGTCTACGAAGCAAAAATGCAATGGCACGACAACTTCCACAAGAAGTTTTAGTCATTTTACCATGTAGGAAAAGGCGATTTTTTTATTATTATCCATGTGCTATGAGCTCCTTCTGGGGAGGCGCCACATATATAGGTAGGGTGGGACTTGGGAGCCCCGTGTTCCCAACCTCCCTTGTAGGAGCTTACAATTTTGCCAAATTCACAATGTGGAAATTGTAGTGGGAATTTGTGCCAAACTTCTTGCATTTGCACACTTGCAATTGTTGCCGTTTAGGGAGAGAAGGAACCTTTTAGATTTTAACACCAAAGCTTTGTCCTACATGTTTTCTCTTCCTCAGTTTCCAGGCTCTCCTGATATCCTTTCTCACAGGTTTTCATGCATCATCAGCACGCCAGGGCCAAGAAGACGAGCAGGACGAGAAGCTCTTTCTTTGGATGCGGAGACATGGCAGAACGTCTGTAATATCACAGCACAAGTGCAAGAGGATTACCCGACAGAGAGGTATTGCCATGTTACTGCCAGAGTGGAAAAAGGAGGTGCTCCTCCCATTCTCCTGAGGAGGAAGAAGCAGCAGAAACAGGATGTTGGCCGCTATTTCGCTGCGCTCTTGGAAACCTGCACTCATCCGAAAGACCTCCCACGAGGCCGCCGGTTACATGCCGGGATTGCTAGGAAGGGTTTGCTGAAAACAGACCCCCACCTCATTGGCAGTGGCTTGATCCGTATGTATGCCAAATGCGGTTCACTTAGAGAAGCGCAGGCTGTATTCAACAAGCTTCCAACGAAGGATGTAGTTTCATGGGGCGCAATCATCTCAGCATATAACAAACACGGGCGCCAGGAGCAAGCAATGAAGTGCTTTGAACAGATGAGACTTCATCTTGCTACCTGTTTTAGTGCGGTCACCTTCGTTGCCATTTTAAAGGCTTGTGGTAGTTTAGGAGCGTTACACATTGGTGAAGAAATACATGCTGAGATTTCTAGAGAAGGGTTGCTAGAGACAGACATGTTTGTTGGTAATGCATTGGTTGATATGTATGCGAAATGTGGCTCCTTGATCAAAGCACTGGAAGTGTTTGACAACCTTTTAGTTCGAGATGTTGTCTCATGGAATACACTAATTGCAGGATATACTCAACATGGATATGGTAGGGAAGTACTAGACTGCTTTGACCAAATGCAGGTGGAGGGTGTCTCCCCAACTGCAATCACTTTTGCCTGCAGTTTGAACGCTTGTGGAATGATGAGAGCAGGAGATAAGGGTCAAGAAATACACGCTGAGATTTCCCGAAGTGGCTTGTTGGAAAGAGATATTGTTATTGGCAATGCATTGGTTGATATGTATGCCAAATGTGGCCTGCTTGCAAAAGCACAAAATGTGTTTGACAGCCTTCCGGTCCGAGATGCTAACTCATGGAGTATTTTAATTGCAGGCTATAGTGAACAAGGGCACAGTGAAGCAGCACTGGAATGTTTCAGCCAGATGAGATGTGAGGGTCTCTTACCGAACTTGCTTGCTTTTGTGAGTTGCCTGAAAGCTTGCGCTAGTATAGGAGCCATAAAGAGAGGACAAGAGATACATGCTATTATTGATAGGAGAGGGTTGCTGAAAAATGATGTCATACTGGGCACTGCATTGGCTGAAATGTATGTCAAGTGTGGATCGCTTGCCAAAGCACAAGAAGTGTTCGACCAGCTTCCTAAGCAAGGCACAGTCTCATGGAATAAGTTAATCAATTATGAGAATGATAAGGAGGGCTACTTAAATGCTCTCGAAAAATGAGAGGCAAGGGGGCCTCACTAGATGCATTCACGTATACATCCAGTTCAGAAGATTGTGGCAGCCATAGGCATAGTCCTGGAATTGCATGTTCAGGTGTTCTGAAAAAGCCTGCTGGGGTCGAGTAGCTTGTGGACAGCACATACGAGTGGTTTGTTTGCAATGACAAAATAATAGAAAATGGTGTAAAGCCAGATTGAATCTCGTAACTTAATGTACTTTTCTATGCAGCCATGCAGGTCTCCTGGAAAAGGGCCAGCTATACATTGATAGTATTATCAAGAAGTACAATCTTATACCAACATTTGAGCACTACATTTGCATGATTGATCTCCTTGGTCATTCAGGCCTATTATACGTAGCAATAAGATGTGCAAGAACTTTCCATCTAATGATAAATTACATCTTTTGTAACCTAATTGGCTACTTGTCAAGAATGGGCAATTTCGAGCCTGCATGAGTGGGATTTTGAAGATCTTGAATCAAAAGGAACCTGATGCTTGAGACTATGTTTAACATCTATATGTTGGCATGCAGGAAGACACAATCAAAGTGAAACTATGACAGTGCAAAACCAAGCTTGGGCAAGGATACACAATTTGTATTGCTCTCTCTATCCACTGGGATGGGAAGCAAATATCTTGCAAAAAAATCTCAACTAGTACTCATGTCTTGTCTGCAAGGTATTGTTGTGCAAAATATAGCCTTTAGTTTCTCAACAATGAACATCAAACAATAACCCATAGAAAGATACAAATAGGTTAGGTAGGAGAAAAGAGCACTCAATGGTGCTTTAATGCAAGCTTTAATAAGCTTATCTAACCTTGGTGGGGTTAAATTGTTTAGCCATGCAGCACACTTTGAAAACCGTCTCTTGAGGTCTTGTCTAAGTATCACACAGAGGTCAATAAGACCACAATGCTAGCTTGACTATAGAAGGCATGAGATATGTTGAAATGTGTTAGAGGAGTATGTTAGCTCATGTGTGAGTTGGAGCATGTATTGTGGGTCGGGCACATTGTGTAGATATTTTAGGCATTTTTATGTGTAGCATTTTATACTTTATAGCATTTATTGTTGCTAGTCGGCTAGTATTAAATGCTGGCCGACTTGACATATTTTATGGCATTATTCATGCCTATATATTCTAGGCTCCTTCTATGTTGGTTAGTTCACCACTTGGAGATCCCATGGGTGGAGAGAGGATCCAGTGCCCACGCAGCCAGTAACTTGTATGCGATAGTCTCGTGTTTGATATATGGATTTCATTTTCTGAGCATACATTTGAGTTCTCATATGTATTGTGTTCTTTCTTTCCCTTTCTTTTGTCTTGTGTTTCAACAGTTTTTTATAACATATGTTTACGTTTCCATTGTTGCTCCACTTCTGACATGGTATCAGATTTCAGGATCGGTGCTCTTGTGTTTTCTTGTTGATTTCACATCTGTTTTTACCCTTGTTGATCAAACGACTGCTGCTCCAACCAGGTGACCTGTTTTACTTGCATTTTTTGCAGATTTGCCATTGCCTACTATCTATAGTTCATTTGTTGTCGACATTTTCCGTTTTCAGACTGTTGCAACAAATTTTCAGCTTATTTGTGGCAATACTCAGCCTACATTTTGGTGTTCGTGACTTCTTGACTGGACGATTGTAACTTGAGGTTGTTTTTGCTATTTTTCATAGTGTTTGATTGATTTTTTGATTTAGTTTGTCTTCTTTTAGTCAGATTTTGGGTTATACTATATGTGAACTCTTGTTTTTTATAGTTTGTGCTCGTGTTTTGATTGTGTTCTCTCTCCAAATACCTACTTCTCTTCTAAATCTCTTATAGATGGTTTCTCCATACACATCTACTGATGATAAGCTCCATGGACTTGATTATCACATGTGGAGTGCAGTGATGAAGGCCTGGTTCATCCAGAAGCGGTTATGGTATGTGGTTTGCGGAGCTATTGCATGTTCTCAACGGCCTTCTCTTGTTCTAGTTGATTTTGATGAAGACAACCATGAGGAAGCAATGCTTGCATGGAATTTGAATGATACATGTGTTTACTTGGTCTTACTTTGATGTATTTTTAAAGAAGTCCTACTGGTGGTCACCTCCTGCAGGATCTTCAGATACATGGTTGAAGTTGCAGTTGATGTATGAGGCTCCTTTTACCATGAGGGCCGTTATTCTTTTTGGCTAGCTTCAGCAATTGAAGTTTGAAACCAAAGATATGATTCAATCATTCCTACTTCGAGTTACCCAGATTCAGGACTTGCTTGGAACTATGCAGTCTGTCCTATTAGAGGCACATCTTGTTGGTATGGTACTCTACAAGCTTCCTCTAGAGTTTAGAGTACTCTTGTTAGTTTTCTTCATATTAATGTTGCTTGAGCATGAGGCAACTTTGTGACTATTGGGGTGGCTTTCGTCACATTATGGAGGTTCAGGTGAGGCTCTTGCAGCTTTAGAGAGAAATTTGAAGATGAAGAAGTCGAAGGCCTAGTGTTAATAATGTGGCAAGAAGGGCCATTTGCGGAAGGACTACAAAGAGTTAGCGGTTTTCAGGAAGAAAAAGGAGCAGAAGACGAAGCGGGGTGTAGACTTCTCTGACGAGCCATCATTTGCCTCAAATTTTGACTCAAATCCTCTGGCCAAGGTGAAGTCCAAGGCGCAGAAGGGATCCTTTTCTTTAGATCGTGGGAAGGGCTTGGTGGCCTCTTCCTCAGCTGCTCTCTAGTGGTGGTGATGAGGTCATTCCTCACGACTCTCTAGTGCTAAAGAGGGAGTGTGAGAGGTGGTGAGATGGGGCAGCCGCACCTTATCCATATTTCTATATAGATGCACAGGATCTAGAGAAGGACATCTTTGACACATCGATCGAAGTCTGGCAGGTTCAAATCCTGGAGCTAGAATTGACATCCAGGTTCATGATGGACTGGTTACTTTTGACAAAGAGCGGGTGGCTTTTATCTGGAGCTTACATACAGGGATACTTTGGCGGTTTGGCCAAAGGAGGGGGATCTATGGTTATTTATGCGCCGTAGCATTGGTGACATGATGATCACATGTGCTACATCAGAGACATTATTGACAGACATTGAGAGCTGCTATGATCTTCTCTATTTTGAGGAGCTGGTATGATTGGCATTGACTTCAAGTTTTCTCTGAGGCACCTTGGTGGTAACTTGATCACCCACTACCTGGATATCCATGGTTCTACTTGGTGATTCTCTGTTGTATGGACTATGATGAGTCATTTATCATTATATCATTGTATTGTATTAGATTACCCATGATCGGAGAGAGGGTGTTAGCAGAGTTTGTCAGCTCATGTGTGAGTTTGAGCATGTATTGTGGGATGGGCACATTTTGTAGATATTTTAAGTAATTTTATGCGTAGCATTTTATGCTTTATAGCATTTATTATTGTCAGTTGGCTAGTATTAAATGCTAGCCGACTTGACATATTTTATGACATTATTTATGCCCATATATTTTAGGCTCCTCCTCAGTCAGTTAGTTCACCACTTGGAGGTCCAATGGAGAGAGGAGCCGGTGCCAATGCCCACGTAGCAAGTGACTCACTGTTGTATACGACAGTCTCGTGTCCGATATATGGATTCCATTTCCCGAGCATACATCTGCTTTCTCATTTGTATTGTGTTTTTTCTTTTCCTTTCTCTTTTGTCTTGTGTTTCAGCAGTTTATTACAGGACATGTTTACGCTTTCATTGCTGCTCCACTTCTGACAATATGATATATCACAAACATGTCGATAATCTTGATTCGCAACAAAGCTATTTTAGTGAATTGACAAATTTGTGTCTCAATGTCAACAGCTAGCATTTGTTGCTTGTACAACATCATTCAAACAACCAGATTCCCTTCCACATAAGAATAATTATGGTTATAACCCACCTAAAGAATTAAATAATGCAAGTTACCATATATTTATATAATTACAATATTAAAGATGCCAATATTTTTCCTAAAATAAATGGGTTGGTTTATGCTTTTCAGGACTGTGTATTGTCATTTATATGGGTGATGGTTTCTTGGACAGCAAACTAGGTTTCTACAATGAGGTTGAGGGTGGGTACTCCTTTGAGGAATGATACTTAAGATCCTATTAGATCACGTGTGAAAATGTATCATTCAAAGAATCCTTATCTCGTGGTGTGTGAGTGTGGGGGATAAATGTTGAGATTGCAAGCTCAACACGTGCAGACATTGATGATGGACCACCTTGCTAGATGAGTCCACATGTCTACACTTAGCACGTTGATGGTCATTATGATACTTACATGGCCACTGACTTATCACTTATATTTAGTTTGTTATACCTATCTATAGCTGGCAAAGATATAACGCTAGTCGATTAATGTGGTCGATTATGCACTATTTGACTTAGAAGGCCACTTTTCTTTATGTTGTATCTTATCTATACTTTGTGTACATTGTATAATGTGTGGAAGGAGAAGAAACCAACAAGAAAATGTTTTTGCCTCTATCTCTATTCTTGTGTTCTTGAGTGAGCTTCCTCTTGTGTATACAATGTGTGTTTGACGCAGCAGCTCAAGCAAGTCCCCCCACCACACGATTCTTGATATAGTATTAGAGCTGGGCCACTGAGAGAGGCTGATTTTGAAGGCTGAAGGTAAAGAAAAGAAGCAAGGTTCGAGCAAGCAAGCAATGGGTAAGAAGCTTTTCTATTCCTCCACACTCTCTTTGGATAGTGCATGTGGAGGCACCGGAAGCAGGGTCGAGCAAAAATCTCAAATTGCTGTGAGATTTGATGTGCGAGCAGATCACTATATATTCTATAGATTATCTCCTTTGGGGCTTTCCCGCAGTTATTTTGGGTGTCTGAGGCAGTTTCAAGCCCCATTTTAGAGCCGCAAAGTTGCAGACAACAATTTTAGGATACATTGTGATTTCGACTGTATTGACCGAAAGTGGATACACAGGTTACAGATTGCGAATCTGTAATTTTTGAGGTGTTTGTACGAAGCAAACATAAGGTTTATCTGCAAATAGGTTGCAGATTACATATACTATTGAGCAATCAGTAAAAAAGGTTGCTTGGTGTATTGCTATGCACGTGTTGTGAAAGATTGCAGAAGACTAGCTTGCTGTGTTGTATCATTGTTTGTGATAATGGCAGAGAATAGTGAAAATCCCATTATTGAGAAGCTCGATAAGAACAACTACCCTTCATGGAAGTTTCGTGTGATGAACTTCCTCATTGGAAAGGGCCTTTATGAGTTTGCTTCAGGTGAAGAAAGGAGCCAGAGATGGGTATCCCTCCGACTGCAGATGAATTAAAAGTATGAAAAGAGTGGAATGCGAAAGACAAAAAGGTGATATATTGGCTATCTGCAGTCATTGATAATACTATGTTGGGACATATTAGGAATGTAGAAACTTCACATGCAGCTTGGATAATTTTTGAGAGCATGTTTTTAGTAAATACAAAGACACAAAAGATTCAACTCAAGCAAGAGTTGAATGCCTTGAAGAAAGGAAAAATGTCTATCAATGAGTATGTGTTGAAGGTGAGGAGCATTGCAGATGCTTTAGTAGCGATTGATGCAATGCCGGATGATGATGATTTGGTTTTATCAACTCTGAGTGGCGTTAACAATGAGAAGGCATGAAAATCATTTATTACTTTATGTAACATGCCTGCTCCTCAAATCGCGGGACACGTCTTAGCAGTCCAACCATCGAGAGATATATCTAGAAGACGCCACCCGGCACTTCCACGGAATGACACGGGGTTTGCCAACTAGGGTCTCTCGAGTCTACCTCACAATGGAACTTATCCGATCGTTTCCACTAGGATCGACCTGAAGTCTGGGTTCCTTGTAGTCGGGTCTTCCTAACAGCCTTCTAGCGTCGGTCTGCAAACTGCTCCACTTTACGCAGATACAACTGGACCAAAGCAGACTCATACTGCACTTGGTTCAAAGAGAATGAGAAACGAGAGGGATGCATCGCTCGACCTCTCTGCCTGAAGGGCATAGTCCCATTCCGGTTCCCTAAAACAGTATGAATCAGGTTTTTAACTTACAAGTTCTAAGGCCCTTGTCTATCTAGCATTCACATCAAATAAATTTCATTGAGAAAAGCTCTCGGCTAACTGAGACCACCCTGCCGTAGGATGGACCTGACGGTCACATCCACCACGCTTCCCTTAGGGGTTGTTTTAGTTATCTAATTACCTACCACATTATATTTGACACATAAAAGTAGCTCCCTTAATTAACCCGTTAATCACAGGTTCCTTTATGTAATTTAGGGCATAGACACGAAGACAAGATAACAAGATCAAACACTTCCTTAACTTCTCTTCAGATTAATGTTTGTCTCCCGCCCATACAGGAGAATTAAGTATCTCTTTCTGCCTCCGCAGAAAAATCCTTCAATCTCCCGGCAATTAAAAAAAACTGAAGGTTTATCCTACCAAGATTCTGCCTTTTGTAACTAGTATCAAGGCCTTGAGATCCCATCTCGAGTCACGTAGAATACTTGTGTAGGGTCCAGAGGCATTGGGATTTACGGCCAGAGCCCCCTTTGGCACCCAAGCGTCCTCCTACACCAAGTAATTTCCACGGAGAGACCTCTTGCGGCCGGGTTGTCCATTGCCGGCGCGGATTCATAACCCCCTTGGTTAGGGTTTGGCGGTTCGTGGGGGTAGCTAGCGCCATCCTTCCTTAATTATCCCTTTAGGAAATCATCCACAGCTGAAGCAACCAGCCCAATAACATTTACTAGGGAAAACATCCATTTTGTTCCCATGGCAATTTATCCTTATAGTTTCCGCCATGAAAATATAATCACTTGGATATTCATCCAAAACCACAACCAATCCTTAAGTATCCTTTCGGGAACAATCAAGCTGAAACAACCAGCCTAACATCCTTTAACTAGGAAAACATCCTTTTTATTCCCATGGCAATCAGTCATCATAGACCCGACTATGAAATTATCAATCACACCCCACTTAGATTAACATCCAAAACCACATTAACAAACAGTTGAATGCACAACCTCTTGCTTCAAGGCATCGCAATTCCATTGCATGCACAACCAGAATTTAACTTGGAAGTATCAAAACACTTGCTCAAGGAATTTACAACCTTTCTAAGGTAGAAATCCTTCTAGATCCTTTAAATAATCTAAGTGGTCTTCCCCTTGATCCTGATTTGATCAAGGCTAACATTGCCCTACTGTTTCAAACATAGACAAGTTTGGTAGTTTGTACAATATTCTTGTTAAGGTGAAGTTCCTTTCCTGAATACCCTCAGCATTCTTCCTTAGGTCGATTGCAACCCGCAAGATCCGATACCTTGGGAATTGGGGTTTTCCCTAAGTACGCCTTTGCTTGTAAGGAACAAGAATCTACATAGTCTCAACTCGTGCATTTCGAGTTATGGACTGGTGATCTGCTCTTTCCAACGGCCTTAGTATCGACCAGGTCTTCATAGGAATTTTTTCCCTAGATAGTTTACCTATTTAACTCCTAAATGTTGTTGTGCATTGAGTCCACTAGGACATCCTTACCCTAGTGTGTAAGTCTTCTCTTCGTGGAAGAATAAGAGAAATTTTCCGTCCCAAGTTGTGTTGCACAACTTTGGAACCACAATTGCGAATTGGCAATTGACGATCTGCTTAAATCGGGAATTGGTTGAAACCTTGATTCCCTTATTTCGGCATAGTGTGCCCTAATTGGTAGGACAAGAGAATTAAGAAGAACTTCTATTCATCCATCAAGAGAATGTGTAAAAAGCAGGATGCAATAACCTATTCCTTTCCATGCATTGAGTGTGATAAAATTTACGACTTTCATCAATGCAACCTTCCTTGAACTTATTATTATTATCATAATTTTAATCGATGCAATCTACTCTTGAAACTAATATTTTTACATGTTAAAGGCGGATTACGAAGTCAAATTAGGAGCCTAAATTCAGCGAGAGGATATGAGTCTGGGACCTGGTTCCCATCGGTTGAGATCCCATTAGTGGCGACTGCCCTGTCTTGATCGGACTTACTCGCATGGTTGCCGGACGCGCGCCTCTTAGGTGCCATAATTCACAGGAAATTAGCGGCCATACATGAGGTAAAATTTGCTCAGGCTTCGCATAAAATTTTCTCCAAAAGCTCGTGCGGCTTGCAACACCTTCGGTAATCCAAATTGCGAATCCCGGGAAGGAGGGGAAAACTCCCTCTAAGCTAGGGATGCTTGGAAGGTTCCTAGAACCTTCCAAAGCTCTCTCTCTCTCCCTCTTCTTCTTCTTCTTCTCTTCTTCTCCTCTCTCCCTCTTCTTCTTCTTCTCCTCGTCCTCCTTCTTCTCTTTCTCCTTCTCTCTCTCCCTCTTCTTCTTCCTCTTCTCCTCTTCTTCTCCTTCTTCTTCTTCCTCTTCTTCCTCCTCTTCTCTCCTTCTCCTCTCTCTCTCCCTCTTCTTCTTCCTCTTCTCCTCTTCTTCTCCTTCTTCTTCTTCTTCCTCTTCTCCCTCCTCTTCTCTCCTTCTCCTCTCTCTCTCCCTCTTCTTCTTCCTCTCTTCTTCTTCCTCTTCTCCTCTTCTTCTCCTTCTTCTTCTTCTTCCTCTTCTCCCTCCTCTTCTCTCCTTCTCCTCTCTCTCTCCCTCTTCTTCTTCTTCTCCTTCTTCTTCTTCCTTCTTCTTCTCCTTCTCCTTCTCCCTCTCCTTCTTATTCTCCTTCTTATTCTCCTTCTCCTTCTCTGGTCACGGCCAGGGGGGTGCATTGTGCAGATTGACCGGGGAGGGGGGGGGTTCTTTCCTGTAGACGATACTGGAGGGGGGCGCACTGCTATCGCAAACGGGAGGGAGAGGTAGTGAAGCACGAGGGGGGGGGGAGGACGTGCCTGTCGAGAGCCAGGGAGGGGGGCCGCTGCCGCCTTTTAAGGTGGGGGGAGATGGCTTATGGGGGGGGAGGAGACGGCGCTCCCCGCCATCTGGGGGGCTGCATGCCCCCTTCTCTCACTTCACTCCCTCTCTCTCTCTCCCCGACATGCTGTCAGCGGGGAGAGAGAGAGGGATAAAAAAATGTCAAAAAAATTTTAAAAGTTTAAAAGGGGGATAGTTCGCATGGGGAAGGCACGGGGGCACACGGGGGATGTTGCATCCTCTCCCCCTTAGAGGAATCGAGATGTCCTCATCTCGAGAGAAACTGGGGAAGACAAGCACTAATGAGGCTTATGACCTATGGGTTAATACCCACCATGCATCCACTGCTCTACTCTTAATTTTTCAAGTAGTGCACTCATATTATTTGAATTGAACATAGGTACAAGAGTAGGATTTATTCTCAATTGTGTTACATGTTGATTAAGCTTTTTTTTCTTGGGGACTCAATGTCTTCTGGACTTAGATCAGGGCAGTCTGCTTGGATGTGTCCTAGCTCATTACATTGGAAGCATTGACGCTAGGGACATCTCCTACAGATGTACCCTATCTCTCCACACGTATGGCATCTCTTATCTTGATCTCCATAGTCATCTTTGCTACAATTGCCCGATTTAAGTTCTTGGACGATTGGATTCGCTCAGAGTAATGCGTCTTGCAAGTCCTTGGGCGCATTGATTCCAATCGAGTGTTCATGGGTGGATTCAACCCAACACAGAATTTTGACACCTGTTGTGTCACATCCATTGGGGGTGCATACTTTCGGAGTGAAACTAACTTCGAATAATATGCTTCAAGGGATAATCCTAGCTGCTTTAAGTGTGCGGTAGGCAGGTGGCAGATACCTCCCTCGCACAGCTTCCTTAAGCTTATCCCAAGTGACTGTCCCCTCTGAGATTGCTTGGTCTCTGCACCACTGTTTCCACCAAAGTCTCGCTTTGCCTGTAAGCTTAAGTTTGGCGAGCATGGCTTGGTTAGCAGGTGCAGTTCCTGCTACCTCAAAATAGTCCTCCATGGATTCAATCCAGATCTTAGCGTCAGCTTGGACAGTCCTTCCCTTGCCATCAAACTCGGATACCTTAATTTGCTTGAGAAGAAATTTTTTCTCTTGCATGTCAGCATTCGTGGGTGCAGAAGGTGCCTGACAATCAAGCCATACCACTTAGGTTATTTCTGTTTAGGATATGTTTATGAACCGAACATTAATCAATCATGTATCATTATGAAGTTTTGATCTGATACCAACTGTAACGTGCCGGATCCTCAAATCGCGGGACACGTCTTAGCAGTCCATCGAGAGATATATCTAGAAGACGCCACCCGGCACTCCCACGGAATGACACGGGGTTCGCCAACTAGGGTCTCTCGAGTTTGCCTCGCAACGGAACTTATCCGACCATTTCCACTAGGATCGACTTGAAGTTCGGGTTCCTTGTAGTCGGGTCTTCCTAATAGCCTTCTAGATTCGGCTTGCAACTGCTCCACTTTATGTAGATACAATTGGACCAAAGCAGACTCATACCGCACTTGGTTTAAAGAGAATGGAAAACGAGAGGGATGCATCGCTCGACCTTTCTGCCCGTAGGGCATAGTCCCATTTCGGCTCCCTAAAACGGTATGAATTAGGTTTTTAACTTACAAGTTCTAAGGTCCTTGTCTATCTAGCGTTCGCATCAAATAAATTTCATTGAGAAAAGCTCTTGACTAACTAAGACCACCCTGCCGTAGGATGGACTCGACGATCACATCCACCATGCTTCCCTCGTGGGTTGTTTTAGTTATCTAATTACCTACCACATTATATTTGACACATAAAAGCATCTCCCTTAATTAACCCGTTAATCACAAGTTTCTTTACGTAATTTAGGGCACAGACACGAAGATTAATGTTTGTCTCTCGCCCATACAGGAGAATTCAGTGTCCCTTTCTACCTCCGCAGAAAAATCCTTCCATCTCCCAGCAATTAAAAAAAAGGTCGATTGCAACCCGCAAGATCCGATACCTTGGGAATTGGGGTTTTCCCTAAGTACGCCTTTTCTTGTAAGGAACAAGAATCTACATAGTCTCAACTCGTGCATTTCGAGTTATGGACTGGTGATCCGCCCTTTCCAACGACCTTAGCATCGACCAGGTCTTCATAGGAATTTTTTCCCTAGATAGTTTACCTATCTAACTCCTAAATGTTGTTGCGCATTGAGTCCACTAGGACATCCTTACCCTAGTGTGTAAGTCTCCCCTTCCTGGAAGAATAAGAGAAATTTTCCGTCCCAAGTTGTGTTGCACAACTTTGGAACCACAATTGCGAATTGGCAATTGACGATCTGCTTAAATCGGGAATTGGTTGAAACCTTGATTCCCTTATTTCGGCATAGTGTGCCCTAATTGGTAGGACAATAGAATTGAGAAGAACTTCTATTCATCCATCAAGAGAATGTGTAAAAAGCAGGATGCAATAACCTATTCCTTTCCATGCATTGAGTGTGACAAAATTTATGACTTTCATCAATGCAACCTTCCTTGAACTTATTATTATTATCATCATTTTAATTGATGCAATCTACTCTTGCAACTAATATTTTTACATGTTAAAGGCGGATTACGAAGTCAAATTACGAGCCTAAATTCAGCGAGATAATATGAGTCTGGGACCTGGTTCCCATCGGTTGAGATCCCATTAGTGGCAACGGCCCCGTTTGGCCCCGTCTTGATCGGACTTACTCGCATGGTTGCCGGAGGCGTGCCTCTTAGGTGCCATACTTCACAGGAAATTAGCGGTCGTACACGAGGTAAAATTTGCTTAGGCTTTGTAGAAAATTTTCTCCAAAAGCTCCCGCGGCCTGCAGCACCTTCGGCAATCCAAATTGCGAATCCCGGGAAGGAGGGGAAAACTCCCTCTAGGCTAGGGATGCTTGGAAGGTTCCTAGAACCTTCCAAAGCTCTCTCTCTCTCTCCCTCTTCTTCTTCTTATCTTCTTCTCCTCTCTCCCCCTTCTTCTCCTTCTTCTCCTCCTTCTCCTTCTCTCTCTCCCTCTTCTTCTTCCTCTTCTCCTCTTCTTCTTCTCCTTCTTCTTCCTCTTCTCCCTCCTCTTCTCTCCTTCTCCTCTCTCCCTCCCTCTTCTTCTTCCTCTCTTCTTCTTCCTCTTCTCCTCTTCTTCTCCTTCTTCTTCTTCTTCTTCCTCTTCTCCCTCCTCTT
Source organism: Lygodium microphyllum (assembly GCF_053477565.2). Classification (NCBI taxonomy): domain Eukaryota; kingdom Viridiplantae; phylum Streptophyta; class Polypodiopsida; order Schizaeales; family Lygodiaceae; genus Lygodium; species Lygodium microphyllum. The sequence goes on along the minus strand of NC_141141.1, from coordinate 101,267,987 downwards.
CTCTCCTTCTCCTATCTCTCTCCCTCTTCTTCTTCTTCTCTTCTTCTCCTCTCTCCCTCTTCTTCTCTTTCTTCTTCTTCCTTCTTCTTCTCCTTATCCCTCTCCTTCTTCTTCTCCTTCTTCTTCTCCTTCTCCTTCTCTGATCACGGCCAGGGGGATGCACTGTGCAGATTGATGGGGGGGGATTCTTTCTGCGAACGAAACTGGAGGGGGGTGCACTGCTGCTGCAAACGGGGGGGGGGGGGGGGAGGTGGTGGAGCACGAGGGGGGGGAGGACCTACCTGCTGAGAGCCAGGGAGGGGGGCGTTGCCGCCTTTTAGGGTAGGAGGGGGAGATGGCTTATGGGGGGGGGGGAAGGAGACGTTCCCTGCCATCTGGGGGGTTGCATGCCCCCTTCTCTCACTTCACTCCCTCTCTCTCTCTCCCCGACGTGCTGTCGGCCAGCGGGGAGAGAGAGAGGGATAAAAAAATTTCAAAAAAAATTGAAAAATTTAGAAGGGGGTGGTTCGCCTGGGGAAGGCACAGTGGCACACTAGGGATGTTACACTTCAGTATATGTACGGAAGCCATTTTCAGATTTTGATGAGCTAATCTCTCTCATGATTACTGAAGAGATCAATATGCAAGGTGATTCATCTGAAAGAAATGGTGAACACGTCCAAGCATTTTACTCGAGTTCAGGAAGGGGACATGGTAGATCCTCTTTGAGAGGTCATGGTATGGGACGTGCTGGCGATAACTAGCAAAACAGGTTCAATCAACAGTTTGGTGAAATACAGGTTTCTGAAGGCAGAGGAAACTTTAGAGGCAGGGGGAGCTCTAGAGGAAGAGGTGGATGGTAGAACAGAGGATTTGGAAATTTTGCTATTGTTTGCCATTATTGTGGCAAAACATGACATATTGCAGCCAATTGTTAGGCTAAGAAGGATGATATTCGCAGTGGTAAATTGCAGCAAGGAAACTATGCATTGTCTTCACGACAGAATGAAGACAAAAATGAGGGTTTGTTTGTTATGCATCATATGATGAATGCAGTTACAGGAAAGGGGACACATGATGATGTATGGCATGTCGATTCAGGCACATCTAATAATATGATCAGTCATGTTGAATGGTTTGGAGAGATGCAGGACTTACGAAACCCAGGTTATGTATAGATGGGTGATGATTCATGCCACCCAATTTCACACATTGGAAAGGTTCCCTTGTCTTTGTATGATGGCCAGACAAAGAGTCTGACAGATGTATTACATGTGCCATCAATTACAAAGAATCTAGTGTCGGTTGGCCAAATGGTAGAGCACGGGTTGCAGGTCCGATTCAATGCAAAAGGTTGTTTTGTAGAAGACTTTAATAATAAGTGCAGGTTGGTCGCAAAAGAAAGTAGAGTTGGACGAATGTTCACTTTAGATGTTGGAATTTCTACAATGGATGCTACTATGTATGCTAAAGAAAAAGAAGTAGTTGTAGATATTGAAATATGGCATAAACGTATTGGACATGCAAATGTGCAAAGACTGAAATTAATGCAATCCAGAGGATTGGTTACAGGGTTTCCTTCTTTTAGAGTTGCAGAATTGCATAAAGTCTGTGAAGTATGCCAGTTTGGTAAGTAGGCAAGACAACCCTTCTCGCATGACAGAGAAGTGAGTAGAAAAATACTTGATATAGTGCATACAGATGTCTGGGGGCCTACACAGAATGTATCTCTTGGTGGCAATAAATACTTTGTCACATTTATTGATGACTGTTCAAGGATGTTATGGATATACTTCATGAAGGAAAAGAGTGATGTGTTTGAGCACTACAAATCTTTTAAGGCAGTTGTTGAAATAGAAACATGCTTAAAAGTGAAGTGCTTGAGATTAGATGGAGGGAGAGAGTACCTCTTTAATGAGTTTACTGGCTTCTTGAGGACTCATGGAATAAAGAGACAATTTACTTGCAGGTATACCCCACAACAAAATAGTATTACAGAAAAAAAAAACAGGCATATTGTAGAAGTTGCACGGGCATTAATGACTGAAAAAAATATGCCCAAACATTTTTGGTCTGAGGCTGTCCATACTGCTGTCTACATTATGAACAGAACTCCCAGAGCTGCACTTCATGGGATGACTCCTGAAGAATGCTTTACTAGCAAGAAGACCGATGTATCGCACTTGAAGGTATTTGGTTGTGTTGCATACGTTCATGTGCCAGATGAGCTACAGAAGAAGCTTGATCCAAAGGCAGAAAAATGTGTTTTTATTAGATACTCTTTAGAGTAGAAAGGGTATCGCTGTTATAACCCTATCATCACAGGTGAGTTCAGAGTGAGGAGGGATGTTATCTTTGATGAGATGGGAAGTTGGTATACACTTGCTGGTGATGTTTTGGATGATGATAATGATCAGGATAGCTATGTACAGAAAGATAAACAAGAATCACGGAGTCTTAGTGGACCAGAAACATCATCTGGTACTAAACCTACAGTGAGCCCTTGGTCTGGGAGACTAAGGAGTAGCCCCACATCTTCAGGTGGATCTATAAGTGTTGCAGGGAAGGATAAAGGAAATAAGAAAGTACTGGATGGTAATGATGCATCTACCAGTCATTTGGGATTGAATGGAGATTCTAGTGGTTTGGAGAGTTTGGATGATGAGCTTGGTATTCCTTCAGTCCTCACAGGACACCAGGTGTACAGAGAGCTCATTGTAATGTAAAGGCTCCATTGAGTGATCCGGTGGTACGCAGATCTAGCAGGGTCAGATACCCTGTTAAAATATTTGGTTTTGAAGGTTATGCAGCTCACCATTATGCTTATATGATGAAACTGGTTGAGGATGTTGAGCCCACTTGTTTTGAGGATGCTGTTGGTCATGCTCATTGGGATGCAACAATGGATGAGGAGATGGTTGCATTAGAAGCCAATAAGACTTACGATTTGGTACCCTTACCTAAAGGTAAGAAAGCTATTGGTTGTAAGTAGGTTTACAAAGTCAAGCATAATACAGATGGCTCAGTTAGCATGTATAAGGTTAGGTTGGTTGCAAAAGGCTATGCTAAAATATATGACATAGATTATGAAGAGACATTCAGTCTAGTTGCTAAGATGGCAACTGTTAGGTGTGTGATTGCCTTGGTAGCAGCCAAAGATTGGAGTTTGCAGCAAATGGATTTTAAGAATGCCTTCTTGCATGGTGAATTGCAAGAAGAAGTGTATATGGAGCAGCCAAAATGTTATGAGGATTTAGAGCATCCCACATATGTGTGCAGGTTAAAGAAGGCACTTTATGGGCTCAAACAAGCACCTAGATCATGGTCTGACAAGATTGAAGAGTATCTTGTCAATATTGGATTTTGTATTTCTGATGCTGATCACTCACTTAATGTGAGAAAGGGAGATGCAAGTTTGGTCATCATAGTCATCTATGTGGATACCTTGTCAATATTGGATTTTGTATTTCTGATGCTGATCACTCACTTTATGTGAGAAAGGAAGATGCAGGTTTGGTCATCATAGTCATCTGTGTGGATAACTTGATTATTACAGGTGAAAGTGACAATGGGATTGCTGAAGTTAAGGACTTCTTCAAGAAAAAGTTTGAGATGAAAGATTTGGGTGAGCTAAGATACTTTCTTGGTATTGAGGTGATCAGATGTGATGATGGTATATGGCTATCCCAAAGGTAGTATGGCTTGGATATGTTATCAAAGTATGGTATGACAACATGCAAGCCTCTTTCAGTACCATTGGAGCAAAATGTAAAGTTGAGTGCTGACGTTGGGGATGAGATAGAAGACCCTACTATGTTTAGGAGGATAGTAGGGAGTTTGATTTACATGACTATCAATTGAGCTATGCTGTTGGCCTTTTCAGTCAGTTTATGCAGATGCTTAGAAAGCCTCATTTGGATGCAGTTAGACATATATTGAGGTATGTGAATTTCACTTTACATTATGGACTTTTTTATGAGGCACGTAAGGACATATATGTCTTTGGATACACAGATGCAGATTGGGCTGGTAGCATGTCAGACAGAAGATCTACAAGTGGATTTATGTTTTCCCTTGATAGTGCAATAGTCACATGGAGCAGCAAAAAGCAACCTATAGTTGCTTTATCGAGTACAGAGGCTGAGTACAGAGGTGCTGCTATGGCAACATGTGAGGTGCTATGGCTGCAAAAGTTATTAGGTGATTTGGACGTACAGGGAGATGGTCCAATTGTCATTCATTGTGACAACATGAGCAGCATTCAACTAGCTAGGAATCCAATGTTCCATGCTAGGACAAAACACATTGAGGTGCACTACTACTTTGTGAGAGAGGAGGTACTTGCATGAGAGATTGACTTGGTATATGTCAGCACACATGATCAGATAGCTGACATTTTCACAAAGGCATTGGGTGTAGAGAAGCTTCGAAAGTTCCGAAGCTTACTTAGAGTTGCAGAGATAGAATTGAGGGGGAGTGTTGAGATAGAAAGCTCAACACGTGTGGACATTGATGATGGACCGCCTTGCTAGATGAGTCCACACGTCTACACTTAGTATGTTGGTGGTCATTATGATACTCACATGGCCACTGACTTATCACTTATTATATTTAGTTTGTTACACCTACCTACAGCTAGCAAAGATACAACACCAGTCGATTAGTGTAGTCGGTTATGCACTGTTTGACTTAGAAGGCCACTTTCCTTTATGTTGTATATTATCTATACTTTGTGTACATTGTATAATGTGTGGAAGAAGAAGAAGAAACCAACAAGAAAACGTTTTGGCCTCCATCTCTCTTCTTTTGTTCTTGAGTGAGCTTCCTCTTGTGCATACAGTGTGTGTTTGGCGCAACAACTCAAGCAAGTCTCCCCACCACACGATTCTTGACAGTAAAGGCGTATGTGCCTAACCGCCCATGTATTTATTACACTAACAACACATGCACACTTGTACATTGAAAATGGTAGGCATCCATTATTCTTTATTCTTTTAGTGATATTGGAGTAAGGGAAAGCTAATCTCATATTGTGACCATTGGAGTTCTCACATCTTGAGTCTCTCTCTTACTCTTTTGCTCCATCTATCATAGCTCACTCCTCCGTTGCTTCCCCTTGCTTGTGCTCTCACTCAAGCTTCTCCCTTCAATGAGAACATCTTGACATGCATTTTCTTTAATAGTATAGCTTTGCTTTTTTAACCTACTATATAATTAATTATCTCTATCCTTGCACTATAAGATATAGGCCTTCTACCGACGTTAAAAGCGACGAAAATGTTCATAAAGAAATTTGCCCTCGTTGTCTCAAAAAGCGTCGTTATTGGCGATGCATAGAACAGTCGGCATCAGCGTCGCTATTTGTGTCGGTATTAAAAAATGCGATGCTGATACCGACGCAAATAGTGACACTGATAATGACAATTTGTGATGCATTTTGCGACACTAATAATGATGCGTGCAGTAAATTTGCAAGACTAATAACGACGGTAATAGGGATTTTTTTTTTGTGGCAGGGCAGCTCGTGCAAATAAAGGCAAAGTGTACTTAAATCATAACACTCATACATGAAATAAATACATGATCGCATAATGAAAGTGATTGGTACAATCATGGCAAGATACTACTACTACATAGAAAATGTCTACACAGATCACGTGACTAAAAAAGAAGGATATGTGAGCTCCAGGGATCCAAGGGCGAGCTATAGATCCTTGCCATCCGAAACCTCATCCTGTGTAACGTGTCCACCTGTTCACTCGTAGGACACGTCTTAGTAGCCCATCGGGAAGAGAGTCTAGAAAGCGCTGCCCGGCACTCCCATGGAATGACACGGGGTTTGCGATCTAGGTCTTCCCGAGTTTGCCACGAAGCGGAAGCATTCCGGCCGTTCCCACTTAGGACTAACCTGAATCAAGATTTTCCTTGTGGTCAAATTCCTAGAACGGTAGCTAGCGTTCGAACCCCAGGCAAACTACTTTATGTAGAAACGTCAGGGTCGACGCGGATTCATGCTGCACTTGGTTCAAGGAGAATGGGAAATGAGAGGGATGCAAAGCTCGACCTCTCTGCCCGTAAGGCATAGTCCCATTCCGTTCCCCCTAAAACAACATAAATCAGGACTCTAGTACTCTAGATTCTAGGTCATCGTTCCTTGCTATCAAATTCCTTCGAGAAAAGTTCTCGGCCAACCGAGACCACCCATCCGTAAGACGGACCCATGGCCACATCCACCGCACTTTCCTCAGGGTTGCTTTAGTTGTCTAATTACCTATCACATTTAGTTTGACACGTAAAAACAATTTCCCTAATTAGCCAATTAATCACCGATTCCTTCACGTAATCTTAGCATTGACATAGAAAAACAATGTCAAGCAAGTTCCTTTTCAACAATTGATCTTATTTATCAGTCTTTGGAATACATCATATAATCCAGCCCGAAGGCTAATCCATAATCCGCCAAGACAATCCATAATCCGTCCGAAGGCAATTTCAACAATCCTCAAGGATCACTATTCCAAGTTTCCGCCCGTAGACTAGTATGCGGGTCTCGAGATCCAATCCCGAGTCACGTCGGCCTCTTGTGCAGGACTCGAAGGCAAGGGATTTACGGCCAGAGCCCCCTTGGCACCTAAGATTCCTCCTGCTCCAAGTAGCACCCATGGAGAGACTTCTCGCGGCAGGTTTGGTCCACGTACCCGCGCGGCTAACAACCCCCTTGGATAGAGTCAAGTAGACAGTCGGGGGTAACTGATGCTGCCTCTCCCTTCAGGCCTTCAACCTAAAGCATTAATTATTCTCTAGCATTAGATTCCTTGAGCAAAGAAGTACAAGCAGTGCTCCTAACTGTACAAACACAATCAATCCAGTGGTTGTTTATTTGGCCAAATGCTAAGGTGTGAATCCTTCTCTCCAAATGCATCCGGCATTCGTCTGGGATCGATTGCGACTTGGCTAAGGGTTTTGTTATTTGTTTATCCTTTTATCCTTGGGTTAGGGCTTATACCCTATTAACCCAAATTAACAAACACCTTAGGTTCCTTAAACTAAGACAGTAAATCCTGGGCAACCTCGTCACCCTAACAGGCGGGGTCAAATTCTTGCTAGATGATACACAACTTTCCTAATTTGGCAAATCGGCCTCAAGGGAAGGTGATATCCTCAAGATAGTTTGACTTGAACTTAAGACTTGCCAACCTCGTTCTAAGGAGTGGCAATTCTATTTTGTGATTTAACACAAAACCATGCGACGTTGTAACTTGTTGCATAGGAGTTGCATCTGACTTGCGGGATAATTTCTCCCATCGCACGGTATTCCTTGGTGGTCAAGAATACCTTGGTCAAGATGTATGGTTTGGGAATCCTCTTGACCCAACCCAACCCTAACCATACTAGGCCGACAAGGTTTGGCCTTAGGGTTTCTAAACTCAATCGGAAGTCTGGTATTAGGCCAATTTACCCTAGGGTAAAAAACCCTAGATCGTTATTGTATGGGCGTCCAATTAACCCTAACATTGCGTGAATGTGGGTAGGACCTTTAGGATTGTAAATGTTAAGTCGGTTTGCCGAGTGCGATACTAGGCAGAATTTTAGTGTGGCTTAACTCTACCTAGCGCATTGAGGTGATCATCGCTTGAGTTACACCTTTGCAAGCGAATTACCTAATCGATCTAATGGTCTTGCGACAAGAGGTGGATGCCAATATTTTTCCTAAAAGAAAATAATTGCAAGACATAACATTCCATGCAAATATGCGATTCATAGACTTTTTTTTCTTTTATGCAACTATAAATGTAAAATGACCATTTCTTTTCCTTGCCTAATCTATAATGATAGACAATTCATGGCTAACTCATATAAAAACCTATGTTGAGTTTCAACAAGAATTATATCTATAAACCTTTTGTCCAATACATTGAATTCATGATTTAATATGAAATGCATCTTTTTCTAAAACAACTTCGATAAAGAAGTTCATGCATGAGTGAATGTCATAGGACTATTTATTGACTTAATCCGTCCTACAGCATTTAACCCGACTTAAAATGCAAGCATCCTCGCATGCAACAGGTAAGTTCATGGTTTCCTTTTCATGCAATGCAATTCTTTGGACAATATTCAATGGCATCTAAGATTAACCTTTATACGAATCACGTCCATGGATTTAAATCATAAGTGCAACATGCGACAAGCTCTATCCTTCTTAGCATGATATCCTCTTCTAATTTATGCATTATCATTCAAGAAGATTTGCAACTACCCTTATTGACGGGAGTGCATGCAACTTCAATTAATAGGCATGCACTAAACTTGTAAGACGAATGGATGAATGCATTTAAATTTTTCAAAAACAAAAAAACCATCATGGGCATGAAGACTTGTAGGGATGTCCACGCGTAGACTTGGGTTGGAGGCTCCCGCGTGTGCGCCTCGCGTCTTTAGCTTTGGAGCCATTGATGACGTAGATCCTTGACTCCGCAAACTTGTCCTTGCCTTTTTGCGATCTCTGAACTTCCTCTAGCCTTTGGCAAATCAGTCTCAAAACCCGCCTACTCCCTGTTGCGCAGGAATTTCCGTTGCAGGACGTGGTTTTAAGAAACCCGGGAAAGGCCGTGTGTACAAGGCTTATGGAAGCCTTGTTTAGAAGCTTCTAAAGAAGCTTCTATGCTTCTACCTCTGACAGAAAACGTGAAAAAAAACGTGATGATGATGCGGAGGATGGAGAGGATGATGACGAAGGGGATGAGGAGGGTGGTGTTGAGATTGATGATGGGGTGGGCAGAGGCGGCAGCCTGGCGGCGGGCGGCGTAGTGGCGGCAGCGTGGCGGATCTCATGGCATAGGGCGGCAGCAGCAGTCGACCATTTTCCTCCTTCCTCCCTCCCCAAGCTTCAAGGGGGGAGTCTTATAGGCTAAGGAGGGGGGGGGGGGGGAGAGATAGCCACACACGTGGCTCTTGCATGCTTCCTCCTCTCCCCGTGCTTCTCCTACTTCTCATCACTCCTCTCACACTCCCTCTCCCCCTGCCATGCATTGGCTGAGGGGAGGGGTTAATAAATTAAAATTTACAAAATTCTTATCCATTATCCACTTGCCTTTCCTGTGAAGGGTGTTCGTGTGTGGTCTTGTGGGTTTTAGCCTCGGCCTCCTACGCTCGATGCGGTGAGCTATTTACTGAAGCACGCAGGGTAAGGACTTAGCCACTAACATTATTCCGTAGCGGGAGATGACTTGGCACTACTTTTGCGTGGGGCATGTAGTGGTAAAAAATCTTTAGTATTTCGTGCGGAAATATTACATTCTCTTCCCCTTAGAGGAATCGAGATGTTCTCATCTTGAGAAGAACTAGGGGTATTGTTGGTTGAGAGTACTTTCATCCATCCAAGTGGCATCCTCTTCAGGATAATCTTTCCACTGGACGAGGTATTCTCTCAAGGTTTTGGATCTCAAATGCCTCTCCCTAACATCTAAGATCCTGTCAGGCCGTAGCTCAAGGACTCCTTGGCTAGGCATTACAACTTGTTGATCATCAAGCACATGACTAGGGTTAGGCACACACTTTTTCAGTAGACTAATGTGGAATACATTAGGAACTTTCAGGTCCTCAAGGTGTTGCAATCTGTAAGCATTAGGCCCTAGGCACTTGAGGATCTTGTAGGGCCCACAATACCTTGGACTTAGCTTCTTACATTCACCTAAGAATAGGGAACTCTTCTTTGGACATACGCGAATGAAGACCATATCTCCTTCAGCGAAGGATCTGTCTTGATGTTTTAGGTCCGCGTAAGCCTTT